>NW_026067924.1:28171097-28181843 GCF_014885135.2 Alexandromys fortis | reverse complement strand
TATATATGGGTTCTTTATTTATGTCACTGCACCATATGCATGCCTGATACTTCTAGATGCCAGAAAAAAAGCATTAAATCCTTGGAACTAGAGTTAAAGACAGTTGTGGGCCACCATATGGTGCGGGAAATAGAATCCGGGTCCTCTGGGAGAGCAGCAAGTACTCCTAACCACTGAAATCACCTCTTCAGTCCCCTTTGTTAGGATTTTTGATTGACCTATAATGTCAGAGATAATTCTGATTGATTTCTGGTTATTTCAGCTTCCCTGTACTGAGGCCCAGCTCTTCAGACAAAGACTGCACCATGTAGAATCGAGTGTCAGAAAGTTATCCTTTATGACTGAGGAGGAGGAAGGGTGGAGGAAGGACTGGTTTCCCAGACCTCTGTAGTTACAGAAATTATTTATCATATCTGCTACCAGTCATTTTTGGTTCTTTGTTCAATATCAAATAAAACCTTACTGCTAGAGATGGACCGCTCCATTTAGAGGATTTTTCAGTATACTAAAGGGAAATGTAGTAGCTTTCACTAGTAAGTTATTTGTGATCCTTTCTCCTTATTTCTCCTCTAGATACGAAATAAAATTAGAGTAATGGACATAATTAACTGAGTCTCATCTGAGAAGCATAATTCATTACCAGGTTGAAACCCCTTGAACTAGAATGCTAAGCGATTTGTGGAGATTATCACACAGCACTTTCCACATTTCTGCTGACCTAGTTTCCTGTCTAAAAAGAAGGGAAGGAACTAAATGAAATAAAAATGAGCCATACCTATTTCCCTGATCAAATTGGCTTTATCAGGATTATTTTCAGACCATCTTAAAATGATCATATCCCAAGCTCATCAGCAATGTCAAAGTAATGGAGATGTTACTACTGTTGGACCTTCAGAGATTGTTAAGAAAGCTGCAGATCAGATGCCTCTACTAGTTGTATGCTTGGCCAGATAGTTAGTTTAGTAGTATAGCTAGTATTTTGTTTTGTTTTGTTTTGTTTTCAAGGAGGTTTTATTTAGATTGAGAAGTGAAATCAAGAAAAATATTATCAATTACAATAACTTCACAGAACATAACATCCATACCTTTCTCTCTACTGAAATAAATTTAAGTAAAAATGATTGCAATTGTTAAGTGATAAGAAACATTACTCTGTGTGTGTGTGTGTGTTATATGTGTGTGCATGTATGGAGGTGAGTTGTCTATATCAAGTGTTTCCATCAATTTTCTTAATTTTATTTTTAAGCAGAGTTTCTTACTGAACCATCGCCTTGCTATGTAGTCAAAACTGGGTGGTAAGCAAGCCCCAGGAAGACTGCCATCTCCACCTTCCTTAATGAGGGGGTGACAAATATGTATAGTAGCACATGGCTTTGACGTGGTTGTCAGTGATCAGAACTCGGATCCTCATGCTTATGCAGCAAGCACTTTAGCAACTGACCTTTGGGTAACGAAAATTATTTAAGTGACATATATGGAGGAAATGGATGGTGATAATCTAACAGCATACTCTAGCCACACTGATTTCAGAAAATAAATGTCATATGAGAAGGACATGGGGAAGGATGATGGATGTTTCATTCTAATGTCGCACTTTACGTCTCTGTGTAGTCTTGACTGGAAATGTGTGAGACTGAACGTGACATTTGCTGAAGTTTTTGGTCATATGGATGATTTCATCAATTCTGAATTGAGAACATTCTTTTTCTATTCTAGATATGTTATGCCTGCTAATTTCGGTTCATTTGAGAAATAGACAAGCATGTTTATTTTAATTCACACAGAGAATTATTTGTATTCCATCTCAACTATTACACGGAAACTTCTGAAATGAAAATTTGAAAGTTGAAGTCTCTCCTTCACTGTTAGCATAATTTGTTCTAACCATATCACTAACTTGAATGCATTGGCAAACATTTCTGTGTAATTCTTCAGAGGTCGGCTATGACAGGAAAAGGCTACAGTGATAATTCCTTGGGATATCTTTAAATGTATTTTTCAATCACTACTGATATTTACTCTTCTTGAAAAAGAAAAGAAAAAGAAAAGAGTAAATAATTTGACAAATGTAGCTTTTATTTATTGTTCATCACAGAATGTAATGTCCTGATGTTAGTCAGAGGGAAATGAGAGAAATAGATTCACCACATGTCTGAGTGTCTAAATGTGCTCACAATTCTATTTCTTCCAGCTTTGACCTACTTTGGAAGTGAAGATAATTCTTTGCTTAACTCTTCTCATTCAGATCAATAGTAAACTGATAAGCAGATGGCTGAGAGGCCCTAAATATGCGCCTGGCTGCTGACAATTTAAGATCTCCTTCGTGACTGGCTGCATAAAACCATGCTAGGAATCTGATAGTCTCTGGCATATTGCATCTTAAGAACCAAAGGAAAATATTTATTTTGAATCACATGGAGAGCACATTGCAGATGGAGCATCCTAATAAACCATTTATGGGGATTATTATTATTTTCAAATGTTTTGCAGACAAAATCACCACAGCCTTACCATGAGCCCTTCCTTTTCTGCAGGAAGCAGGAGTGATGTGTAAATGAGATCGATGTTATTTAATGACAGAACTTTAAAGTTATCTTCTTCAGTCATTCTTTGAAGGATCTATTTATCTAGAGAATTCCACTTGCTATTTGTGACTCTTGTGTTAAGAATGACCAAAGGGCAGTCTTCTGCCTGTGCGGTGAGATTATAGTTTATTTTTTTGAAGTTTTTTAAAAATATTTATTTATTTATTTATTTATTTATTTTATTTATGTGCAGGAGTGCTTCTGAAACATGTATGTAAGTGCACAATGCATGTGTGTTGCTAGTAGAGGCCAATAGAGTACATGAGATTTCCTGGGACATGTTTTATAAATATTTGTAAACCACCTTGTGCCTTCTGGGAACTGAAAGAGCAGCAAATGCTCTGAGTCTATGAGTTGTCTATCCAAGCTCATATTTTTCTTAGTCTGTCCCTTAGATAACATTCCATTTACCAAATATTCACAGAAACATACATTCTTTATGCCTTGTTTGACGTACCTAGCCAAAATTGAACTATTGTCTTATTCTACTGGTCTAGGCTTTAAAGACTTGTTCCATTGTAATGAAAAAGCTAACAACTTTGTTTTCTTGATAGTTCCAGGAAGAAATAAACTGCATTTATATCTTAGATTACCCATATGGATATTTGACATTATTTGCCACGAATTTAAAGTATTTTGTTAGATAAAACTGTATTTGGTTCATGTTTTCTTTACTTTTGTAACTTCTGTGAAATATACATGGGGATAGCAGTTTAAGAATGGAAGGGAAGATTTGGGTTTACACTTTGAGAATATAGTCTACAAGGGTAGAGAAAGGGTGGAGCCAGCAAGGGCTTGAAGCACCTGACTGCACTAGGTCCACAGTCTTTTTCCTCTCTGTTGTCTCGCCCTCTCCTCCCTCTCCTCCTCCCCCTCCCCCTCCCCTCTTCTCTCTCCCTCTCTCCTCTTTAATTGTAGTTTGGAACCCAAGCCTATGTGTTTATGTCTCCCAGATTCAGGGTGGGTCTCTCCTTTTCAGTTAGAACTTTCTGGAAATTCCCTCACAGACATACTTAGAGGTGATTTTCTTATGTCCTTCAAATCTAATCTTGTTGATAATGAAAATTAGCCATGACTGTTGTTCAACTATTAGCAACCTACTTTGATGGTTTGAACCTCACAGCTTTCACTTAATGACCAATTTGAAAAGATCCTGATAACAACTGTTCTTTATTTACATATGTTATTATTCTCTTCCTAAGTATCTTCATAAATGAGAATAATGTAGCCCATAAACAGCAAGTGGTTTGCTATTTTTCACATGTTTTTTAGTTGTGTGTGTAAAAAAGTAGATGAGGTGCAGCTAGAAAAACTACTCCCCTCAAAAAAGTAGGAAGGATTTTTAGACATTTCTTTTGTAATACTTTATTCTGTGCCCACTTCTAAGCTTGAACAGTAGTTAAGTTGTTTTTGTGTGATTTTACACATACACCCACCCACCCACCACCATCACTATAAACATAACTCTTAAGTTGTTTGTTTGTGTGTTTGCTTTGTTGTTATTGCTGTTCAAAGCCTAATCAAAAGACTTATTTATGTTTTTTTGTATATTGTGATCATATTCTTTTCTCTTCCCCAACTCCTACTACATTCTTCCCACATCTCTACCCATCCAACTTAATCCTCTTTCTCTCTCCAAAACTTTTATTTTATACTAAAGTAAAAGAGAATAAAATGGATATGAATTCCTGAGAGAAATTTTACCCATGGATCTTGAAATTCATGCACATAGTATTGTCTTTTGTTTCAGTGGTAACTAAAAGTTTCAGTTACTAAATAGATTTTAAAATTGTTTTTCTGTAATGTCATCATTATTTTTCCCTATCGTATGTGATAGACCCCATAGAAACCTTTAGTTTCCACTGGAAACTTTCCCCTATAGTCTGACCAGGACACACTACTTCTTTTTTAAAACTTTTGATTCTTATCCCATTATTGGTGAAAAGGACATCGTCTACTATATTCACTAGGAATACTGACTAGTTAAAGGTAGTGTAATAATCTGTCTTCCCTCAAAGAAGTTGTCAAATAAGGGGTATCATTGTTGATATTTTATCATTGGTTAATGATATGCGAGCTTCTCCCTTAAGAATTGATACAACAATGTGAACAAATTCCACTTAAAGCCCTCATTAGTCAACAGAAAACTCACTAGTCCTACAAAGCAATATGTCATGAGAAGGAAAATGGGCTTTGGTGAATTAGTCTTATTACATAAGAGCTACTGTAACAACAAAAGAACTGGGTCATATCAGAATAAAAACCATAATACTACATAAAAATAAGATGGAATGATTCTTTCTCAGAAACTAATTTCAAGTTACACCTCCAGGCTGTGTAATTTAACACATGACATAACTGTGACCAAACTGTTCTTCATTGGTGACATATCCTTTCTTTTCATGGGCTTCTCGGAATTTTTTCTAATAATCAGAAATCTTTACATGAAGATTGCAGCAATTATAGTTGATTATATTTTTTCTATTTCAGAATATTTCTTATTCAAAATAATTAGAGATTTTATTTCCTTGAACTGGACATAACAAAGAAAAAGTACTGACTTTGATTTTCAGAATTTGGGTCATATCCTAGAGTGTAAAAGGTTTGTTCAAACAATATCGATGTAGTGTGTTTGAGTATTAGTACATGTGAGTAAGGAGGAGGGGACACACTCTAAATCCACAAACCTTCCTTTGCATTTCCTGTTATATACAGAAGAAATGCATTTCAGACAGTGGTTTCTTTTCTTTTCTCTCCAGACAGGTATAGGCCAGCATCATACTCACTGAAGCCAAGAATAAACACAAACTTCTCATTTCTTCCTACATTCTCTACAATACTGATATTTCAGGAGTGTACTACCACATGTGGTTTAGGCAATGCTGGGATCAAACTCAGGACCTTGTGTGTGCTAGGTAAGCGCTGCACCAAAAGAAATATGTCCTCAGACATGGCTTTACTTTTTATTCCATTCAAATTCAGATAATATTTTCCTCTAGAGGTCAGCATGCTCTTTTGGGCCAGCCTGTTATACACTGTACACTGTAGTCAAAGTAATCTTAGGTGTAAAGTCACTCTTTAAAAGTGGGTAACATCTCTTCTTTCTTCATTCCCTGAGTTTAGCATTTGGTCAACAAATGCTTTTAGAATGAGTATATGTATGTATATGTGTATAAACATGTACATATATATATGCTTGTGTGCTTTATATGTATAGTTGTATATATGTGTGTGTGTATGTGTGTGTATCTCTATGTGAATATAGTAAGATATCAAGTATAAACTGTTATAAGGTTATCTTCTTTTCTAGATGTCAAAATAAATTCTATTAACTGATTTTATATGATTCTTTGAAAACAGAACCAGGTGAGGATATGGATAGAAATGACACACTTACAGGTACACTTTAAGAGTCAGAAAAATCAGAATTAAGAAAACTGATTCTCCTCTCATCACCCACCAATTGCTAATAGCTCCTCCCCTAGGGATTGGACTTAGATCCCACCTCTGCAGTGAGTAGAGTGATTCAGAAGCTGGAGAATCAGGAATCGGGGTTTGGGGTTGCTCTTAATCAAAGCACATTGTATACATGTACAAAATTCTCAAACAATAAAGAAAAAACATAATTATAATGTTATAGTTATTTCCTGTGTGAATCTGATAGTCTGTTTAATCATTCTCTTCTACTTTCCCTGCCAGTTAAAAGTCATAAAGCAAGTAAGCCACAAATCAGTGCCACTGTGCAGATTGACTGTGTAAATGTAGCGTGCTGTGATTATTTCATCCTCTTTACACTGCTCCTTCAACAGAACTGGAAATTTAAAGTCTATCACACGTGCGGCTTCTGCACCATCACACATCCCCATTGATAAGGACAATGTTCTTACTTCTTAACATTCTTCATGAACCTGTCTCCATCCCTGCATAGCAGAGTTCAACAATGCTAAGAGCTAAGGCTGGTTCTAAGGATATTTATCTGTCCAGTTCCACTTGAAGTTATGATAAAAAACAGATGCAAATAAAATGAATCATCCTGTATGTAATATCATACATCCTGTATGTAATATACAACACAATGAACATCACATGGGCGCGCGCGCGCACACACACACACACACACCACACACCACACACACCACACACCACACACACCACACACCACTACTACCACCACCAGTTATAATAAAATCAATGTTTTATGTACTACTAAATGAGTCTTTAATGCTCTGTGTTCTTCCACTTGTAAGTCAAATCAGTTTCAATTTAATTATTCATTTCTTCAGTTAATGGGAATTTTAAAGAACCTGAAAGAGAATGAAAAGTCTCCCCCTGCTATGCTGTGTTGAATTTCGGGCATATTTCTGAAACTGACTGTTCTTAAAAGACCCTGCTCTTTTGTTCCTTTGACCTTCAAATGCCCCTCTTATCATTCTAATTCGTCTTAAAAATACTTTTATTACTTTTAAATTAATACCTTTTCCATGCCTGTCCCCCCAAATGCTTATTTTTGTGGTTCAATAGCAAATAATGACCTCTCAAAGATCACTTGGAGTCAGAATTCCACTGTTTTCTTTTGAGAAATCTCTTGTTCTTTAAAAATGATAATTTTTCATAAGATCTGTACCTTAAAAACATAACGTCACACCAAACCGTCGTCGATGTTACTTCCTTCTATGTTATCATGCATGTGTAGTTAATGAGGACAATTAATCTTTGCATTAGTGTAATCTTTTCAAGGAGGTTTGCAAAATTGCATGGAGCTACCACCTATAAAACAATTAAGCACAATGGCCTTTCTCCCTCCCCCACTGTGTAGAAAATATTAAGAAATGTTAAGAGAGAATTAGCCCTTGAGCTCCTTTACCTCCTCAGAGAGGACAAATTTACAGGACAAAAATACTGTCACTGAAAAGTGTCTCAATACAAAAACATTCCCATCTTCTACAAGGCGTCTCCTCTTATCACTTCTGAACAGACCTTGGGATTTGAAAGGGTTTAGAAATTTGCTTAACCTCCCATTTCCTGTCATAATGAGGAAATCAATGCGTCTTGCCTTTTGAATTGCTTGTGAGTCCAGAATAATTCAAGAGGGGTGTGCAATGAGAAGCAGAAAGGAAACTTCAGGGATTCGTTTATCAATCCGCCATCAGTGATCATTGATGGATAAGGCCTTGCTAATGTGTTATGGGGGAGGATACATATTTTGCATCTATTGGAACAGACTGCAGCCTTTTGTTAAGTTCATTTTTTAACTGTGAGTGATATTCCAGAGAACACACAAGTTCTGCACCCATTTAACAAGGACTATGTGAGCGTGAGGGGAACTCGATTTGTTACAGTAAAACACTCAGGCTCATCAACGTTTAAATCATCAATTACTTACGTAAATACTCTAAGGAGACAAGCCACCTGTTGGGAAATCAATGGGTCTGTTAGGATAATTACCACAGGTGCACTCTTGAGTAAAGGTCCCTGCTTCATGGGTTGCATAGGTCCTGTCTGTCTATGATATTCTTTCAGGATGACTATAGCATGAATATGAATAGGCTTTGGGTTTCTTAACCCCCAGAGCATATTTCAGTGTAACATAAGGCAGAATAAACGCAATTCAAGAGACTAACTTATCATTGACTTTTTAAAATGTCTATGTGCAGTTACACCTGCCCTTTGTATTGTTTTTCAATAGGCATGGCAAGTTACTTAGATGACTTCTTACCATATTGCTTAATTATGTTTGGACGGCATAGTACTCAAACCATGATATTTTAGATAGTATGGTATAACTTTAAAAAAAAAAAAAGTAATTCTCCTGTTCCCTTTGCCATGGAGGAGATGGTGATCAAAGATACGAGCAAAGCATGGGAAAGGTATATCAAAATAAAAAGGGAAAGTTAAGAATGTGTGTGTCTCTGCCATCCCACTGACAAATACCATTCTTTCTAGCTCCTAGTATTTCCCATATTTACTGTCTACCGTCTCTAAGCGCACAACATAGACATTGCCTTTCTAATATTTATTATCTACTGTCTCTAAGTGCACAGCATAGACACTCATTTTATAAGCAGCCAATTTAATTAGTTTTTAAAACTTCAGTAGCTTTACACAAACCTCACACTTGCTTTTTCTTCTTTTATTTTTGAGATTATATATAATTACATCATTTCTCCCTTTCCTTCCTTTCTCTAAACCATTCCATGTATACCCATCTTCCTCTTTTCCATATTCATGGCATCTTTTCCATTAACTGTTGTTAAACACATCTGTGTATATACATATGCTTATATATTCACAAATATAACCTGCTCAGTCTGTATAAAGCTATTTTTACTTTATGTTTTCAAGGCTGTCCAGTTGATATTGGATAACAAATTGGTGTGCTTTTCTTGGGGAAAATATTGCTTCCTCTCTCATCATTGCTTAGTTTTCCATAGTTTTTCATTTTTTAAAAGGCCATTATTTTAGGTGTCTGAATGCTTTGCCTGCCGTTAGGTATGTGCAGCCTATGGTTGCCTTGTGCTTGCAGAGGCCAGAAGACAGCACTGGGCTCCTAAAAACGAGTTACTAAGACACCAAGTGCAGTCCTTAGATTGCCCTCTAATATGTAAGACCCCACCCAAAAAACTTTTGGGTGAAAGGTTTGTTTTATAATTTCTGTAGAATTATTTTTATACAATGTTTCTTGTATCTCTATGTATGTCTATGTGTTTGTCTTGGGGAAGAGAAAGGTTTTTCAAATGGCAGCTAGAGGTTTCTTATGTAAGAAAAGCATTGTACCACTGAGAGACATTTCTGAGCCTGGAATACCATGTACTCGGAATTATACATTTGGCAACCATTTACAGACATACTCATTTACTGTGTATTGCACTGTCAACACCCACATATCTATTTTCATTACCAAATAGATCATTTTTTTATTTCTAAATAATAATCCATTTTGCAGATGTGCCAGCTTGCTCATTCATCTTTTGATGGATATCTTGTCTACTTCCAGTTTTTGGCAAATTTCTGTAAAGCATTTTATCAGTATTAGCATCCAGACTTCTCATAGAGATTTTCATATTTTTTGATAAATCTCTATCAATGTGATTCATACATGAAAATATGCCTGCTATTAAAATAAAATTTCAAATAGTCTTCCAAAATAGTTGAAATATTTTACATTACATTAGTGATTTATGTCAGTACCTGTTCCTCTTTATCTTCATGATGACTGGTACTCTTCACTGGGTGATCTAACCTGAAATTTCCTCCATAGACACAAGTGTTTGAACACCTAGTATAGTTCTCAACCATGTAGGGTAGGGCTATGTAATACTATGAATATTAAGAAAAAACTAATGTCATTATATAGTGCAAGTCAGCCACTGAAAGGTATATTATTGGGTTTGAATCAGCTTATTCATGGAAATCATCAGATGGTTCAAGCTCTATCTGAAAGCAATCTCAAAGCTAAGTGAAAAAGGATGAACACACAGTCTAAGAACTGTGCATGTCCTCTAGATACAAAGGCTAGGGTATGGTGGATACCCCCAAGAAGACAATGACTGCAGTCTTACAATTACAAGGATCTGATTCTGCCAATATGTAGGTTACTGTGAAGGTTTTCATTCCTTTAGAACCACAGCTTAGAAGACAGCATTTTACCATGAACACCTGAGAAAACATAGAGATCATAGGATAATAATATAAGACCATGGAATCACCTCCCACATTTAAGGAAATACTCAAATGACATAAAAAAAATTACATAAAAAAATAGCAAAGTAATAAAAATACTCCAGTCACTTGTTAGCTGGTGAGCAGTTGCACACCCTAGAAAGAAGGAAGTAATAAAACGTATGCCAATTTGGTAGGATACAGAAAATCATATGCAGTCATTGCTTTTTCTCATACATTTATAAATTTTATAGGTTCTTTTCTAAGTTAAATTGAGTTTTCTGGGAAAAAATACTGTCTTGAAAATTTTTGCAATAGAATGAAAATAAAACTTTCATTAATATTTTACTACAGAATTCAGATCAGCTCTGCATACTGGAGGGCAGCTTCAGTTTGGCTCAATTTACTTGGAGGGACATCCAATTTATCACCTAATCTCTCTCTCTCTCTCTCTCTCTCTCTCTCTCTCTCTCTCTCTCTCTCTCTCTCTCTCTCTCTCTCT
>NW_026067924.1:28152344-28171061 GCF_014885135.2 Alexandromys fortis | reverse complement strand
TCTCTCTCTCTCTCTCTCTCTCTCTCTCTCTCTGTCTCTGTCTCTGTCTCTCTCTCTCTCTCTCTCTCTCTCTCTTGCCTTCCTCTCTTAATTGCTTCCTGCATAGCCCAGTTTGGCATGAATTTAGAGCTGTTCTTCAGATTTACAAGCAAACAAGATTGCTGGACAAAAGTTGGGAGCATGGGGTTGGGGTGGGGTGGAGGTGGGGGAAGGGGGGAGGAAAGAGAAGGAAAAATGGAAAGACTGGAGAGTGCTTGGGGGAATGGGAGGGTGGAGATGGAGGAAGGACAGATATAGGAACAGGGAAGAAGAAATCTACATTAAGGGAGCCATTTTAGGGTTGGCAAGAGACTTGGCTCTAGAGGGGATCCCAGGTATCCACGGGGATGTCCCCAGCTAGGTCATTGGGCAGAAGAGTAGAGGGTGCCTGAACTTGCCCCACTATCACACTGATGATTATCTCGAATATCACCATACAGTCTTTGTCCTTCAACGGATGGAGATAGAGACAAAGTCCCTCATCAGAGCAAGGGACTGAACTTCCGAGGTCCAGTTGAAGAGAAGGAGGGAGAAGATGAGCAAACAAGTCTGGACTGCTAGGGGTTGGTCCACCCACTGAGACAGTGAGCTTGTTCTAATGGGAGCTCACCAAATCCAGCTGGACCAGGACTGAATGAGCATGCAATCAAACCGGACTCTCTGAATGTGGCTGAATATGGGGTCTGACTGAGAAACCATTGATAAAGGCAGTGGGACTTGTTTCTACTGCATGTACTGGCTTTTTGGGACCCTAGTCTATTTGGAAGCAAAGCTTCCTAGGCCTGGATGTGTGTGTGTGTGTGTGTGTGTGTGTGTGCGGGGGCTTGGACTTCCCACAGGGCAGGGTTCCCTGCCCTCTCTTAAGGAAGGAGGGAGAGAAAGGAGGGTGAGTGGAGGAGTGGGAGGGGAATGGGAGGAGGGGTAGAAGTGTAAATTTTTTAATGGAAAAATTAAAAAAAAAACAAGTAATCAGATGCTAAGATATATGACCCCTCAACTCAGAGTTTATAAATGTCTGTTAAGTATTATAATTGTTTATTATATAGGCTAAGGGAATCTGAGGAAATCAAATATCCTCCTAAAATAATTAGTGATAGGACCCTGTCATGTTTGTAGAGAGCGTGCATGTTTCCTTAGTTTACCATTTCCAGTGGCTATGGTGAAAGGGACCCACTAAGAGCCAGTACTTAAGGCCTGGATCCTGAAGGCTCTTCTATTTTTGCTCATTTTTTCCCATGATGTTTGTCTTGGAAGTCAAAATATTTCGGGAGTAGACATCAGTTATGCTTCTATCCTTTATCATCCCCATTATCCTTATCTGCTTTAGGGAACGAAAGTGGCTCTCAGCTGAGTAACTCAAATATTACTCTATTATTATGAATGGGTTTTGCTTGTGAAATTGAGATATTAAACATTTACTTCAGGAATGAAGGGTAGATTTGAAGGGGTCCATGAGAAGGTTTGCAAAGGAAGTAAATGAGTATCTGACTTATCAGAGAACATAGGAGGCTGGACTGTATCAAGGACTTCTTTAAGCTCTGTACTGAGTAATTGGAAGATGAATGACTTATTTAATAGGGTCACATGTTCTCCAAGGACTCAGAAAATTAGTGTTATTCAATCAGCACTTTTCTGAGAAAGTAGTCATTTTATAATTTTAACTCACTTGCCAAGTTTTTGACTCAGTGTTTCCTCAGAAAAATTATGCATACAGTACAACAGAAAATATATTTTGGAAAAAAGGGGGAAACTGAAACAGAGGCATTTTCAATCAGAGTGCCAAGGATTATTTCTAAGATGCTCAGTAAACACACATGCATTTTGAAAAAGAAGAGAAAATTTCTTTGCTGTCCTTGCATTTTCTTGCATATATATAAGCTGTGTGGGCAATGACAAGCTTGTACTAAGAAATATTGCTAAGATTATGCATCACAAAGTCCAACACTAACTTACTTGTTTTCTTCATTGTGACCACATACTTTTCTTAAGAAATAAAAGGAGAACGTATTTTCCCCCAAATTCAAGTGGAGACAGACTATTAATGGAAGAATGGATGAAGAAAGTATGGAATATATACATATTAGAGTACTACTCAGCAGTAAAAAACAAGGACTTCTTGAATTTTGCATGCAAATGGATGGAAATAGAAAACCCTATCCTGAGTGAGGTAAGCCAGACCCAAAAAGAGGAACATGGGATGTACTCACTCATATTTGGTTTCTAGCCAAAAATAAAGGACATTGAGCCTATAATTAGTGATCCTAGAGAAGCTAAATAAGAAGGAGAACCCAAAGAAAAACATATAGGCATCCTTCTGAATATTAACCTTCAGCAGGCGATGAAAGGAGACAGAGGCAGAGACCCACACTGGAGCACCGGACAGAAATCTCAAGGTCCAAATCAGGAGCAGAAGGAGAGAGCACGAGCAAGGAACTCAGGACCGCTAGGGGCGCACCCACACACTGAGATAATGGGGATGTTCTATCGGGAACTCACCAAGGCCAGCTGGCCTGGGTCTGAAAAAGCCTGGGATAAAACTGGACTCACTGAACATAGTGGACAATGAGGACTACTGAGACCTCAAGAACAATGGCAATGGGTTTTTGATCCTACTGCACGTACTGGCTTTGTGGGAGCCTAGGCAGTTTGGATGCTCACCTTACTAGACCTGGATGGAGGTGGGTGGTCCTTGGACTTCCCACAGGGCAGGGAACCCTGATTGCTCTTTGGGCTGATGAGGGAGGGGGACTTAACTGGGGGAGGGGGAGGGAAATGGGAGGTGGTGGCAGGGAAGAGAAAGAAATCTTTAATAAATAAATAAAAATAAAAGACCATACTGAAACCACTAAAATGTTAAAGTACAGGTTAGAGACTTCAGAAAACCAATTATGATAATTTTTTCTTCAGTAGCTTTTGAACTGGTTAGAATTCATAAGCAAAATGATAGACTATATATCAACCAAAGATTAAGAGTTCCTGTTGAATAACTATTTTGCTTTGGAAATGAGAGGCAGGAAATCAAACATTTCCCATTTATACAGGATTTTCAGCATCATTATTAAAATATTCCTAAGTGAAAAAAAATAGAAAAGTAACAAATGATAACATTTAAAATATTTCATTACTGGTATTGTTCTTAGAAGTATACAGCGTTCTGTTTCATCTGTTCTTTTCATCTTAATCTGAATAAGAACAAACAATGCTATGCTACCGCATTTCCATTTGGTCTGTCTAAGATTACTTCTCTATTGCACACTATGACACAAGACATAGCTGAAGAATTAGGTGATAGGAGGGAAAACTATTAATAGATAAGGAAAAAAGACAGCCAATGCTATACTACATTCAAGGGATGCACTCAATGAGAGAAAGGTATTAGTATGTGTGTTTCTCTGCCTATGGATCCATGCATTTTCTGTTATGTGGCATCAAGTAAGGCTTAATAATATCAATATGTGAGACTGTCTAGGTATCAAAAAACAACTAACTTCTTAGTTCAATGGGCTGCAGTCTACTGTTTTTACTGTTTCTAATGCTTCCATATGGTCCAGGAGCCATTCCAGAGCTGTACTTAAGAGCCAGGGGATAACATGGTATGTTAGCACAGTGACATAGTCTACATATAGTATATTCCATAGCCAATTATCATCACACAACATTGGGCACCTTTAAGAGTATCTTATGGCATCCAGATTCCCAAACTGAGGAAGTCACTGTACTGTGCTTAGAAATTCTCATATGCAAACATTTTTTACTGGCCAGAATTCATTTTCCTCAGAGAAATCTGATCTCTATTACAAAACTGCCTTTAAAATATCTTTTTGAAACGTCATCTACCCAGAAATAGTCTACTTTGATCCCATTAAAAAAATCTAATATTTATAGGATTACCCAAATACCTTTTGAATCTGCCCAAGGCTCCTTCATTTTCTTTCTTGGTACTGTACACAGACCTGTGAGCATTCTCAGAACATTAGACAGGAGATAAGAATCAGAGTGGATTGTTATGGATTTATTTTCATGGGACATTTCCTGGTGATCAAATTGCAAAATAGAGAGTTTTTCATATGTTTATAAAGACAGATCTCCACAAGCTAAAATTAACATCAAGCAAGTTTAGCATATATGTATGAAAGAAAAGCCTTTAAAGCTTGGAAAATACTGTAGAAGGTTATTGTTTATAGCTGAGGAAGTATGCCAATTCCTAAAGCAGATGCAAGGCCCTTTATTTATCTCTTTTAATAAATAAAGTTTTCAATTTGAGTGTCATTTATCACCTGAACAGTTTCCTTTGAGGTTTTAAATATTTTTTTATTTATTAATTTATTATGTATACAATATTCTTTCTGTGTGTATGTCTGCAGGCCAGAAGAGGGCGCCAGACCTCATTACAGATGGCTGTGAGCCACCATGTGGTTGCCGGGAATTGAACTCAGAACCTTTGGAAGAGCAGGCAATGCTCTTAACCACTGAGCCATCTCTCCAGCCCCTCCTTTGAGTTTTGTAATTAGTCTATTGACTATATAACTTCAGAATTCCCAAATCTTTCATTCTGAGGCTGATTTTTCTACATTTTGTTTTTTTTTTTTTAATTGGTTGAAGGTCTGTTTCTCTAAAGTATTTGCTCTTGTTCCTATGAAGTAAAAAAATCAAGTCTCTCAAAATAAGGTCATAATTTGTGGCCAAGAGATAGTTCATTTGTGAAGTGGTTGCCTTGCAAGCACTGGACCTCTATTTGATCCCTAGGACCTTTTATGTGAATTAGTACCTTTCAATGACCCTACTGTGAGGTAGAAACAGGTAGGTACCTAGAATTCACTGGTCAGATAAATTCTTAGTCAGTGAGAGACTATGTCTCAAGGAAAAAGGTCCTGCCTTGACTTCCCTGCAATGATGAACTGTAATCTGAAACTATGAGCCAAACAAGCCCATTCTCCCTTAAGTGCTTTCAGTAGGGTGTTTGATCACAACAGCAGAAAGAAAACTAACACAAGTACTAAATCATGAGTGTACAAATGGACAAACTGGTATGCATTTCCACAATATCAAGACTGGTATTTTCCCTGCTAGATAATGTGGGGTGGCTTTTTTCTTTTGACCTGTGAACATAACTATTGTATAACTTCTGTGGAGAAGGGTTTGAAGCGATTACGCATGTGATGACATATTTGTAGCTGTAGAAAGAAGAGTGGTTGTGCCATGAATAACAGGGAGAACTAAGACCTAACGTACAATGTAAATGGCCAAGGGAACGTAAACAGTTAAAGACAAACGTGCCTGTGGCTGATGGAGTGCAGTGGGTTTTGAATGCCATGTCAAATGGGAGTTTGCTCTCATGGAAATTGAGGGCACCATAGCAAATGCTGGCTGCAAATCTCATCTTCAAATTAGACACACAGACTACTGCTCACTGTGCACTTTTATAAGCAGTGCATTTCACTGTGACTTAGTCTGAGAACACCTCTTTTACGAGGCATTCAGGAACAATATTGAAAATTAAATCATTGAGCAGCACCATTGTGTGAGCTTGAAGGCAGAGTATTTCTGTGGAAAATAAAGATCTATTTTTTTTTTCCTTGCCAAGTGCAACTTCGATAAGTTCATCTGGAAGTCCACCATTTGTGTTAGACACACACTGTACACGCAGAGACTTAAAAGATGTTGTGTTTGTACAAGGTAGAATTTGTTGTTCTGTCTTAGTAAAATATATTTCTCATCTCCAAGACTATGTACTTGTGTAGACATTGTGTTAAATAATGAATGGAACCATGGCAATCCTCACATTCAGTGTGCAAAGGGAAACAAAGACATTGCTTTAGCTGACGATGTTTCTCCAACTTCCCAACTCTGATGTCCTTACCCTCTGGGTTCTCTGTGTGAATAGCATATGTATTTTTAAATTGACAATTATCATTTTAATCTCCATTAGGGGCTTAAAACCTTTGCTTGCACGGAGTCAGTATGATCTTTCAGCAAAGGTCCATTTATTAAATCTTTTATTAGGCTTTTCATTATGTATGCTTGTAAAGATCTTGATAGAGATGTTAAGTAATGAAATTTTGCAAGTTCCTGAGATCTTCATAAATCTCCGTGAATTGACTCTTTATGAGAAGCTTGCTTTCATTTTCTCTGATTTTTATTCATATGCAACCAAAATGTTAATGTACTTTAATTAGAGCTAATATGATTTATCTCTTCACTCATTATATAAGTTAATTTTCTCCTAAAGAAGTCCTGTTTTCAAATTCTCTCCAGCAGTGTAGAATTAAAGTAATTATAGTTTGGCTCAGGAAATTAGTTATGGAGTTCCATGAATGCTAAAATAAATCAGAGTTTTCACAGAATAGATTAGTCCATATGTTTTGCAGAAGGAGCAGGGAATGGGATGATTGTTGGTGCTCTGTTCCAGCGGAGAACTTGGCCACTGTGCAAACAAGGAGGAGTCTAAAAGTTTCAACATTTCAAGATCTAGGGCAGAAAGAACGACTGTCTCTTTTACAATGAACTCTGGTGGATCAATCCATGTATAAAATGCACATTTAGAGTCTCAAATAGACAGCAACTTCTATTTTTATAGTTATACAACATCTGTTTTTATAATTTTTGGATTTTTTGTATAATAAACTAAAAATGATTCAAAAAATAATCAAAGTACTTTTAGAATCATATGTCTGTTGTTGTTGCAGGTACAGAGGTTCAGAATTGTTTGTTTCATTGTTGCTGTTATGTGTATGTGTTTGTGTGAATTTGCTTACAGAATCATGCATATGTGTGTCAATGGACTGTATACATATTCATGTCTGTGTATATGAGTGTGTGTGTGACTGTGTATTTGCATCATAGTCTATGTGTGTATCTATGTGTGTGTGTTTTCATGTGGAAGGCTGAAGTCAATGTTTTGTGTCTTCCTCAGTTACTTTCTACATTGTTTTCTGAGACAGGGTCTCTTGCTAGGACCTAGAACTTCTGATTCCACTAGGCAATCTAGCCAGCAAGCACCAAGCATCCTTGTCTCCACAGAGTTGGGATTACAAATCGCTGTTGTCATGCTATACAACCTTACCTTTTATGTGACTGCTGAGTACTGAGTTCAGGTCCTCATGGTCATACAGCAAGCACTTCACAGAATGAGCCACTTCCCCATCTCCTGTTTATCTTTTCACAAATGTAAACATGCTATCATTTAAAACAAGCTTCTTCCCAAGAAATGTTTTCTTTGATATCATCATAATCAAAATTACATTTGCAGCCATAGTGGCTTTTTACTACACATAAAAGGCAGCCTCTATTACACCATATTCTAGGTGTTAAAACTCATCCTCACATAATAGATCTCTTTGCTTCTGAAACTAAGCATTTGCAGAATTATTTTAATTACACAATATCTTGAAAAAATTTACCTTGCGAATTATTAAAAGAAAAATAAAATGTTTTTGAAAAATACCCCTTTTTTGAAATGTAGCTCTATTTTGAGCACATAAAGTCTATGAAGACAGAAGGTTTATGTGAAAAAAAAATCATTTGATAATTGAGATGTAAAGGAGAAACATAAAAATCCAGGGAATATGCAGGAAAATTAACAAGCATACTTAAAATAATGTAAGCAGACTATTGTCTATTTTTATGCCTGTATATAAAGCAATGCATTTGATTTTAATTTTTGTATACAAAAGATGATTTAAAATGACTTAATCATTTGTTATTCTTTCGTCATAGATTGTAGCCACTCCCTGGTGTGTTTTCTGTGAGATAGTGCAGTGATTTCCCACCTTGATATTTTCGTCACTTGTGTTAAGAGAATGCTGCTTCTGTAGTCACAGGGGCTGTCTGAGGTTGTGAGCTCATGTGTTTTGGTCACATGATCACTACTTTCCATAAATCATGAATACTCTAGTGATTAATAATATAATAGTTGTCTCATACCATGTTATTTATGTAGACTTGTTTATTCATATTTCTTCATCTACAAGTTTGCGAATGGGAAATTCTAGCTAGAATGAACCATTCCCTAATGTAGAATAATTTATGTATCCATAAAATTACAGTCCTCACATGTAAACCATGTAAAAAACATATTGAGTTTTTTTTTTACATGTGGTTCACAGCAGTTTTAAATAGTTAAGTTTTTCATGACTTCAGTATATACTTCCCCTAAATCTGAATCAGCATACCAAAGACTTATTTATACTAATGTATTTTTGTATATTTATCTTTGCACTTTTGCACCTCTGTCTGCTCCCCCCACTTGTCCTGTTCCACTTTCACAAGTCCTCATTCTCCTCACAGACACTCCTTTGGCTTTGTTATCAAGTATGTGCTTTGGGTATGTGTGTATGCCTGTGTCTGTGTGCCAACAAGCATGCCTCTTTGGAGGGCAGACATCTTGGGACGAGGCTATGTAAAAACAGACCACAAACCCAGCCAACTCTCTGGCTTCTGGGCTGCATTGCTTCCATTACTCCTAGATTCCTTTAGGAAGAGGTCTCACACAAGATGTAGGCTCAGTTTACAGCTGTTGATCTGACTTCCATTCCCTGTGACTACAAAAAGGCTGAGTGTAGGGCACAACAATGGGAGAGATACAGGCTTTAGCACAGTGTTTATTTTTAGGTAACATCAGTTAGGTGTCTCTTCTGGTTTTTTTTTTTTTTTTCTAACATGAACTGTCCAGAAGCTGAAGCTTTCCATGCCTACCCTCTCTAACTTCCAGAATTGTCCTAGCAAGTCCCCAAGCACAGAAGTAACTTCATGGGCTTCAGTGAACCCTTGGTCCACACTGGCTTTTCAGCCCCAAAACAGACATAATAGTAGTTTTAGCAGGATCCAGTTCTAGGAGCTTCCTGCTCTACCATTCACATCCTTCCGAGAATATTGTCAACATGTTTTAGAATTTGTCTTTGCTCGTTGGTTTTCTTTGAACTGTGGAAAGGCTGACAACAATGGTCAGCTAATTGTTAAGATAAATTGTTATAAATTATAATTTTCCCCGAAAACATTTTTTTAAAAGCACGTTAACTGATAAGGCACAATGGGACAGAGAAAGAAAAGGGAAGGTTGCTACGGAAACAGTAAGTTTTTCAGTGAGCATCAGAGTGAACAGGCAGATAAATGCAAGAAAACCCACTATGCAATTAAGTTCACTCCCCTTCAAACTTGATAGCACATAGGTGCTACAAAAGCAGTGGGACTTATTTTCTTATCAGTCTCAGGCCTGGATGAAACAACGAGTGAGATCAGACTTAATGTGACCCCACCCAGGCAAAGCTGCAGAATTCTCAAACTAGACGTTGGCCAGCCTCCATAGGAAAATGTGCATTTAAAAATATGTCTCGGTTACCCTGATTTTCTTCTAGCTTTGTGCCTACAACTAGGACCCTTTGGATTTTCTTTTCTGCCTTGACTTTCATTTTGGTATTTTGGTTTTCTGTTTAATTTTTGACAATGTTTCTTGTTCTCCAGTTCGTTTTCAATCTCAATATGATCTTTCTGCCTCAGTATCTCCAAGTTACAGGGATGAAAAGCACGCGGAATCACTCCTAGTGTGTGTGGTGCTAGGATGGATTCCAGGACTTTGTGCTTGCTGGGCAAGCATTCTGTCAACAGAACTATAGCTTCAACTCCTCTTTTAACTATCCATCTGAACTCTGAAAGCTTCAGAGTCTGGATAAAAGGAGTTGCTCTCCATTTATGAGCTACCTGGTCTTGCCTTAAAACTTACTTTTTATAAAGACTGGTGTTTTCATTGTTAGACAATAAACAAGAATTTAAATAAAATATTTCTCTGCCTAAGAACTGGCTGGATGACTTCCTGATATATAATGAACATCCCCCATGCTTTACAAAAACAAACCTTGTTTGTTCTAATTCTTTTAGTGTGAAAATAGTGAAGGAAAAATTGTATTTGATAAATTTGATAAAGTTGGTCTCATAAATTCAAGTCATAATGACGACTTTTCAGTGGAAAAGAGTAGGTAATGAATTGAGAAATAACAAAAAAATATAGATTAAGAAAAACAAAGAGAAAACAATGGGAAAAAAAGCTGTTGTGAAGGGAAATAGTAAAAAAAAATGAGTATGAGGCAGAGAAGGCTCCAAAAGTAGCATGCACACATACCACTCTAATGAACAAATAAACACATAAACAAATTAATAATAAATATGATTTTTCGAAAGTAGAGAAGTCATGGATGAAGGGAGAAGTGAAGCCTGGTACCCAGGTGAATGGGGAAAGTCCAATGACACATGAGGAAGGACACTTGTATATCTGATTGGCTCTAGGGTCCTTGATAGTCCAGAAAATGGAGCAATAAACTTGTGGTTGATATTTATAGATTTTCTTTTCTATCACATGAAAAATAATTTTTGTTTATTTGTTTACCTTAAGTGCAGAAAGTTCTGGTGTGTCCTCCAGAGTTGGTCTGTTGGATCCAGGGCCTCTTTCTTTCTCACCAGTTACTATTTTTGTCTGCCTAACTACCCTGGGTACTGGTCAGACTCTTGACACCCATGCATTGTTCCCTTGTAATCTGTGCTTTCAGTATCTGTTACTACCTCACAGTAGCTCCCCACTCCAAGCAACACCCCGAACCACTGACATCTCACTTGCTCTGCAAGATGCTAGGTCTCTGATATCTCTCCTTTCATTTTCTTGCTTTCTCATTGGATGACTTTGTACTGTTCAAACAAGGTAGCTGAACTTTTAGTCCTATAATGTTATGGCACTGATCCACTTTATACTCATCTTCATAGATTTTGTTGTAGAGTTTATATTTTCATCCCTGTCTCTGTAACATTTACATCCAATTTCTCTACAAAAAATGTCTATGGTCCTTAAAAAATATTTTTTCATTATAATTAATACAGATCACAGAAAATAAGGTAGGTAATTCCTCAGCTACAGATTATGGCAAGGAATCCACAGAAGTTTGAGAAGAAGGCTTTTCATCTGTTCATTCATTTATTCATTCATTATTATTTATTCATTCATTTAGTTATCTTTTGGTTTCTCATGACAGGGCTTCTCTGTGTAACAACCCTAGCTGTCTTGGAACTGACTCTTGTAGACCAGGGTGATCCACCTGCCTCTGCCTTCCGAGTATTGAGATTAAAGGCATGTACCACCATCGCTTGTACAGAAGACTTATTTATTAAGGGACAAAATTGGGAACACACATACTCACAAATACAGTGGAAAGTGACATTGTTGCCTCTTTATCTAGAAAGAAATGATGGAGAAGGCACCAGGTTACCAAATGGTGCATCAGGACTCCTTCCACGACCAGCGTGCAACTGTCCCCCCGACCTCAGTTCTTATCTGGTCACTATCAGAGAAAACCATGACCATGGCAAGTTACAGCCAAATGTCATATGCTAAATGGATAGAGCTCCCACAACAGCAGGTTCTTATTGGTATATGCTAATGCAAACTGATAATCAAATAATGTTAAAGGTTTAAATTAAGAGAGGACCATAGTGTTTATGTCATTTAAGGGCTTAATGGAATTATTCATCAATAGTTTCAAGTCTTTACCAATATTAGATTACTAACTACCTAAGAAAATGCTTGAGAAATACTTAGATCACATGAACAATAAAAAAATCTGTAAGGCCAGCAAGATGGTTAAGTTGAGTAAAAGTACTTGATGGGTAAGTCTAGTATCTTAGTCATTGTTCCATTTCGGTGCAGAGACACCATGACCAAGGCAAGTCTTATAAAAGAAAGCCTTTAATTGGGGCTTACTTAGAGTTTAAGTATAGTCCATTATTATCATGGCATGGCAAGGAAGCCATGTGACAGGCAGATAGATATGGTGCTGGAGAAGGAGCTGAGAGTTCTACATTCAGATCTGTAGGCACCAAGAAGAGAGAGACACTGAGCCTAATGTGGGCTGTTGAAATACCAAATCCCACCCACAGTGAAATTCTTTCTCCAAAAAGGCCACACCTCCTAGTCCTTCTCAGGTAGTTCCACTCGTTGATGATTAAGCATTGAAATTTTTGAGCCTATGGAAACATTACTATACAAGCTACCACAGTTGGCAAGCTAATTTCAGCTCAAAGGATGAAAAGCAAGAACTGATTCCCCAAAGCTGTCCTCTGCTCCACACAAGCTCTCTGTTTTATGTGTTTCCTGCATGCATGCATAATAATGAATAAAATGGTGTTAATAAAGAATGCTAAATTTAGCAGCAACATTTAAAAGGGCAGATATATTGTTGAAATCTAGTTGGCTGAAATACAGAGATTGTGATTTTATAAAGTAACTATAAAAAATAAAGGATTATACTCTATTGGGGTACACTGTCTATATGTTCTAGGTGATGCAAATAAAATTCTCATTTCTTCTTTCCAGAAGAGAGAAACTACAGAAATACACCTACTAGTCTTTTTGTCAAAGTGCTAGGTGAAGTTATGGGTGACATACAGATGTACAGGAAGATATTGGTGATGGAGAAACAGGTCAGAGGTAAGCGCTGGAACACGATGTCATAGTTAAAGCAATAGAGCAGACAAGAAATGACAAGCATCTGTATAGGAAAACCTCAAACAGCATAGTGCCAAGAGAGGCATAACAAGAAAGAGAGGTTGGAAAACTCCAGCAAAGTGGAAAAGCTGTAAAAAGTAAAAACCAAGGACTATTCAGTCAAGATTTTAAAAAAAGAAAGAAACCTCACTGATGACTATGGTTAGTGTGCTAGCAAAATTAAGAGTGAAAATCAATCTAATTGAGCTGGAATCAGATAAAATTGAACACAGAGCAATGAGATGACTTTTTTTGTATCTATAATTGAAGTCTATAGTCATATGGAAAGAACAGGTAGATTTTCAGATTGTAGCAATAGTAATACACAGAACTCTTCTCTATTCAGACCAATCTCCTCTCTCTGTCTCTCTGTCTGTGTCTGTGTCTGTGTCTCTCTCTCTCTCTCTCTCTCTCTCTCTCTCTCTCTCTCTCTCTCTCTCTCTCACACACACACACACACACACACACACACACACACACCACCTTGGACTTTATAAATGTGAAGAATATAAATTTTCATAGCACTTTGGAAGAGGGATCTGAGATATCTGGATGTACACAGGTGTGTCAGTCTCAGAAAGTGAGAGACATAATTCTCGTTTCAAATGAATTGGAAAAGATCAGTTGGAAAACAAAATTTGACCCAACTGTGTGTAGAACAGGAAAAAGTTAGTCTCATCTCAGTCTCAGCAGGTTTCAATTTAATTGTATTTCCTTGGATCTCAACACTGATTCCATTTCTGGCAGGCATAATGAAGACACTATCACCCAGAGAATCAGGTCTTTTATGTTTTCCACCACTTCTCTTTTATAAAAAGGAAACAAAATATTCATCAATTTAACAGAGCTTTAACAAATTCTGATTATTTTTCTTCTGGCATCTTCTGCATCCCTCATTCTTTTATTCTACCTTCTACATTTCAGTCATCCATTTTCTCACTTTAAAAAACAAAAGACATAAATCTCCACATCCTGGTCAAATTTGTAGAGGAAAAAAACATTTGTTTGTTTATTTGGAAAATGAATTTATGAGCATTTCCTCTTTATTCTTTGAAATAAAAACAAGAAGCCAAACATTCTTTTTGCTGGGATTATTACTAAAAACAGAAAAAAAACAGTACTATATGTGCTTGTTGATTCTAATACACTGAGTTAAGTAGCAAGATCTATTTCTGACACATTTAGAGTGATATAATATATATACATATGTATATAAATATAATTGGATACTTTCATTTTTGTTATTTCAGTTAAGGAAATCTTCATATGATAATCTCAGGGGATCAGACTCACATCTCATAAATGTTATTGAACAAATTAATTTAAAAATGAATTGCATATATATCAAAAGAAATATTAACAATATTTAACCTGTTCATTTTTTTTGTCATCTATAAAGCCATGGCAAAGTGTCATAAGCTTCCTAGAAGGAAGTATGCCTTATTTTGGGGTATAGTAACAGTAGACCTTGACTGATTAAAGGCCAGAGCTAAATTAAGAGTCCTAGCAAACTAATTACATCTTATTTAGGTTTGACATGTTTGTAACTACTGTAAGCCAGAAACTTTTAAGTTTCTTTGCCTTTATCCTGAAATGAAGTGACTTTGTATATTAGTCAAGGTTCTCTAGCATAACGAAACTTATAAAATGAATCTGTTCATCTATCTATCTATCTATCTATCTATCTATCTATCTATCTAAACATAAATAAGAGATTTATAAGAAACAATTACTTAATTATATAAATACATTATAATAAATATTATTTACATATAATTATAAATATAAAGTAGATTTATTGGAATGACGTATAGGCAAAATCACTGATGACAACTTATGCTAGAGAAGATGTGGGGTAAAGGGAACACTCCTGCATTGCTGATCAGAGTGCAAACTGGTACAGCCTCTTTGGATATCAGTATGGCAATTTCTCAAAAAAAATAGGAAACAACCTTCCTCAAGACCCAGCAATACCACTTTTGGATATATACCCAAAGTTTGTTCAATTGTACCACAAGGACATGTATTCAACTATGTTCATAACAGCATTGTTTATCATAGCCAGAACCTGGAAACAACCTAAATGCCTCTTGACCAAAGAATGGATAAGAAAAATGTGGCACATTTACACAATGGAATACTACACAGCAGAAAAAAAAATGACATCTTGAAATTTGCAGGCACATGAAACGGATTTAGAAAACATCTTATTGAGTGAGGTAACCCAGACCAAGAAAGACAATTATCACATGTACTCACTCATAAGTGGCTTTTAGACATAAAGCAAAGAAAACCAGCCTACAATCCTAAAGAACCTTGAGAACAACGAGACCCTAAGAGAGACATAACATGAATCTAATCCACACAGAAAGTAGGAAAAGACAAGATCTCCTGAGTAAATTGGGAGCATGGGGACCATAGACGATCATTGAAGGGGAGGGAGAGGAAGCTAATGGAGCAGAGAAAAATGAATTTCTCAATAAAATAAATTTAAAAAAGATTTTGAAACCAAAAGAAAAGGAAAAAGAAAAAAGTTGTCGCTGATTCTAGTCCAAGCGCACTAGCAAAATCAAGAGTAAAAATCAATCTGATGGAGTTGGAATCAGAGAGATTGGAAGGCAGAGTTGGCAGAGTGATAAGACGATGCTTTTCTCTATGTACAAAGAAAAACTGTGATCATTTGGAAAGGAGACTTTCTTATTGTAACAACAGTAACATATAGAAGTATACATGTATAAACTATTAAGGGTTTCCCATTTCTTGTGTGATGAACTCCTTCTTCTTGAGTACAGACTAATATGCAACGCTCTGACATTGAATGAATATTGTTGGGAGTGGAAAAAATGTTCCAGTGGCTAAGAGCACTTTCTGTGCTATGTCTGGATCCTAGCACCCATGTAAAAGTTTGTCATGGTAGTTGGGGTATAAGCCTAAGTCCAGGTTCAGAGACAGTCCTGCCTCAAGTGAAGAAAGCTAAGGAGTCATGAGGCAATAACACAATGTCCTCCAGTGATCTCAGCACGTGTGTACATGGGAGTATGTGCCACACTGAGCACACATCTCCAACACACACACACACACACGAAGTAAAGAATAAATATGTTATAGGTGCATGCATTTGCATAAAGTAAGGAGAGACATACAAACCTTTAAGTTATTCAAACTCCAAGCTCTCCTAAAAAAAGGAAAAAAGAGGGCTTTGTTTTCTCCATTAGGAACTTATTTTGAGAATGTGAACCTGATTTTCATAATACATTTATAAATTTGTCCCCATACCTATTGGAACAATAGCACAAAATGTTTTAGAATTGCCTCTAATCATTCGAGTTGGCAGAAGATGGAGAAGCGTAATGGCACAGGGCAGCGATTATCTGCCTTCTAGAAATGTGGATAGAATCAGAAAAAGGGTTTAATTGAGCAGAATGCAAGTCTGAGGTAATTTAGAGCCAGAGTTTCTCAGTGCATGTAATGTTTTAATCCTCAGGCTTTATGATACATCTAGAAGGAGCTCATTCAGCATCAGCAGAGATGCCACCCAGGTGTATCTGCCTCCAGAAGCTATTCTGACAACTAATTTTTCAAAGAGCATCAACTTTTGTGATCCTGAATTATTACACTATAGTTATAAATGTGTTTAAATAAATCTCATGGCTAGGTCTAGCTGGGCATGAAAGACAAACAGTTTCAAGGAATAATTTGAGGCTCTTCCTGGACGTAAAATCATCTTATCTAGCTCCCTGCTTGAACAAATTTCTTTACATTCATTGCTGATGATTTCCTTGGAAATATAAAATCTTATAAATTGAGTCCTTTTCTACTTGGGATGAGGCACCCTATTTCATGCCTTGGGAGAGGGTTCAGGACATAAAATATCCTCAGTTAAAAATGCAGAAAAGAATGTTTTCAGTGTTTTGCAAGCTCCTTATTCAAACATAAATCCTCCACCTCTAAGGGGCATTTTGTCAGACATTGCGATGCACCACACAGCAGCTTCCAGACTGAAGATGAGAGATAAGATAATGGTATGGAGGTAAGACACAACTTACCGCATAAAACCAACCTGCATGGCTAGTATAGGTCAACGGATATAATGCATGTGGTCCATAACACACGTGGATTGGTTCTGGAATCCTGACTGGGACAATGTGGGAACACATTGACAGAACACTACTTGGAATCAAGTATGCTGGGTTTTCTCTGATGGAATGACACCTATTACACGATAATAGGGCTCAGCTTGGGAGTAATCTCAGGTTGCTGACATCCTGGAGGAGGAAGTAGCAGTTGTTCATTTTTTTCATACTCTGGTCAATCATTGGTAAGCATTTATATTTGAACCAGACAAAGGCTTTTCCGTGTTACTGAGCCTCATTTGGAGGAAAAGTTTGCCAAATCCATAGGTCATAGACCTTGGTCATGATCAATAATGTACATCTATTCAGGATTTTCTCTACACATTATTTGCTCACTCAAGAATTTCTTAGCTTCCTAAACGTGTGTGTGAACTTTTGAAATGCAGCTTACCTTGGAACACTGTTAGTGGGACTAGTTTAAAGGAATAAGCCCAAACAATGACTGAACAGTTGGATGCTGTTACCTAAAAATTGTTAAGACGATATATTGGTGGTAAAATGCCATAAAACTAGGTTCAGATGCAATACTACTATGTATGCAGTAAGCAAGAGACGTTAGATGTGATACTTTTCTTATTGTTTCTACTTGCCTCAGACGATAACTGGAGACTAGCATTATAACTCTGGGTATTGTGTATGAAAATAATTTATTAAGACCACACACACATAAAAATGTATACACAATATATCTTTATGTACTTCACTATCCTCAAGTTCATTTGGCTCTATAATTTTTTAATTATTGGCCAGTCTATCAATAAATTATTCAATATATCATCTGTCCTTATTCTGTTACCTATTTGTCAATTACTTATTTACTATTTATAATTTATAATCTAACAAGCTCTCTCTCTCTCATCAGCCATCTACCAATAATCTACCTGAACAACTATCATCTCTATGCCCGTCTGTATGTCTACATGTCATATATTATCTCTCATCTGTAGATTTATCTATCTGTCTGACACTCAATCTGTCTATCTATTGTCCATCCATTCATTAATTGTCCATCTATCCATTTAATTGCCCATCCATCCATCCATCCACTCTCTCCTACAGCTTTACCAAGAACATAGATTATTTTATAATAGATGACAGTTCTTAATACAAATATCATGTTGAAAATTTTTTGTACGGTAACTTTACTATAACATTAGACTCCGATAAATAGTAGTTTTCTTTTGTCAGTTCTCTTTTATAAGAACATTTCATTTTGAATCTCTTATGTATGACTGCAGTAAAGTGCCAGTCTTTTGGAATGAAAGGGCTAGAAGGTATATATATATATATATATATATATATATATATTCCTTTATAATCACTTGAAGTATTAAGGCTGCTCAGCTGACCCAAATGCTACAAAAATTTTGTCATCAAACCTCTAAGTTAGTGGTGTACTACCCCATAGCTTGCCTGAATTCAGTTCAACCATATTCAAATTGATAATAATCTTGATGGTAATTGATTGTATTAAATTTCTAAAAGCATTTTTTTCCTCTTTTCTTGACCTGTGGGGAGTCACAGAAATACCAGCTGGTTAGAATTAGTGCAACATTCCACTCACTTCAGCAGGGACACAAGATTTAAAAACAGGACCTCAGAAGGCAAAATCAAATTAAAAACAAATATATTAACTTTGAGAGTAATAATGTAGCAGCAGAAAGAGGATAGGAAACAGTACAAACATGTTATCAGAAGAAGAATAGAAACGTGGCTATGATAAACATGCCATTAATGTCCACTCTAAAACAGTACTCAACAAGTTAATAATAGGCTGTTTCATTTTCAATATTTCAAAAGCAAGGGGACTGAGACATAAAACAGTGTGAAAGTTAGAGATGAAGAAGTGATTAGGGGCTGCATAGCAGTGCTTGCTTCTCTGTGTCTGTGACAGCCTCTGAACAGGCTTTTATTTTTATTTATTTATTTATTTATTTATTTATTTATTTATTTATTAAAGATTTCTGTCTCTTCCCCACCGCCGCCTCCCCTTTCCCTCCCCCTCCCCCAGTCAAGTCCCCC
>NW_026067924.1:28043699-28146605 GCF_014885135.2 Alexandromys fortis | reverse complement strand
CAGGGGCCAAGATCCCTCTCACCCCTCAGACGGGTCTTCAGGAAAAGAACCAGGTTCCCTGTTTGCCAGGGACCTCGCCAACCAAAGGCCTACCTCTTTGATTTAATTGTCCTGGGGCGATCTGCTCTTGGTGTTGCACTGGTCCCTGTCGCCTGCGTTGTCTGCCACTGTGTCAGTACCCGCCGGTCCTGGCCGCTGCGCCAGCTACGTCGCCCGCCGCTACAGGCTTTTAAAGAAATAACCATAACCATTAAATTGAGGCACCTATTGTAGTGCAGGATTTTAGGAGAGAGTAGAGCTAATGGCTCTTTTTTGCTTGTTTTTGTTTGTTTGTTTGTTTGTTTGTTTTGAGACAGGGTTTATCTGTAGTTTTGGAGTCTATCCTGGAACTAGCTCTTGTAGATCAGGCTCCAGGCTGGTCTCGAACTCAAGGAGATTCACCTACCTCAGTCTACTGAGTGCTGGGATTAAAGGCATGCACCACCACCACCCGGCTCAAGCTAATGGCTCTTGTAACATATTTGAGAAGGAGATTCAGCTATAGGAGCCTTGCCTAGGATTAGAGAGCAGGTAATTAAGGTACAGAAAGGACTGCTCAGCTGTTTCTTTGTAAGTAACTTGTCATTCCGTCATACCTATGCCCGAGAATGGAGCAGTCATGGAAAAGGATAAAATATTTCTGTAACACTCCCTATCTCCTATTGGTCAAAGGGTTCAGAAAACACAATTTCAGGTTTCCTTGCAAAATCATTCCACAGGTGAACCCTACCACAAACTAACCTAGAAGTCCCCATATGGAACAGTAGAGAAAGGTGGCCCACTGCTGAGTTCATTGTAAAATATTACATATTGCACACATCTGATAATGTAAATACTATTGGCAAACTAAAAGGTGAAACCAATGATATTTGAAGATGCCTAAGCACTATACCCAGTATGCTAAATACCCTTGTTATTATCAGGTTAATATCATTTAATTTTGAACATTTTGAATGTTGTAAATAATTGAAGAGAACTAAAGCACATTTCTAGAGATTTTATCTTTAATTTTGTGTAGATTTTTCTGTGTGTATTTGAGTATGTGCTTGTGAGTACAGTGCCTGTAGAGACTAGAAGACAGCACTGGATTCCACAGAGCTGCAGACAATGCTGTATATAGAACTCAGGTCCCCTGGAAGAGCTGCAAACTTTAACTGCTGATTTGTCTCTCATCTGGGTGGTGGTGGCTCATACCTTTAATCCCAGCACTCTGGAGGCAGAGGCAGGTGACTCTCTGAGTTTGAGTCTAGATTGGCCTACAGAACAATTTAATTTAATCAAATTAAAATATGTTGAGCTATCCTAACTAGATAGATTGTCACTATATTACAGCTTATTAATATGTTGTTTGGTTATTATTATAATTATGGATTTTATTTGGAGGGGAATGGTTTTTGCTTTGATTTGTTTATATTTTGGTTTTGTTGGCTGTAATCTTTTTTCCCAGTATTTGTGACAAGGTGTCCCATAGCTCAAGTTAGCTTCAGATTTGTCATGTAACCAATACTGAATTTGATCCCCTGGTCCTGCTCCTCTCCCTACTCAGTGCTTGCCTTACAGAATTCTGCCACCACACCTGACTAAATGGTGATCTTCTTACTAAAATGTAAGCCCTAGGCTAGCAGTCCAACACACTGTGCTGCTTGCTTCCCGATTTTCCTGCAACCAAAAATAGTTTGTCACTACAATCGACTGTTTTGTGTGGTTTTGTCCTTTTCAAAGCCATGTGTACACCAATATACTCCAAAGGAAACATTCTAAGGGACTATGTTACTTGACTTAAAGTACATCATCTATAGACAAGGTATAGAAATATTTGGGGGAGGATTATCTGCAAGGCAATGAGTAAGCAGGTCAGGTCTGGGTGAAAGGTAAAGTTCAAATATGATGAAGCAACAACACAACAGAGACCCAAGTCATCCCCATCAATTGTCTCAAATGGGGACAAGAACGACCAGCCAGTATTGGACTCAGCCAAGCTCCTGAGGATGGAAAATGTACATAGAGGAAGAACATTTTGTTTAACTACAAGAAACACTTGGAAAGGGATAGAGTTGAGAAGATTTAACAGCAATGATCTTAATGTCTGGAAAGAATGCTTCGACAGTTGGAGAAACAGAGATTTTCCTTATTGCATTGGGTTTGAGAGAATCATTCCAGGGAACACATTTCTAGAAGAAGTGACTAAGTGTTTATATAAACTGAGAACGTTGGAGAAGATTGTAAAATCCACGGGAGACAAGAAAACATATTTAATATAGGAACAAGTAAAAGGTAGGAAAGTGAGATTAGAAAGACAATTCCTCCCTGTTTGCAGGGTACGTCTGGTATATAGAAGGAAGTTGTGTCAACTCTATAATCTCCAGAAAGAAGAGAACAGAGTACCATAGAAATGACATCTATATATGAAGTTCAAATAAACAAACTCCTAAACCACAATGTTAGAGGACATTAACATTTAAAATTAAATTTGAAAAACATGAATGACATGATGCTAAGACAAAATTCCAACTTAGATTATTACAAAACATCCATGTTATAAAGGCTTTAAGCTGAAATTATCTAAAGGTTCTCACTATCCAACAAAAAGAAATAATTTAATTTTTAAATGGCCCAAAATAATGAAGCAATATCTCAAAATAGAAGAGGAAGAGAAAGATGTGGAACAGAGGTTTAAAAGAAAGGATACACTAGCTCAGAACTGAGAAATAGATGGTTATTTATTTAGGGGTAAACTCACAAATCAGAATCCTCTGCTGGAACGGAGATCAGAAACTGAAATCTGCAACCGGAACATAGAGAGAGGCTGGAAAAGAGGCTGGATGAGTGCTCTACATCGGCATATATAGTATAAGAGGCCACGCCCAAGTGGATGGGTACCCACCAGCTGTAAGACTTCCTACAGCACCTCCCCCTTTTGTTTAAATAAGAGAGTTCTAAGCCTAATACAAAATTATATACAACAGTAACAAATATGTTTAACAATTATCATATTTTAACTAGTTTAAGTCTTGTATAATAAATAACTTGGCCAAGTCATGAGAGGAAAGTAAATACAACTAGCTAGTCTTTAACCCCATCAAAGATCTGCAAAGGGAAATAATATTACTTGAGTAAGCAGGAAGTGCAATCAAGCAACTTCCAAAATATTCAACAAATGACAGAGACAACTGGCTACCTAGGCAATCATCCAAAGTCTCGTTTGCAACGTTGAAGCAACCAACATTGGCTAAGGCTTAGAATAACTGCTTCTCAGTGGTTAAGGCATGGACATTTCTTTGGCCAAAGGCCAGTTTTGCCAAGAAGAAAACAAACTCCAAGTGGAGTGTCTTCAGTGCTAAACATTCTCTCGGGAATAGATTGGTGCTGCCAGGAGCAATTATGTCTCATTTTAACAGAACCCTAAGTTATTTAAATGCCATATTCTATAGCTCTTTGAAGCGGTTGAAGAATACCTATCTATGCAGAATATAATCTTTATGTATCTAAAGAACCTTATTAGTCTAACTATAAGAAGGACAAACATAGATGACTATTGATCTATAATTCTTAAGACCTATATAACCTAAAGACTAAGACTCCATATTAGAATATTATACAATAAACAACTGTGCAACAAATGAGGACAATGACCTCAAAATGTACAATGTATAAGTATCTTGATCAGAGGTAGAAATGTACATTGTAATATGATCAATATATTAAAAATGTTTTAAGCAGAGGTAGAAGCATGCATGCATACAATATTTAATATAATTTAACTTTGTATCGATATACAAGAATCTATGCCAATGTAATTGCCTATAAATAATAACTCACAAATATTATCTCTATCACTTGCTATTATTATTAGTGTGAGTAAGCTCATACCAATTTATTATCCCATCCAGTTTCCCCTTTTTTATTTATTTATTAAAAATTTCCACCTCCTCCCATTTCCCTCCCTCTTCCCTCCCCACTTCCTCTCCAGTCCTAAGAGACATCAGGGTACCCTGCCCTGTAAGAAGTCCAAGGCCCTTCCCACTCCATCCAGGTCTAGGAAGGTATGCATCCAAAGAGACTAGGCTCCCACAAAGCCATTACATGCAGTAAAATCAAAACCCAGTGCCATTATCATTGGCTTCTCAGTCAGCCCTCATTGTCAGCCACATTCAGTCTGGTTTGATCACATGCTCCATCAGTCCCAGTCCAGCTGGCCTTGGTGAGCTCGCATTAGATCAGTCCCACTGTCTCCGTTGGTGAACCCACCCCTTACAGTCCTGACTTCCCTGCTCATGTTCTCCCTCCTTCTCTTCTTCATCTGGACCTTGGGGGCTCAGTCCAGTGTTCCAATGTGTGTCTCTGTCTCTATCTCCATCCATCGCTGGATGAAGGTTCTATGGTGATATGCAAGATATTCACCAACCCTTCCAGTATCAAAACTGCTATCACCAACAGCATTTTTAAAAAGCATCACTGACAATGTAAGCAAAATCAGAGTCACGCAATAAGACAGGTTACTCTTGTTCATTAAAACCTCATGATATAAAAATAGAAATTAAATGGATATGCAAAAAAAGAAATTGGAATGCAAGTGGCTAATGACCTGTTGGATTCCAGGTCATCAATCTCTGCCTGGACTGACGGGGCTGCTCAGGGTTGACCGTGAGAAGACATCAGCTATGGAACTGTATTTCCAGTTTTTCTTAGTTTTTATTCTAATTGACCCTTCTCATTTTGAACTTTTGGATCCTTATAACTATTTTGGGGATATTGTTCTACCTCTTTGAATTATAATACATTATTTAAAACTGAAAAAGACATGTGTATATACACATATGTATGGTAAAGACAAAGAAGCATATTTGTGCAAAGTAAAATGACTTCAATTGTCAAAAATTAATAAAATTTTGTTTTGTTTTGCATTTAAGCATATGGTAATAGCATATACTATATAAATATTGTTGGTGAGACTCTGTAAATTAGGATGTCAAAAACAAGAAACGAATACACTGTACTAGTGCAAATTTTAATCCCAGCACTCAGGAGGCAGAGGAAGACTGATTTCTGTGAGTTTGAGGCTAGCCTGGTCTACATAGAGAGTACAAAGACAGCCAGGGCTACACAGAGAGATCTTGTCTCCAATACCAACAACACAACAACAAAACAAGCAGAATTTTAAAGGTCACAGGAAGTTTTGAGAAGAAGGAAGATAATTGAGCTGATGGCAGACAGCAGACTTTTATGAGTCCAGCTCATATTCCACAATCAATTTTAAGTTTTATTTCTTCTAAAAAGCTATTAATTGTCTCATTGTGGGCTTTAGTCTCATTTTTGTCACTGTGATAAAATTCCCTGATCAAAAGACTCAGAGGAAGAAAGGCTTTTGTAGGCTCATAATTCTAGATTATAGTTCATCATTGAGGGGAAGGAGGCACACGCTGCAAGTCACGTCGTATCCACATCAAGAGCAGAGATAACAAACACATCTAATCCACCTGCTTGCTGCCTGCCATCTTTGTCTTGTGAAGCCTTATCCATCAAGTTGTTCCACCCACAACCAGCTGGCTCTTCCTACATAAATTCACCCTTACAACATCCCCGCAGACATGCCCGTAGGCCACCCCTATCTGGATGATTCATTAAACCTCTTTCCCCAGGTGATTCTAGGTTTGGCATGTTGACAATTAAAACCAGCTATCATGTGTACCCTAAGAGTCAGAGTAATGACGCACAGCAGGGATGCCTGGAAATTATAAACTCATAGGAAGCAGACCAAGAGAACTGTATTGTGAACTAGACTCACAGACAAAAGATATGAAATAACAAATACCTGTATTTTATTTCCTTTTGACCCCATTTTGTGTCAGTTTTTAATTGTGAACTAAATTCCCTACTTCTTGTTTATTCTATATGCCTCAAATTCAAAATCAATAGATAAGAGATCATAATTCTAGAGATTTACCAAATCAGTAAAAATTTGCTTATAATATTGTAGCTCCTTATGACAATGATTTTGGTCAAGGTAAGCAGGAGTCTAAGAATAGTGGGAGGAATTGAATGGAAACCTTGCAGCACAGATGAACACAGAGAATTTTGAGGTAATGATACAGAAATTCAAGTGTGTCTGTGAGCTTGTGAGGATTCACAGGAGATATCTAGGAAGAGGGAATTCCTGTCACACCTTTTGTGACTTTTCTTGAGAACCAGCCCAAGCAGAAAGTGCAAATTAAGATTTTTATTTCTTTAGGAAATGTGAAGGCACTTTCCAAAATCAAAGCACACATCTTGAGATATTGTAATTTCTTAGATATAAAATGGCTCCAAAGAATCATGGGATGAAGGATTTGTCCCAATTGGTGATACTATGCAAAGATGATTGGGAGATCACTCATTCTAAATTTTTGGTAAATCACATACCTACCACAGGATTATCTATCTATCTGTCTATCTATCTATCTATCTATCTATCTATCTATCTATCTATCTATCTATCTATCTATCTATCTATCTGTTCATGTGTGTGTGTATGTGTATAGTATCATGATGATATATAGATTCAACTTTTTTTTTCATCCTAAAATACAATGAACTGTTTTGCTTTCCAAAGGGACTCAACATATTGCTATTCCCTTGAATGTGATTTCCCTCTGTGTGCTGTAATTACCATTGATAAATAAAGGAAGAGCTTTGAGCCTACAGCAGAGCTATAGGGGAACAGAGCTAGGTGGGACAAACTAAACAGAATGCTAGGAGAAGGAAGGGCAGAGTCAGAGAGAAGCTGTGTAGCTTTACTGGAGCCAGACAGAACTTTATCCAGTAATCCACAGCCACATTATTAGAACTGGGTTAAATTAAAGTGTAAGAGCTACCCAATAAGAAGTTAGAGTTAATAGGCCAAGTAGTGCTTTAAATAATAGAGTTTCTGTGTGTTTATTTTGGAGCTGCATGGCCAGGAACCAACAAGCAGTCTCCCTGCTACATTCCTTTCAAACAGTGATGATGAAATTTTGGCTTCCATCCTTCACCACTTAAGTGCTTGGATGACAAAGTAAGCAACCATATTTGTTTCCTATATGTTTTGTAAAAGATTATGGTTTTGAAAATTATCTAAGAAAACTCTCATCAACAGACAACAAGGGCATAAAATTATTTGATTTTGACTCAGCATTTATATAATTGCAAAGAGATGTTTGAGTAATAATCCAAAAACTTTGATTATAAGATGTTCTTCAGAACATGTATTTGGACACTGGAGACATCCTGTTGAAAGAAAAATGATGCATAAGTATTCATGGACAAATCAATTTCCTTGTCAAGTTTATGATTAAGAAGGCCTCCTCTATTTAATTTGTTTCTTTTATTTTGTTTTCAAATTTACACAGATATAAATAATTTTAATTCCTGAATAAGTACATGTTTATGTTGGTATATCAATGAACACCTTTGCTCTAAGAACTTTGGAAGATGATGGCAGATTTTCATGGACTTAACATCAAACTTGAGTCACATTGTAGTAACAGAAAGGCAACAAAAATGATTGCTGATGCCATTTCTTCGTGCAAAATCAAGCAGACGCAGGTCTCCCCTAATACTTGACTCAGTCTATTTATATTCAGCAAGATGGTCCTATTGAAGATTGCACCATGGTATTCAGTAACAACTTTCCAGTCCAGCACAGCCTTGCAGTGATAAATACAGAAGGGTGGTAGAAATGTGAATTTCATGATTCACAAGGATCATGAAATTGTAGCCTCTTTAAAGAGAGCAGTGCTCCTTTACTTGTTGTAGCTTTGTTACAGGCTTCCAAGCAACCCACAAACATCATTTCAGATGCAAGAAAATGTTGTGTGAGGGCCAGTCCCTAGCCATTTAGTCCCAGAGAAAATCATACAGAGAGTCTGCATTAATTATAAACTGATTGGCCCATTAGCTCAGGCTACTTATTAGTTCTTGTAACTTATATTAACCCATTATTCTTATCTACGTTAGCCACATGGCTCAGTACCTTTCTCAGCTGGGTAGATCATATCCTGCTTCTTTGGTAATCTGGGCAGGAATGGGAGGAATGGGCTTCCTCCTTTCCAGAATAGTCCTGTTCTTATCACGCCACCTGTACTTTCTCTCTGGTTGACCCGCCTATACTTCCTGCCTGGCCAATCAGCATTTAGTTAAAACATGATTGACAGAACACAAACAATTCTCCCGCATCAAGAAAAAGGCCTTTATTGGACATGAACTTTGAACTATAGATAGTGCTTTGTTAAAAATATATGTGAAGTATCAAAGCATAAAATAAGCCTATAATATATAACAATAATTGTATAATTAAGTGGGCTAAGACTCTAACTGACCTGCATGAGAAAACTTCAGAGTTTGCTGCTAAGCCTTTTTGAGAATAAAGGACCCCCAAAGTATGACTATTTTACTTTCCTTTAAAAGTATGATTTGTACTTTTAATATTGGGTGTGTATGGAACTCATATTTGCATTTGTTTATGTGTGTGTTTGCATTCATGTGTGTGTGAATGTGTGTACATGCTACTAAGTTTATAAACACAGATCCTAACATAAATTCCAAAAGAGACATTTTGTGTGTTTTAAACAAAAGTTAAAATCAAAGAAAATTTATATAAAATATAAATAGAAGATAAAGAAAACCAAAACAAAACAAAGACTGCAGATATACTGAGGTATATTTTTCTTTGATAAGCTACATTTTGTTTGTCACATTGCACCTAACACAGTTCACCCTTATTAAGAAATTGACACCTGAGGAAAAAATTATATAATCACTTTATATGTTGAACTCTAAGGAAGAGTTCAAATGGGCACCAATTAAATACCATCATATTCGCCTATGGATTTTCCCAAGGTCAAAGATGTTATAAACCATGATGTTTTACTTGTGTTTTTCTTGGGTTATTTTTATAAGCTATGAGGTTTTTTTCAAATCTTTTTTAAAGTAAGATTCATGATTGAGAAAGTTGTGACTTTGTACCTTCCCCTACCTTCTGACCTAGATTTAAACATCATAAATTGAAGAAGCAAACAGACCACAGGTTACCAGGTAATGGTGCAACCTGTACTTCTGTTTTTCCAAAATCACTTAATCATAATAACTTTACATACCTAAAGATAAAATAATTTCAGCTTGTTAAAATAAGTGTTAACAACTATAACTAATATAGTATATGGCACTCCTATAATTGTCATGGGATTTTAAACTTTATAGTTTTCAATGTTTATTTCAAGTCACCTAACTTGTATTTCTTCAAACATCTAACACTTGGAGGCAAGATATGGTTCTAGGGTCTTACCTGTCACCAAGACACTGGTGCAAAACATCATATTTGTGTTCTACTCTTAGGCTTAAAGATATTTATTCTACATGCCTCTGCCCTTCCAAGCTTGCCGTGGGGAACTGTTCTAAAAATTCTGAGGCTAGCAGACAGTGGACAAATGTCCTGTACTGACTACTCTTACATCTCCTCCCTTAAACAAACCTCAGGCATCTTGCTGTACTCTGGAAGAAGCAGACTTGATTTCATTTCTAACATCCTCTAACTTCTCTTTTTTCTTTTGCGTCACAAAGGTATGTACAAATAGAAATTAGGACACCTTTCATGCAAATCTCTTTCTCAATACCTATTTAAAAATATGTCTGAAGATGCTTCCTAAAGAAATTATGTAAAGGTGAAAACAAATATAAAGAAATGTGCTAGTATTTCTTGGGTATATAGGCCATAAATAACATTTTACGAAATAATTTTAATCTCTCTGTCTATGTTATATATAAATGTTTAATGAAACATTTAATGTTCCATGCTTTTGTTTTTCCCCTTTGCAGGGTATTTGAAAGACCATCCTGGTCTATGGTATTCTGTGTCAGTATTTTGGAGTTGAAATCACAATTGTCATGTAGTAATGTAAAGGCATAATATGAAGTATTTACTAACAGGTACTTAAAATTATTTTGAGTCATGAATTAAAAATTAAATTGTTCTATGACAGCCTAGAAGCTGATCTGAATATATCCCTTTTAACTTTGGGATTGCTGCTGTAGTTCCTTACTTCTCCTCATTGCACATACTCACTTAAATAAACTTATTTGAAGCATTTTGAATAACATAGTTGGGTTGACTTAAAATTTCACCTTTTTTTGCCCTCATTGGCTATCCTGCAAAGCCACCATTAAAATGAAAGGTGGGCTAACATAAACCATGAAATAAATGGTATTATTATTCAAACATTTGCACTTGGGAGGTTAGAAAATAAGTTACATGTAGAAGTTAGAACTCACTTTCTTTGGTAGTTTTGTTCTAGAATAAAGATAGAACTCAATTTTTATGCTTGTTCCCTCTGCACAATTTTAGAATCAAAACATCCTCAAACCTTAATTAGTTCCATTTGCCCCAAGTGATGCTTAAATAGAAGATTAAGTCTTTGTTATACACACTGCGCTGGTTGGTTTTGTGTGTCAACTTGACACAGTCAAAGGAAGAAGCCTCAGTTGAGAAAATGACCCCATTAGATCAAGCTGTAAGACATTTTTTTCAATTAGTGATCAATGGGGGAGGGATCAACCAATTGTGAGTGATTCCATTACTGTGCTAGTGGTCCTGAGTTATAAGAAAGCTGTGTGAGCAAGCCAGGTGAAGCAGGTCAGTAAACAGCATCCCTCCATGGCATTTGCATCAGTTCCTACCTCCAAAACTTTGCCTTGCTTGAGTTTATGTCCTGACTCCCCTCAGTGATGAATGGCAATGTAGAAGTGTAAATCAAATAAAACCATTTCTTCTCTGACTTGCTCTTTAGCCATGGTGTTTTGCTGCAACAATAGAAACCCCAACTAAAGCACAGACTATAGTTAGCCCAAGAGCACTAGTTACCTTGATGCTAAATATTAATATGGATACAAAATTTCACATTGTTTTACATATTCTCTTCTCATTGTATCCTTTTGTCAAAGTGCCATTTGTTGTTTAAAGCCGAAGGACCAGTATAAACTACACAGTACTTTAGGTATTTCTTGTTTTCATTTTCAATAATTCAGTCTGGAAAGGTTTTTGTTTTTCTACATTTTTTTGTTTTTTTTTTTTGTGTGTGTGTTTGTGTGTGTGTGTGTGTGTGTGTACATGAATGTGCAAGCTGAGCCTAAAAGTCACCGCCTTTACTGTGCCAATCACTCTTATATTTTGTATTATTTGCTATGCCAGAAATAATGAGGCTGACATCCAATTCTACTCCAATGACAAAGTATAGGCTGGTCTTCTTACAGAGATGTTTGGGTCTCTGGCTGCCTTTGACACTAAACCTTGGGTGGCCATGTCTGAGAAGGTAACTTTTAAATTACAAGCCTTCACTGTCAAACTGTGGATGTTTCATAATTTTTTACTTTGAATTATCATTATATACCTCAAGAAATGTTTTTGGCAATAGCCATACCATAGTCAGAATGTTGAATTGTCTTGAAATATTCTCTGCCAAATGCCTTAGCCCATTGCAATTGAGTTCACTTCACTGAGTGTCTCAGGACAAGAGCAAAATACAGCCAAATTATTTAGCAGTATATAGCATGAATGGCCTCTAGTCCAGTTCCAGATGAAATATTTATTCTCCTCTGAAGTCTCAGGAACACAATTTTACTATATGTGTTCCTGTTGGTATTCTTGTTTTCTGAATCAAGTCCCAACAGAATAGCCCACTAAATGCTACTTACAGCATTCTACTGCTTTTCCCACTGGAAATTCTTCATCTTTCCTCCAACAGCCTCTTCCAGTGTATCAGAACAAGACACTTACTACTTGATTGCTATTTTCTGAGTAAAACAGTTTTTAAATGAATTTGTACATGAAGGTGCTTTTCAAATCCAAGCTCTAGGACTGTTTCTCATCTGTTACCTTCGGAAGTTTATGCAATCTTCCTCTAACCTTAGTGAATACCCATTATCCTTACCACATTGATACACTTATTCAACTTCTTGGTAGTTTCGGATTGTGGGATTTGACATACTTTTGAACTCTTCTTAAGTGTTTATAGTCTCTGTATATCCCATTTCTTTAGTTACTAGGTGTTTAAACAATTTCTAAAATGATGATTCACAAAAACTAAATAAATGTCAAAATAATTGTAAAATATCTTATTCAAAAAATCATATATAAACTACTTTTCCTCTCATTCAGCTTCATTACACAAATTCATCTATGTCCAGGAGGAAAAAAGATATTAACTTGAACATAATGCCTACCATCTTCCTATTCATTTTCTTTTCAGAAAGTATTCTCTGTTGACTTAAGGAACTAGATAGGAATGTTCTGATGTGTTGAACCCACTGCCATAAAGAATCCTGAATAACTGTTTTCTAAAATAAAATATATTTTTAAAATAGAGCAAAAACTTGAACTGGAGAATGAAAGAATGAATATTAGCTACCTCAAGTTATGGCTAATAATGCAACAATTGAATCAATATCTGATTGTTGATTGACTGCCTCATGTTTTGAAGAAATCAATTTTCTGTGGGGACTTTATATGCCTTGACCTCTCACCAAGAGACTGAACAATGGGAACTTTGGTTTTTAGTTGATGCATTGCTCTTGCTAGATTTAAGGGCAGAGTTGAATTTTGTGCTAGTCTAGATAGAAGAATATGAAAAGTAAACAGATTTGACTTTTTAAAAACAATTAATAGGTTTCTTAGTGTAGTAATAAATGAATGAATCACAAGTATTCATTTAATATACAAATGGAAACGAGGGATCCATGGGAGACAGGTTAGAGCAATAAAAAGGCCCCAGAAAGTCTTATGCTACTAGAATCATATAATTAATATTTCTAAATGCACCTTAAGCTTTTAAGTTAACTATTCTAATTTTATAATTATGAAGATGTAGAAGTTGGCTAGTTTACTAAACCACCATAAAGATAAGATTTAATACAAATTCTAAAATTGTATTCCACTATTCTCCTTTTTCTGAAAAATAAAATAAGATACATACTAGACAAAGAAATATTTTTAAAATAATTTTATTGGTTAAAACAATTTTCATTTTGTTAAATGGATGAAGCATACTGGAGAACAATTGTCGCTTAAAGTGTATTTAGCTAATTTAAGCTTAATTTGCATAAGAAAGTAATATTTTTGACATGGGTAAGAATTTGTAAAAAATATAATGAGAAGCAGGTGGTTAAACATAATCCAACATGAGATCTTAAAGTGGGCAGATGGAAGGTTTCCCTTTTGGCTTGCTACAATGAATGCATAATGCTCGGGCCAAGACTGCTTCTAATAGAATATCTGTGACATGAAAGCAAATGGGGCAGCGTTTGGGGAGAAGACAAATGAATTTGTACTTTAGAGCTATGTATCTGTCATATCTGATATATTATGTATATGATACTGCAATGAAATCTGCTACTTTCAAAATTAACAAAATAATAATCAATAAAATTATTTCTAGTCTGTGACTGCTAGGTGGTCCATCTATAGATTATATTTAAAGACATTTCATTTTTTGTGTATGGGGGTGTGTGTGTGTTTCTGTGTATGTGTGCCTGTACTGTGTCTTGGATTTTTTAGATTAGTATTGTAGCCATTTATGTACCATTTCATGTGGGTGCTGGCTTTAGGACTCCAGTCTTCAGGATACAGCAGCAAGCACTCATTTCCTGAGCCATCTATCTGTCCCATATACCAGTGGTTGTCCATCTGTGAAGCATGATCTCTTTGGGGATGAATGACCCTCTTACAAGGATAACCTAATATCATCAAAAAGATATTTACATTATGATTCATAATAGTAGCAAAATTGCAGCTATGAAGTAGAGTCAAAAATAATTTTATGTTTGGGGATCATTACAACATAAGGAACCACATTAAAGGGTCATAGGATTAGGAAGATTGAGAACTACTCCCCTAGACTTTTAACATTAGTGTGTTGACACAAGAAACATAAGAATAGATAAAAAAAAAGTCATATAGAGTTAATTATGAACATGATTAATCTGGAAAATAATTTCATGTGAAAATCTGTAGAAACTCAAAGAAATGTGATTAGGAGGTCAAGATAGCAGTGGCCATGGATGTTCCTCCAATGGCATTCATTGTATCCCAGGGACAGACAGAAAAGCTATGCACAGACTATAATCACTGTTGTCTTGGACCTATAAAACAAAAGAGTTTACAATGGAAGACATTTCACAGTGTGATATCCTAACAAAGTCAGAGTCTGCAAGAAGAGTGCATCCAGCATCAAGTCTAGGGAATTAGGGTCCATCATTGACTTCCAATCTTTTGATAACCCTGTCCTTTTGTGGTTCTCAGATTTAGTCAGACATGTTGTATCTACACTGTATTTTCTTGTTTTTATGGTTGAGTATTTTAATATTTTCAACTGAATCATTTATTTTTATATTTCTAAAAGAAAACAAACTATTTTTTTTATTTTAGATACCAATCCCAGTTCCCACTCCCTCCAACTTCTCCTATACCCTCTACCTATACCCCCATCCACTTCTCAGAGAAGGCAAGGCAAATTGCTTTGGTGAAGGTCCAAAGCACTGACTACTATATCTAGGCTGAGCAAGATATCCATCCAAAAAAATAGATCAATAAAAAACCAGCCAGTATAAACAGTAGGAATAAATCCTGGTGCCGCTTTAAGTGGCCTTGAAGTCATACAACTGTCACCCACATTCAGAGGAACTAGTTTGGACCAATGCTGTTTCCTTACCTGTCTGGCTGAAGTTGGTATATTCCATTAACTCAGGTAAATTGTTTCAGTGGGTATACCACATGGTCTTGACCTCTTTGCTCATATTCTCATTCGTACCTCTCTTCAACTGGACTTTGGGAACTCAGTCCAGACCTCCAGTGCAGGTGTTTGCCACTGTCTCCATCTGTTGCTCGATGAAGGTTCTATGGTGATATTTAAGATATTTATCAGTCTGACTACAGGGTAAGGCCAGTTTGGGCACCCTCTCCTCTGTTGCTTAGGGTCTTAATGAAGTTTAGAAATACGACCAAGTTCAATATATGTTAAGAGGTATTTCGTTTTTGTTTTGTTTTTCAGAAATAGTTCAGTGGACAGATGTTTGAAGTTAGGGAACTCTGGAAGACCTCAGTGTATATGTTAGAACTTTCTGATATCCCATTGAGCTTCTGGTATTAGATGCCTGCAAGCCTTTCTTTGCTGAAGAGACCACATGGGGACAACCAAATCTGTCAGATGGCAATGCTTTCAAAGTGCTTGAAGCTCCATTCCCTTATTTATTACAATGTAGATAACTTAAATGCATGTCCCATCAAGTGTAATACTCATTGATGCCAGCGCTGTATAAGGGAAAATGAGTGGGGTTCTTGCTGATGAGAATATTAAAATTGCTATAAGACAATTGAAAATTGCTACTTATAAAGTCCAAATGCTGTTCTCTTTTTAACATGAGTAGAAGCTTGATTAACCCACATTCATTCTTTACATTCGAAATGTGCTATGAAAATGATAATGTTTGAAGTTAGATAGTTCTGGGTACCGGTCATGCCTTTTCCATGCTCTTGGCTAGTTAGGTGACCTTATCTTCCGTCCTTATTGTTACAGTGTTCTATGGACATTAAACCATGGTGGCATGGAGTGTTCATCAAGTGCAGTGTTCCATGATGGTTCCCCACATTCCCTTCCTAGCAGTTTTCCTCATACTTAAACAGCTCTGAATTCACGTTCGCTCCACTCATTAGGCTTCTAAACAAAAGCCAGAAATGGTAGGATTGTCCCAGGGAATTTAATGGAGTGAGCAATTTCCTCCAGAAATCCTTTAGAGTGAACTCTGAGGACAAATAAAAATCATTCTAAAAAAAAAAAAAACCTCATACCTTTTTTCCATTTATCTATTCATTATGTGTGAAAAAGGGCAAGTGCATGGCTCTGTATGCATGTGGAGGTTACAGGACAACTTAAGAAAGTCCGTTTTCCTTCTGTCATATTGGTTCGAGGTCATACAACTTGGAGGCAAGTGCCTCGGTGCGTTCAGCCATGCTGCATGATTTTTCATGTTTAGACTCTTATGAGATATGCATTCCTAACTAGCCTGATTGGTCAGCATTTTTGAATTCATGATAATTGATTACAAATTCTTGAATGACCTTAGTCCGCTATGATGCTTATGAGAATCTGCCTCAGTGTGAAAATCCAAAGTTCCACTTATTTATTCTTGAAGATAGGTTTATCAAAGTAGATTTGTTTCTAAACTTCAGTTCTGGTCTAAGGTAAAAGTTTCTTCCCGATAGAAGAGTTTCAGGGAAAAAAAATCAGTCAAACCAATAATTTTTCAAGTTTTTCTACTTTTACAAACGTGAGGAGAAATATTTTTGTGTGCAGGCACACAAGCAGAGAAATATGCTCTCTCTCTCTCTCTCTCTCTCTCTCTCTCTCTCTCTCTCTCTCTCTCTCTCTCTCTCTCTCTCTTGTTCTTTCATACACACACACACACACACACACACACACACACACACACACACACACATTTGCAAGAAGTCTGTGAAAGCTAAGTATACAATTCTGTATCCCGGGGTTGCTAATCCATGAATCTCCATGCTAATGGTATGTAATCAACTCTCTAAAAGGCTTAAAAGCAAAAGATATATAAACAAAGCTTTTACTTACCCCTAATTTGATTCCTGGCTAGCCAGCAGGACTCTATAGTCCATGGTTATTACCCACGTGTATTTTCATTTAAAGCGTGCCAGCTGGGGCCACTTCTCATTTGAGAATCGCAACAGCTGTCCCAGTGGAAAATAAAAGCATGCCACTCTAAATTTTAGAACAGGACCAAAGAAATGTCAGAATCCTGCCTCAGCTGCACAATGACACACATTATATTTGACCTGAACACTTCCTATCAATTCATGTTCATGAGAAAATTACACTTTGGATTTACTTGATTCTTGTTCTTTATCCAATTTCTTACATAAAAAGGCAATTTGATCTTCTCTTCAATGGCCAGCGTATAAATATATTCAACACCAGAACGCTAATATCTTGAAAGCTAGATGGTATTTTTGAAATGCCAGCTATGATATTTCCTTCTCTCTTCTTAGACCACAGAATATTGTAATCTAATCAATTTTAATTAGTTGCACTGGGTTTCTTCTAAAACACATCAGACTTCACCAGTGACAAAATTCAAATGAGATTTAAATAAGATTTTTCTTGTATAAAATTTTCAGGCCCAAGCATATAACTGTCATAAGGTTTTTTTTTCTTTCTGTCCTATTGACCTTACGAGCAAACTAAATGTATTTTGTATTTGTCCATGTGAGGAAGTGGGTTATTTTAACTTCTCACAATCTTTTACAGGATGCATCCCAGACCTCGAAATTCTCAGTATCTGATTTGTATGAGTTCTTATTCGGGGAATGATCTTTATTCATTGCTTGTATAAGATGCAATTTTGTTGAACAATGCCAATAAAGAAAAGAAGGCATGTGATTGGATTCTGATATTGCATGCAGTTGTGTTGAAATGTATGCCTTTAGAGGAAAACATTGACATGTGCTTTCATATACCAACAGACATCCTATTCTTGAGGCGGTAAGATAAACTTCTATGACAAATGCAGACAGTGGTGAGGAGATGTTTTAAAGGCTAAAATACATGCCACACTATCAAGAGGACCAAAATAAATATAAATTTTGTGTGGCATACGTAGCCTACTTATTTCAGAATGTAGAAGAAGGAGTTCCTAGAGAAAGGGAACGAGTGAGTCTAGTCATACTGGTGAGCTCCAGATTTGAATGAGAGGCCCTGCCTCAAAGAATAGACTGGTAAGTAGCTGAACACACGTTTGCCTACACACAGATGAAGGTGCATGCCGTCATGCATAGACCGCACATGAGCATACACAAGAAAATGAGAAAAGAAAAAAATTAAAGAAGACAACATACTTAAATATGACTAAAGGAACACCAATGAGCAATTAACTATGATACCTGTTTAAAAAACGCCTCAGATAGAGAGCTATTTGAGTTTGGCCTGGCAAATGAATATGACTAGATATTTACGAAAATTACAACTCAGTTGAAACAAATGAATGTTTCTAGGCACAAAAATGGTATATCCAATGGCATTCAGGATGCGTGGGAAGCAAAGTGATCATTGTTGTCTAGAGACAAATAAAGACAGCTGCCTCATTTGTAAATAAAGTTTTATTTGAGCAGGATCATGCTGATTTATTTTCTTTGAGTTCACAACTGAATTTTCCCTATAAACCTGAGTCTTAGAGAGACCATCGTACTTGAAAAGCATAAAGCATTTACTATCTTGTTCTTTAAAAAACATCAAAAAAAATGATTGTCTAGACATGAGCATAAGGTGCACACTGTAGTGAGAAAGCCAAAGCATCACTTTTGATTGTGGAACACACACTTTGAATTCCCTTTGGCTAGTATTAGGCATGTTATCAAAGGTCTGGTCATTGAGAAGTCAAAGTCATTCATGCAATTTCTGTATCACATATTTAGCAAGCAACCCTGTGATAATCTGTTTCTTTATTTTTCTTATCTGTTAAGCAGGATTTAACCACAGTTGGAATCACTGCCTTGGGGTCAAATTTGGAAGCCAGTGGAAATGTTGGATATAAATTATATGTCTCTAACAAAGAAGCTTAGAACATGATAAGTTTTTATCACTCATTCATTTAACAGGTCAGAAGTGAATAGTATCAATCAACATACACTATTCACAATAATCTAAGCTTTTCAATGTAAAAATAAAATTATGACATTCAAAGACAAAAGAAAAGAGAATGCATCAACAAAATTATATCTATACACACCCTAAGAATCTTAAGGACTGAAGAGAAATTGATATAATGATAGCAGGCGTTTTGAACTGAAGACTATCAAAAGAAGAATTCCAAACAGAGAAGACAGAAAGGAAAAAAAAAACAGACATCAGAGCATCTGAAACTGCCATACAGACCAGAATCCAAGATGCAATGGGTATGATGTCTTCAAACACATTATGCTCCAAACAGATAATTACCAAGAACGGGAAACACGTCTTATTTATGAAAGCGTCAATTATTTGGGTGGAGGGGACACTCTCAGCAGAGTTAGTGCACAGACCATAGTTGTGAAATGAGGACACTAAAAGACAGCCCTACAGGACCACAGGGATCATCAGCAATTTTGATGGCTCTCTGACAAATCAGTTCTTTAGCAAAACTAACTTCCACAACTGAGCATTTTGTTTTCATGTGTTTACATAAATACGTTTAAAATTCATTTTAACCATGCATTTTAACCACATCTTATTGTATTGGCAATTATATTGTTCATTTAAATTTGTAAGACTATCACACAAAGGCAAAAAGGATATTTCTCTAAATATATTTAAAAATCCTCTGTTCTAAATTGTAACTTTATATTTTGCTTATCTAATACCAGTGTTTTATAAGTATCAATTCAATTAATTTTCTTCTAAGGACTTCAACATCTGGTAATAATCAGTACTTATTTTTTTAAAATATGATAAAATAATTAAATGTTATCTTAAGTATAACATCAATGTTATATATTCCTTTTTATATTTAAATAATCAGTCTAGAATTTATGCTCAGCAAATGCTAAGCATAAAGTCCAAGAAATTTCAGATAATTATCTGTGCATTAGCCAGTTATTACAACACTATTTATCTCATAGACTTCCTACTAAATTACTAAAAATTTACTCATGACATAAAGCTATCAGTTTTAATGCATTCTTTTTAGTAGGGTGCGATTTTTCTTTATAGTCAGATCTATTCTTCCATTTGTAATATTTTAAAATTTATACCAGGAAATATTTGGCTTTGAGTTTCCTCTCATCTCTCTTCTGTTTTTCTGATTATTGTGATGTCTCATTGTTATAAAAGAAATATGTAAAGCCGGGCAGTGGTGGTGCACGCCTTTAATCCCAGCACTCAGAAGGCATAGGCAAAGGCAGTGGATCTCTGTGAGTTCGAGGCCAACCTGGTCTACAAGAGCTAGTTCCAGGACAGGCTCCAAAGCTACAGAAAAACCCTGTCTCAAAAAACTAAAAAAAAAAAAAAAAAAAAAGAAATATGTAATTTTAGTCAACTTTTAAAACCATTTCTGTATTTGGCTGAAATGTAATTGCATATGTTGTATGTACTTTTTCCTACTTTTGATTTTTATGAAAATGATTTATTTTTATTGTTGAATGTGATGTTGAAAATTAAAATGAATTAATATTTAATTTTACGTTCATGAAATACATCTATGTTTTTATAATAATATAAGTAGTTGTAGCATATTTTATGCTTACCATATGTCTGTGCCCTATTTTAAATTAAAATAATATGCTATCCATAATAACTATTTTTTTCATTTCATGAGCCCTAATATTAGATTATGTTCCTGAAATTGATTATTTAATTTAGCTTTCAGAACAGCAGAATTTGTAGAGAATATTGAGGTTTCAGAGACTGAGGTAATTCGCCTCTAGTTTCTTGAAGGTCAAAAGTGTAGTCAAGCTGTTCACCTGGCAGTTGGAAACTGGATGGAAAAAATAGATCTAATTTTCTCTATTATTATTACTTATACATGTATATATCCACATCCATGTCATACAAAACCTACTGGACCCACGTAGTGCTGTTTGTATGAACATGTGTTTAGGGTTGGTGTCTTCTGACAAGATAAACTTTCAGGAAGCTTGTCCATAGAGAAAACTGATCCTCCCCTGTCAGCAACCACAGATTCCCTGTAGCTCTTCCTATATAAATGGATACCTATGAAATCTTTTGTTTACTTTAGGGATCTCAATTAATGTTGTCATTGTTCAAGTTCAGTTTAGGTAATCATGCTAGGACCTTATAGGTGCAACTTCCTTGTGAAGTCTAAAAGACACTACTTAGCAACAACAGTGAATTCTCTGGCTCTTACAATCTTTCTGCCTCCACTTTCAGGACATTTCCTAAGCCTTAGGTGTAGGAGTTTTGTTTATGTATCAACTAGGTCTGGGCACCCCATAGTCACTTGTTCTTTGTATCTTGACCAGTTGTGATTTAATGTATAGGTCTCTACCTAGACAAACAGAAGCTTTATGAGACATGGGATCTACGCTTACCAGTGGGTATAAGGATGCATTTGAGAGTGGTGTGTACAATATGTTGAAGAGAATGGAGTGCATAATTACTGTGTTTGATTTGAAATCAATAAAAAGTCTGAGTTTGTTCGTAACAAAATCTAATTGGAAAAGTATTATATAACCTTTTTCTCATCAAATATAAATATCTCTGTGTTGTTGGAATACACATGCATATGACATGGCTGCACACATATTGCTCAAATGGTCAGATGCAAACACATGTACAAGCAAATATGTGTGTACACCATCTGTGTATATACACCTACTCATTTATATGCATGCATGCAGCCTCTCAAATGTGTTGGCATTTACCCACTCATGTATGTAGTCATGTATATACATACATACAGAGAAAGCTCAAGACAGATTGAAACCCAGGGCCTGATTCTCATAGAACTCTGTCCCTTGTTCTTTTTCATGCAGTTCCTTCCCTCCCTGTTTTTCCTTATTTCTTCCCTTTCTCAATTTTCTTTCAGCTTCCCTTGTTACAACTCTTTAAATACTTTTATTATAATTCCCCCCTCTCTCTGTCTTTCTCTCCTCTCTCTCTCTCTCTCTCTCTCTCTCTCTCTCTCTCTCTCTCTCTCTCTCTCTCTCTCTCTCTCTGTCCCTCTGTCTCTCTTTCTCTGTCTTTGAGACAGGGTTTCCCTGTAGCTTTGGAACCTGTTCTAGAACTTGGTCTATAGACCAGGTTGCCCTGAAATTCACAGAGATCTGCCTTTTTCTGCCTACCAAGTACTGGATAATCATTTTTCAAATTTACGTATTATAGTCTCTGTATATGTGTGCTCTCTGTGTGTGTGCACATGCCTGTGTATTTATGCAAGTGCTTGCAAACATCTTGTTGTACTGGTGGAAGTCAGAGGACAACTTGTGAGAATCAGTTTTCTCGTTCCACCATGTAGGTCCTGGGAGTGAACAAAGATCATCAGAGTTCGTGGCAAGCTCCTTTATGTACTGAGCCATCTTGGCTGGCCCCTCTTTTTTCTCTTTTTTCTTTAGTTCCCCATCCTTATTTTCTTTTTTGTCTCTTCTCTCTCTTCTCTGTCTTTTCAATGCCACCAATACAGCGTTCTGTCTTCTCTCTCCATACTTGCCATTTTACATTTCTTCAATATGTTTTATTTATTTTAGATAATTTCGCTAGCCTTTTTTTTTTTTTCATGAAAAAGGCTCCTGTTCCATGCTGTTATTTTTCATTTCAATATCACAGCTTTGGTTTATTTTAAAGGCCCGTGAAACCTTCTCTTCCTGTTTCCAGGTTATCACAGTTGTCAACATGAAAGCCCCCTGTTCTGCAACCTAAGTGCCTCTTTCAGCTCAGTGTGTCTGAGTCCATGATAATTCACCCTCTGATTTCTCTCACGTGTTAACACGCCCTGATTTTGCTGATGATAGATTTCATAGTTTCCTAAAATTTACACAAAAGTATGTATTGCCCTCAGGGTTAACAAGTGGATCTGTGTTTTACAAAAGCAATCTTTAGTTCCTTCACGGAGGAAATAGAAGAGCAATGGCAGTTATGATGTAGTTATATTTTATGACAATGTAACAAACAAAGATAATCTCTAGAGAACACTATAAAGCACAGGAGACATGATGCAAGCTAGCAACTAAGTAAATAGTTAGATGTTTCTCTAGGTGAAATTTTAACACATACATACATAGATCCTCCTTGATGTATACATGGAGTTATAGCTACGTAAATTCATGATCAATTAAGAATAATATATGCTAGAAATCCACTTAATATAATTAACCTACAAAACAGAATGGCTGAGTCTAGTTTTAAGACAACCTAGCCAAGCTTAAACTTGTCAAAGTCCCTACATTAGCTTACACTAATGCGAAATCAACTAACACATAGTCTATTTCAAAACAAAACATTGATTAGCTAAATGGAGTACTGAAATCCAAACCAGAATAGCTGTATGAGAAAACTCCATACCATCAGAAAGTAGAAAAATTCTGTTTTATGTCATTTCAGTGGAAGATGGATAACAGATAAGCAAGTAGTCAGATAGATGCAGAGATACAGACATTATATATATATGTATAGATAGATTTCAAATATATAGACTTGATACACACCATTTATAATATATAATACATAAGTATAGACACATGATAAAATATATATATACATATAGATGATCAGATACACAGATTATAGATAGGGAAATTCATAGATATATAGATGATAGATAGATAGATAGATAGATAGATAGATAGATAGATAGATGATAGCAGCTATATGAATAGATAGGTAGACAGACTTCTGAAACTTCAACACTGTCTCTAGGAAAACACTGAAGAACATTTATTTACCTAGGCAAATAATAAAAAAATAATAAGAAGTGGGAATCCTATCATCTATAGATCATGTCCAATTGGTTGACAAAATCTTTTTCTTGGATTTCACAATGTTTCTTAATTAGTGTGGTCTATAAGATATATTGATATTCAATAAATAAATTCTGCCTGGCTGTGTGTTTATAGGATTCACAGAGGACTAGTCACAATTTATTTAAGGAATTCACTTCTGCTATAAGATCTAGTATATTACTCTATTATTGATTGGTATTTATTGCCAAATTTTCAGTTATCTTTTTATTTGGTTTTTAATCAATCTTTGTAATGTAAATTATACTGGTGTATAATGTGTCTTGATCACATCCCCTCACTCCAACCCTGCCTTTGCAAAAAATAAAATGTTCATGGTCATATAGTCTAAGAAACTGTTAAAATACAGAATGCCAGGTGTGACCTGTGGTGAGTTTTCTAATAACCTAAAATAGTAAAATATAAACAAAAAAGACAACCCTAAAGACCAAGTCAAACGTTTTTGTGCCTCTTACTTGGCATATTTCTTCCACACCTCCTAAAGGAAACACTTCATTGTATAAATTCAATCTTAAGCTCAAGAAAGTTTTGAAAGGAGTAGGTGCACATGTGTGTAAGGGTGCACATGTGTTTGACTACACGCACGGAGGCCAGAATACATTGGTGTCTTGCTTAGTATTCTCTGTCTTATTCCTTTCTAACAAGGTCTCCCACTGAACCTGGAGCTATGCTAGCAACAAACATCAGCAATTTTGTCTCTCCCTCCACAGTGTTAGGATAACAGGCCTGTGTGGCCACACCCAACTTTTTACATCAGAGCTGAAGATCTGAATGCTAAGTCTTCTTCTACTTCATAAAACTGCTTCCATACAAAGTACTGTTTCAGGATCCTTGAATTGATGACCATATTCATTGCCATGTTCATTGCCAACATGGTCTCAAGACACAGCTGCAGGATTTTATTTATGCAAAACCCATAACAGAATCATGTTGCAGAATATTAGTTTAAGATGTGTTACATTTGTTTATGTCATGGAACATTCTTTTAATAATGCAAAGATGTACTGCATTTTTTCCCCCGAGATAGGGTTTCTCTGTAGTTTTGGAACCTGTAATAGAATGAACTCTTGTAGACCAAGCTGGCCTCGAACTCACAGAGATCCGCCTGCCTCTGCCTCTTGAGTGCTGGGATTAAAGGCCTGAGCTACCACTGCCCAACTGGTGTATTGCATTCTTTTATTTTTTTTATTTGTTTAACTCTGTGAAGCTGTATTAATTTGTATGTCTAAAACACCTGATTAATAAAGAATTGAACAGCCAATAGCCAGGCAGGAGAGAGAAATAGGTGAGGCTGGCAGGCAAAGAAAATAAATGAGAAGAGAAAGAGGGAAGAGTGAGAAAGGAGAAGGTGAGGAAGATGCCACCCAGCCAAAACCGGTGTAAAAGTAAAGACAGACTTATAGAATAGAGAAAGGTAAACTCCCAGAGGCAAAAGGTAAATTGTATTACTTAAGTTAAAAAAAAATAAACTGGCTAGAAACAAGCCAAGCTAAGGGTAGGCATTCATAAATAAAAATAAGTCTCTGTATGTTTATTTGGGAGCTAGGTTGTGGCCCCCAAAACAAATAAGTGTAAAGAGAAAATAAAAAGGAACTACTACCAACTACAACGTCATACCCACTGTCAGAAGTTAAAGGAAGAAGGAAAAAGAGAATATTGCTGTCTTTATAATTCCATGCCTCTTCGACCAAGGATTAGACCACAAACTAGGATTGAACAGGAGGCTTGGGCTTGTGACAGACAGTTGAAAGTTTTGTAGGACTGATGAACTTCTAGAACTTTAATGGCACGAAAGCTTCTCAAATTGACTGTCAAGGGCAGGTAGAGCAAGTCAGAGACACAACTGTCATGAAGCAGGGAGTAAGGAGTTTTATAGGCATCTCAGGTGCCTTAGACTCACTCAGTAAACCACAGCTATAGAATATGGTGAGTTGGACACAACAAGGTTGGATTGTAATTTGTGACAAGCTGTGATTTATTTGTTTTACTTTTCCAGTGAATTTTTAATAGTTACTCATTTTCTAGTCATCTTTGGAGGTCATATCATTTTCAATCTTTTCCTATGTTCCTTGGGGTTTCTATTGTTGTGATAAAACATTATCACCAAAAGAAACTTGAGAAGGAAGGGTTTACTTAATCCTTAAGTTCCAGGAAATAGTACACTACTGAGAGAAGTCGGGCAGAAACTGAAGCAAAAGAAGAACCTAGAGGCAATAACTCAAGCAGAAACCATGAATGAATGCTGCTTATTGGCTTGCTCCACATGGCTTGCATAGCTTGCTGTCTTAATACAACCCAGCACCACAACCCCAGAGCCAGGGGCAGCACAACACCAAGTGCCCTCCCACATCAATCATTAATCAAGAAAATGTCCCATGAACTGTCTACAGGCAGTCTTATGGAGGCATTGTCTAAATTGAGATTTGCTTCTCTCTCTCTCTCTCTCTCTCTCTCTCTCTCTCTCTCTCTCTCTCTCTCTCTCAGTTTTTCAAGACAGGTTTTCTCTGTAGCTTTGGAGCCTGTCCTAGAACTAGCTCTTGTAGACCTGGCTGGCCTCTAACTCACAGAGATCTGCCTGCCTCTGCCTCCTGAGTGCTGGGATTAAAGGCATGTGCCACCATGCCCAACTGCTTTTCTCAGATAAGTCTGTGTTTGTAATAATAAGACAAAAACAGTCAGCAAATGCCCCAGTGAGGAAACATTTATGTTGCAAATGAAAGAAAGAAAAGCTTTTTTTTTCTTCTGTAGACTAAAGAGCAGTTTCTTTGTCACAACAATAACAACAACAAAAAACAAAAGTTATTTATTGTGTATTAAGTAGAATGAAATGTGGTATTTCACTTAGTCATGAATATTGCATGGCATAATCAATACAGCACAACATATAGATGGACATATTAAACGTGTACACACATACAATTTTATTAAAATTATACTACTTGTAATGAAAATGTCAACTGTTGATTTCTTTCATAAAATACATATTTACTGGACGAATAAAGTCTGATTATTAAGGCTACCCATTGAAATTCCTCAACAAAGACACCATAAAGTTAATTATTTCTTGTGTATTTGAAACAGAAAAGATTGTCAAAATTTCTGGTTTTGCTGCCCTACATTTTCTTCCTTTGGACACAGTTAATGACAAACATCAGCTTTTCCTTTTATGACAGTGACAATTTGAGGTCACCTCTAGGATATAATCCACAATCCTTATGTCTTTATACAGATGAGTGAATATTTTAATGGCAGTGAAAACTAAGGATCTGGGGCACTGCTTATAAAGGAAACAAAATAACATATACATGTACAAACGAATAATTTTCAGAATCCCTGTAGCTTTGGAAGAAATAAAATGATAGATAAGTAATGTTTTATTTCGGAACCCTTCATAAAATGATTATTTTCAGAGATACAAGATGCTTTTCTTTCTTAATGTGTTGTGTTCATTTCGAATTGGTATAGAACCCCAGTGTTAATTACAAATGCATGCCTCTTTTGTTTATCTCTAGCATATGCCCCTTGGTGGCTGTGCAAGCTACACACTGGGCAGCCCTCTTGTAAAACAAATGCTTCAAGGGAGAAAAGGGGGCATGGATTTATCTTTAATGATGAAAACACTCAACTGTTCCAAGGAAGGCGTTCTAACGGCTGAATCCAGTATTTGATTTTTCACTAAACTATAAAATGAAAACCATTTTAACAAATGCTGTAGTTAGAGGCAACTGAACAAGGATTTTAGGAGAACTTTGTATTATTGTCTGAAGTCCAATTTACAATCACTTAATGTGTCACCCGAGGTACTTTGTCTATTGATTGGGCATCAATATTTAATCTCTGCCTCTGAAGAAATTGCATTGCTACATCATACACCATCTGCAACAGTTTTTCAAAAATCATCTTCTTGTCTCTCTACATTGGGAATATAACTTTAAGATTTAAGCTTTGTTAGACAAAGTACGTTTTATGCTAAGGTGTTTTATCCTGCTTGGAATTTTAGAGTGCCATGTAAGCTTAACTTCTGCTCACGTTCCCCTTTTCAAATTTGTGTTTTAAAAATCGGGAAGTAGTTTCAATTGTCCTTCTCAAATATTACAATGTGTCTGTTGCTCTGTGGTTTGTCCTCTTTCTTATGGCACTTGGTGGGTAACTGGTGCTTGGAATTATGGTGACTCTGTCATAGTCTCATATTTCCAATTGGATTAGTTTGACATCTTCAAATTACATTTCTATTAAAAGCTCATTCACATACATATCTGTAAGTAATATATAAATACATATGATACACGTGTAGGTTATATGCACACATATATTTATATAGATATACACACTTTATATGCATGTACTATCATATTCATTTTCATAATATATTTAAGATTCAGATTCTACTTCTAAAGGTTTTTTTTTTTTAGAGATGAATGGTGTATCTGTAAGGAAAGAAAGCAGAACCTATGCCACAATAGTCATTTTGATAGGTAAGAAAAGGTAAACACCAAAATCATTTATGCTGATCATGTCCATGGCTGCCGCAGCTGTGAGTGTTTGAATGTCTTGATGATTTAGATGAGTAAGTCAGTGCAACTTTCAGGGTCAGCACAGACTTACATGAGGTTCTTCACATATATTCAGAGGCCAGGTTCCGTGTATTCACAGTCTGGTTATGGTCTCTTACTGTTAGTTTATCTATAATATGGGTATGTTAAGTGTCTTCTTCAGTGGTTTTATTTGAACACTAAATAAGACTATAAAATTTGAAGATATTTTCTTTATTTTAAAGGTAAATGGATTTAACAAGATGTTTAGTGGTATGGTTTGAATTGGTACATTTTTTATGAGTGGTTTCTATATGAAGAGTGCTGTATTCAAGGAGCAAGAAGATTGTCTTGTCTCAAATTCTTGTTTGCCTCTTTGTGTCAAGCACCCTCGATGTAGGGCAATGAGTTGAGAAAAGTCTATCAGAAGGTAAAGTAAACCTCTACTCATATGGGATTCCCCTCTGCATGCTATGAATATGTTTTATTACCATTGGTTAATAAAGAAGCCACTTTGGCCTATGACAGGGCACAATAAAGCCAGGTGGGAAATCTGAACATAGATAATGAGAGAGAGTAGGCAGAGTTGGGGAGACACCATGCAGTTGCCAAAGGAGGCACATGCCATGTACTACGCAAGAAGCAAGAGCCTTGTGGTAGAATATAAAATAATTGAAATGGATTCATTTAAGAAGTAAGAGTTAGATAATAAGAAGCCTGTGCTAATAGGTCAAAGAGTGTTGTAATTAATATAGTTTCCATGTGATTATTCAGGTCTGAGCAGCCAGAAAATGAACAAGCAGTCTCCATTTACAAAATAATGCCCAATGATCAGCATTTTACATCCACATAAAGCCTAAGAAAGCTTAAAAAAGGAAGGGATTCTAGACCCACAAAAATAGGAGCCAAACACAGCTTCTTGGTAGTCACATTTTTTTCAGATATGCTCTGCTTGCTGGCAGTTAGCAGAGGCGCAATTGCTTTAAGAGAAGGCTTCAGAATTCAGCATTAGCAGCAAAACCTGCACAGCTTCTTTAAGAGCCAGCTTCCTGGTTCATGCTGGTCCTGTTACAGAGCATTTAAATGGTGTATGTGAGCAGTGTGATACAAACTGCTTAATGATGACATAGATCCACTGTGTCCTGGAGCTGGGGTGTAAGCATGTTTCACAGAGGCGGTGAACATATCTCTACCATGTTGGACTGGGCAGGGCCAACAGGTAGGGCCAAGGAGTTGGTCCTAGCCACATCCACAAAGGAGACAAAGTAGATCAGAGAGGTTGATAGGCATTGAAAAAACTTGTTATGAAATTTGCCTTCAATGTGACAAGGCTAGCCATTTGGGCAAGAAACTCTTCTTGCCTGGACTGCTTTATGGTATGCTCTATGAACTAACTGGACATGCAGGACTCACAGAAAAGTGACTGCTGAACTTTCCAACATATGGGATGGTCCTTCAGTGTTCTTGCTTCACAAAAGCAGCCACCAGACATTCTGTAGGACCAGAAGAAAGTAACTGATGAACTTTGCCATTACAAGGCAAAACAGATCTTGAAATTTCTTACTTTATGGAAAAGTCTGCCCATACTATGGGCCTGTAGGCTAAAGTGATGCCCCAACATTATAGAACAATTTTGGGTGACTGACCAGGCAATGCGATGTCTCTGTCAATTCTAAAGTTTTGGAAGTTGCTTACAACAAAGGTAATATATCCTTCTTGGGTCTTTGAATAGTTGAAGACAGATAGTTACAGTTTTCCTTAGTTATGACAAAAGATAAATTAGATATTCAACTTTCCAGATATAAATGGAATAAATATTGCAACTATAATTCTTGTTTGATAACTGTTTTGTCTATGCAGTTTTACTATGTTAAAGTTAAAACCTTTTTCTGTAGACTGAAAAAGGGAGATGATGTGGAATTCCCCACTGTATGCTATGATTATGTTTTATTTCCATTGGTTCATAAAGCCAGGTGGGAAATCCAAACAGAGATATATAGAGAGAGTAGGCCCAGCCAGGGAGATACAATGTAGCTGCCAAAGGAGGCAGATGCCATGTAGCTGCCCAAAAAGTAAGAGGTAACAAACCACGAGCCTCATGGTAAAATAGAAAATAGTAGATATGGGTTAATTTAAGATGTAAGAGATAGCTAGAAATACCTCCACATCATCAATCAGTATTGTAATTATTGTAGTTTCCATGTGATTATTAGTGTCCAGATGACCAGGAAACAAACAAGCAGTCTCTGTTTACACTCTATTACAGGAGGAAGAATCAGATCTTTACACTTGGCTCCTTAGAATTAAAGTACCACTGTGGACCTGGCTATGTTTTACTTATTTTTCCAGAAATATTCACTATAGTTATCCAATCTCCCTTCCTAATGTGCATACGGTTTTTGCAGAGTAGATGACTCGTCTTAATTTACAGATCTCTGAATGAAGAGGAGAGATAATAGGGTCTAAAACAGGCCATAAAATATTGGACCTTAAATTAGTATCTGAGGATATTTGGAGAGAATGGGTTAAACTCTAATTTTCTTTATTTTTTGATCTCAATCTCTCCTCACCAATGTGTGTGTGTGTGTGTGTGTGTGTGTGTGTGTGCCAGGAACCAACAAGCAACCTCCCTCCAACATGTGTGTACATGCACATGCATGCACAATCATGTATGTAATACCAAATACACACATGGTGTACATGTGAAGGTGAGAGAATAGCTTTCACCACCAGTGTTCAGCTTCTGTCTTTGTTTTTTTTTTTTTTTGTTAGAGTTAGAATTATCTGGGAAGAGAAAATCTCAGTCGAGAAAGTGTTTCTATCAGTTGCCCGTAGGCAAGTCTGCAGACATGTTCTTCATCAATGATTGATGAAGAACATAGTCAGTGTCTCATGGATCATGGTCTGAAAGCAAACTGAACAAACAATGAGGAGCACAGCAGTAAGCAGCATTCCCCCAGGGTTTCTGCTTCAGCTCCTGCCTCCAGGTTCCTTCCTAGACTTGCCTGACTTAATGGGGGGGGGGGTGACCTAAGAGTCCTAAGATGAGAGAAACCTTTTGCTTCCTCCCCAGTTGCTTGTGATTGTAGTGTTTTATCACAGCAATGGAAACCCTAACTATAACACCTGCCATTTTGTTTTGGGACAAAAATCTCCTAATTATCTCCTACTGTATAACCACCCTAACTGTTTTGAGAACTGCTGGGAATTCTTTGGTCTCTGTTCCCTTATAGAAGCACTTGGAATATAGATGTTCTTCTGCTTCCACATCAGGACTTCCATGAGTGCTGGCTAATGGAGTTCAGATCCACACACTCAACTGACAAGCACTGTACCTGCTCAGGTTTCTTATGCTCTTAGCAATTTTCAAGCAATAAGTAAATAAGCTTCAAGCAAAAACTAAATAATTGTACATTCAAAGAAGAAAATAAAAGCCTAGTTCCCTAATAGAAATCCCTGTCTTTCGCCATGAATCATCCCAGTGACCTCACTCCTTGAGTCTGGCCTCAGTTGCAAGGTGGGTTTGGCTGTTCAATTATAATACATACAATGCAAAATATCTGTGCATTCATATTTTCTTGTTCTTTGGCAAAAGTCTTCATTAAAAGCAAGACAAACCAGTGCTAAGTCATCTGTTCTAGGGGAAGAATGAAAGACAGATGTGATAAAGACAGATACTGGTCACTTAAAGCAGAACATCCTAGATAAAACTGATAAGAAATGACATAAATATGACAAGCTGATGATTGACATAGTTTAGAAACTTCTTGAAAGCATATTCTCAAAGCTTGAAAATAATAAAGACTCAAAATGTACAATATAATCCCAAATAAAATCTGTTTTCTATGTGTCAATATGATATTCGAATGTGAGTGGGATTTCAGGAGGGGGAGAAGAGAGAGCTACAGAGTAAAATATGCCTTGTAGAAGTCTGGGCCATTTTATGTGGACCATTGGTTAGAAAGAAAAGAGATACAAAGAATTCTGAAGACCTCCTGAATTGACATAATCCAATAAATTTAGCACATCTCTGTCTCTCTGTGCTTAGTCATTGATTGAATATAGTAATAAGACAGACCATATATACGGGGGGTAAACAGGAGCAAGTGTTTGAAGACTTGCATATACTTGTGGAAACTTATTCGCCAGAGTAGGAAATAGGGTGTCAATGTAAGAGGATCTAAAAATAAAAACTACGTTTTCATCATACATGGAATTAGACTTCAGGGAACTGGAATTCTCAATTTGTATGTACTCTAAGCAGTCATTGAAAGTCTTTTATATGGTAAATTTAGAGTAATTACCAAGCCAGAATGTAGTAAATACAGCCGCCAAAGAAGGTCTTTGAAAACAAAAACTTAATTTTCAGTTCTTATCACGTAGTTAATATTTGGCCTTTTATGAATAAGACTTTCAATGTCTCCGGGAAATGGCATGAAGAGTGAACCATCTTCAGCTCTCTTTCTCTGTCTCTCTCTCTCTCCCTCTCTCTCCTTTTTTCTCTCCCTCACTTTCCCTCTCTCCCTCCTCTCCCCCCCCTCTTACCCTTGCTATCCTCTTTTCCCTTCCCCCTCTGTCTTTCTCTCCTCTCCTTCTTTCTCTCTTCTGGTATGTGGTTCCTCTTTCAAAGCAGGAAACAAATAGAGAGCCCACTGTGCTTACCATGAGATTATTTTTCTCTTGATAATAAACTGAACATAGAGGAAGAAGTGTCTTCTTGTAGGTTATCAGCTCTCCCAGTGGAGAGGCCTTACATTTTTATTTCTTTATTTTGTCACATCTAGCTGAAATTCTTTCGAATGACTTTATCTAAAGGTCAGCTACCTTTTCCATCCAATTTAATTTTATCTACAAAATTTTGTGGCTTTGGATTTGGATTAGTGATAGTTAAAGATAACTGTAATGCCACAAGCATCCTTACCTCAAAGGTCAGAAAAAACAGCCTGTAAACCAACAAGGATTTACTGTGAGCTAGCCCTAGAACATTAATAAGTAAGAAAAAGCCCTCTAGCTGTTAACCTCTACAGTTAATTTTTAATAGCTCAGAACAGGGAAAAATGTAAAGTCATTTAAACACTATGTAGATTCCTAGAGACGCAAACTTTGTTACAGTTATGAAGAAGAGATAAGAAAGTGAGAATAATAGATGTGTCCATCAGAGAGATGTTTGGATTTGTACTGGGAGAGGAACTAAACTGAGGGAAATACACAGAAGCAGAAATTGGTAGTGACTTTAGAACAACGGAGTCTTAAATATAAATTTTTAGTTTTCCATTCTTATTGGAGAAAATGGTAGTTCACATTTATAGTCTTGCCTGTGTGGCTGCATAAAACATCTGAGTTTTGGGGAACTCCATGATCCCTTAGACTTACAGTGAGAGCAGTTCTTTCCTCGTTCAGGCTCAGGTAGCTCCATGGCTTGTGGCTTCTCTCTCTCTCTCTCTCTCTCTCTCTCTCTCTCTCTCTCTCTCTCTCTCTCTNTTCTCTCTCTCTCTCTCTCTCTCTCTCTCTCTCTCTCTCTCTCTCTCTCTCTCAATTATTTTTTTTTTTTGAGATAGGGTTTCTCTGTGTATCATTGACTGTTCTAGAACTCACTATGTAGACTAGGCTTGCCTCCAACCTGGAGATCCACCTGCCTCTGCCTACCAAGTGATGGGATTAAAGGCGTTAAGTCACCACCACACTGCCATGACGTTGATCTTTTGCTATGTCAATTACCATGGTCAGTTTCTCCTCCTCTTGGCATTTGTAGGTTTTTCCTTACTTTTCCTGTAAATACACTTGTCCCTATAATCTGAACAGTCAGGATGAGGTTATCACAAAGGCCTTCAAGTCTGAAAACCCTTATTTACAGCAAACACGTTCACAGGAACTGTTTACTAAACACTTTATTAACCCGCATGTACATTCTTCTGAGTACCTTCAGGGTGGGATGCATCCTTAAAAAAATCTAGAAGAAATAAATAGGCAAAAGTAAGTGGATGCAATTTAAGTCCTGACCAATCATTCATTAAGGATACTTTATACTGTAGCAGCATCCTTTTAACAGAGAATGTAAATGGGAAAATCATTAATGCATATTACATTACTCATTTTACAAATCAATACTAAGCATTGTAATATCATTACATCTGCCCTGAAGGTGCCATCATTGAGCATGTTAGGGCAGAATTAGAGAACGCATCGCACAGACATCTTGAATACTAACAAGTAGCAGAATACCCATATGAGAAGGTACGCAGAACTCAGCAGTCATTGGGACAGAACCAGAGTGAGTAATGTGTTTTAAGAAATAATAAGGATTTCATTATCTCTAAAAGCAATGTGAACCGCTGAATAAACTATCTGATCAATGACAATTTTCAAAATAAACTGAACACATAAACTGGATCAATATGTTAATGAGGCCAAGATCACCATAAAACAGCCCTGCTCAGGATCTCAAAAACACAAATCTCATTTTTTAGGAAGAAATTGAGAAGAAAAAAATGAAATATTGGAAAAAGGGTTGATTTCTCCAAGATAATCACTTATGTAGTTGGTAGAGGAGTTTCAGCGTATGACCAGGATTTCCTGGAGGTTCAGCTGGTGGTGTGTGTTTATGTGCATGTGTGTGGCTGTGATGCATGTGTGTATGTGGTGTGTGTGTGTGTCTGTATGTGTGTGCATGCATGTACATACACATGAGTATGTGCAGGTGAAGGTTAGAAGGCCACTTAGAGTGTCAAGCCCCAAGACAGCATCTTCCTCATCTTCTAGGACTGCCTCTGACTAGGACCTGAAATTTGCACATTCAGCTATGGTTGCTGGCTAGAAAACCCCTGGGATCTGCCAGTTTTTTGATGTTCCAAAACTCAGACTGCAAGCATGTACCACCGCCTCTGGATTTTATTATTTGTGTTGTGGAGATCCAACTCAGGGTTCCAAAATGAGCAAACTATCAACTAAGCTGTCTTCCCAGTTCTGGCTATTTTTCTGTGTTTTACTACACACAGACAGGTCCTAGTTAGCTTAAAAAAACAAGCAAATCTAAATGACCGTTTTGAGTGCCAGAAAATGCCTTTGTCTGAACGTTAAGGTTCTATATGATCAATCATGGTTCCAACCACTTTCATGTCACAGGAGCTTATAAATTATGGACTAAGAATAGTTCAGATCTTATGAATTGCTTCATAAAAAAGAGTGACAATAATTAACAAATTCCCAATGGTAATACTGGTAAGGAGCAAATAATATTTATAAAAGCATAATAAGTGAATTCCCATAAAATTTGAGAGAAACTACTGACAAAATAGAAGACAATATGTAGGAAATCCTCATCAAATGACATTGTCTGATTTTCCAGTCCTTAGCAATAGAATTTCAATAGAATCAAAGGTTATAAAGAAATAACAAATGCTACAAAAAATGGTAACATTTTGTTTGCAATTTTACTAATTCAAGTATAGAATTATTCAGATGACTTATTGCTTTCAAGTTTTGATAGTTGGACATGAAATTTAATCAGTTTCAAAGAATCACAGCAAGAGAAATGAAAACGCATATTCATGGGGCATGGCAGAGACTTTAGCAATTTATAAAGACACACATGGAGTAGCTATCAGTTTGCATTAGAGCTAAGGTTCCAACCAGCCTTATTGAATTTTCTCCAATTCACGATTTCTGCATTAAAAATGCTAAAAAGTCACAGGACTTGCATAGTTTTGTTTCTTGTTCCTCAACTCAATTTTTTTTTCTGTGCTAGTGTTATGTCTCTCCAGTTCCCATTGATGTAAATCAGAAATATATTTTATTTATTTGAATACATTTTCAAAGAATTTGAAAGGTCAATAGATTTTTTAAATTATGGAAATATATGCTGAATTATTTTAATCATGCTTTATTAGATTTTAATATAATAATCAAGTATCTTACAAGCATAGCCATTTTAACACCTCTAAACATCTCTTCCTTAAAACATTTTTTCTTTTTATCTAAATGAGAGCAACATTATGACACTACCTTTATTCCCAAGCCTGCTTTGGTAGCTGAAGAATTCTGAAACTTTAGTTAATGGAAAGCTTGCACTTAACATCATGGTGAAACATTTTCTAGGGAATAAATGGTTGCTTTTATCCTTCATGAAAAAGCCACATGCTAAGTGGTGTTTATCCATCATCTTATCCCTGCGCATAGCTTGGAAACAGCACAAGTTTCTTGACATGTGTCATAGGAGGATTGCCATATCAACATGGAAATAGAAAATAAAAGTAAGATTGGAAACTAACCCCGTTGTTGAAGTGTCATAGCTTCCATTCCAATTCCATACACTTGTTGATTCTGGCTTCAAGAAATTGTGTCTCTACTTATTTACTTGTATATTGTTCATGAGTGGCTTTGCCCACAGGAGATTACACAAGGGCTTTAGTCCAGCAGGGTCTAGTCATGAATTTGTCCAGGTTATGCTGGGAATTGTGTGGAAATTCTCCTAATACTGAATCCTTACTTTCTATTTGTTGTGACAAATACAATAAAAGTAGCAGAATCTCAGAAATTTATTGGTGCAGTAAGACATGATAGTATAACTGTGAAGTTCCCCAGAATTCTGCTGAGCAGACACGAGAAACCCACAGCAGAGCTGGACTAAATTTCACACGTCTCCCCCATCATAAACTCAGTCTGGTGTCTATATCAATTATGCAATTCAGTGTAATTGGTACTGGTTTGTGTATTTTTAATGATGCCGTCTTTGGGGGAAAGAAAAATTAATATAATCCTTTTAAACCTACAAAGATGGAGTCATAGGACCACCTCATTCTGTACCGGACCTCATTACAGATGGTTGTGAGCCACCATGTGTTTGCTGGGAGTTGAACTCAGGACATTTGGAAGAGCAGGCAATGTTCTTAACCTCTGAGCCATCTCTCCAGCCCCATCATTCTGTACCATTGGAGACTATATCCCCTGAATTCATTCCCAGTTATGACTAGATAACCATAGGGACTGTTAAGTTGGGGGCATAACCCTAGCTCCTGGCCTGGAAATTGCTTTGCTCTGGACTCCAATCCCAGCATGCAAGATCCTGACTCCTCCCTGGGGTGGGGTCACGACCAGTCAGTCCCACAGGGCATTTAAGGGGCCTCTGGGCTCCTTGCTGTCCTGTCTCCCCACCAAGCACTCAACCACCCGAGAGCATCATCCTTCATAAAACGATGGGCATTTTGATTTGGTTTGACTTGACCTAATTGGATTTCTTGTGTCGGCGGAGCTGCTCTTATTCTTAACAGGGACCATAGTGTAGGCACTGAGCAACCCAATAGAAAATTGGCTTAAGCAAATTCATTTACTTTAAGATCAGTCAGGGTACTGAAAAAGAGACAAAGTAAATAGAATTACATTTAAAATATACTTTCATTAATTGAAAGAAAACATGTTTTGGTAAGTCAGATTTAGGTGATAAAATAGATTAAAGTAGGAAATTTGTAATATAGAGTCATAGTTCTTATCACAAAATAGCAAAAGTAAATGCATTCTAAATCTTGAAGTATGATTCAACTTCTTATTTTAGAAAGTCACATTGTTTGAACATAGACTATTTTTCTCTTCATATTTAAAGTAAATCTCATTTTGACACATTACATAAGTTCTGATATCCTTAAAAATTGTATTTCTAAATAGAGAAATGTACCTATTCAATTTTTTTCAAACTTTATGGGGTTTTGGCCCCTTTCTTTGCTTCACAAAAGAAAAATATTTTTCTTTTCAGTCTTAAAACTGCTGGATTTTAACACTGAAGTACAAAGGATAATGGACACAATTCGTTTTGGAACAGTGTTGTGTAAATAGAAAGTGGCATCCTAAATGTTGGTAGTTCTCATACAGCTGTGCTTTGCAGAGGTGTTATTCCATTTAAAATATAATTATTTGACTTAAATTTTAAACAATTGGAAATTGCTCAAGTATTTGAGTTAAACTCATTTCATTTCCATAGCTGGGTAAGAGAGGTAGACTGAACAATGATCAGAAAGAGGCTCTCTCCAGGTGCAAGCTTTCCTCCGGCAAGATGACAAGACACGATTAGACACATGGACGAGTGTCACGTGTAAGATATGCTCTCAAATGTTCACACGTCCAAGACTAAAATATCTTGTTCTATGTGTGAGGATTTCTCAAATGGCATTGTTTTCAGTTTCATCTTCAAATTCTTTTTGTCAAAAACATTTCCCCATACTATCTTAAAAATGAGAAAGCATCTTAAAATGGAAAAACCAAGTAAGACAGCATAAAGGAAACAAACAAGAAAAGCTACTATCACCCCATTCTTTTCCATAGAATCTCTGTGACATTGGAGAGAAGTAATGGGTTCTATTTGAAGAGATGAAAAGGGAGAGAAAAGGGGGTGGATGTGTATATGAAAAAGTAAAATATAGAGATAGAAAAAATTATATAACAATTACACACCAAAACAATTGTAGAAAGTGGTAAGCTATGTCTACTGTTTTTATGTTCATTTGTAGGTTGATGGACTCCCATAAAGTAGGAGAATGCAAAGGAAGTAAGACTGTCTGGTAGTTCATATAATGGTAATTTAATTAACAACTGGATAAGGGAAAAAACAAGAAAGTTATATTATCCAATTATTTTGGATGGTACAATATATATGTTTATATATGAGATAGTCTTGTATCTTGATATATGTGTGTGTATATATATATATATATATATATATATATATATATATATATATATGACATTCAAATACACACACATACATATAAGCCTATATATCAAGGAAAGAGTTGCAATGTAGTGCATCCAGTAAACTGTACTAAGCAATATGTTTTTTATAAATCCTTAATACACAGCAGTCCAAATTGTTTTTCTGTATTTTCTATACTGAGCTAAGGTAGTGTGTAGAAGATGACAAAATATATGCTTGCTATATATGTTATTTATGCAGTTGCATCTAAGACACCACCAGCACTCTTCATTTTTAACAAAAACCCAGTGGACTGAAGCATGGTATGCAAATACCTTTCTGTGTCACGGTTGAATCTGACTCTTTCTCTTTGGTTGTGAGCCTCGCTTTTAAAGACTGAGACATATCTCCAGCCCAGATTCTTTTTAATGTGCAATTTAGTCCAAGTGTCTTTGTGGATATGTTGTTCGTGATACAATGAAATAGGGTTTTTGAGCATGTAAAAAGCAAGCAAAAGAAGACTGGCCTGGGGACAGACTCAGCTACCCAGATAGTTATAAAAGATATTATGAGCACCTCAACACTAGACAGTGACCCATAGGAACAAAATTTAAGGAAGGTGCTTGGAAATTTTAAATGTATATTCTAAATAAAGCTGAGATATGAATAGAATATTTATTTCTAGCTATTGAATGTATTAACCTATTTTGTTTGAATAATAATATAAAGTATACAAATAAAATGTTATTTGAGAATTGATTCTTTTTATTATTTTTATTGAGATATAAATACATTTTTTTCTGACTTAAGTTAATTCCTCTCCTTTCCCTTTCTACCCACCCTTTGCCTCATTTTACCAATATACTAAGGAGATGATGTGGGATTTCTCTCTGTATGCTGTGAATGTGTTTTGTGACCAATGGTTAATAAAGAATCTACTTTGGGCGTTCGACAGGGCAGAATAGAGCAATGTGGGAATTCCAAACAGATAGAGGAGAAAAGAAGGCAGCATCAGAGAGATGTTATATAGCTGCCGAAGGAGACAGACACCCCAGAACCTTGCCAGTAAATGCAAACCTTGTGGTAATACATAGAATAATGGAAATGGATTAATTTAAGTTGAAAGAGCTAGCTAGAAATATGCTAGTGAGAGTTCAAACTTGTACAGCCTCTTTCTAAATCAGTATGGCAGTTTTTTTCTGAGAAAACGAGGAATCAATCTACCTCAAGAATTGATTCTTAATATACTCCATCTCCATATAGGAAGAGTTGCAGCTGTTCCTGTGTCCAAGAGAACAAGTACAACTTTACTTCACATCCACACAACGAGAAGAAACACCCAAAGTAAGTACTTACTAAGAATATTAATAAGACACTTTTTTAAATCAAAACCTAATTACCAAAAATACATTACTTTTCTCACTGATGGGTCCTGAAACTTGTGGATACATGCATCCATACGTGTGTTAATGAAGTCAAACTGAAACTGGACACAGAAAGGAATAATGGGCTGAAGAGAAAGGTGAAGGGAAGAATTGTTGGGATATGGGTGGGAGATGCTTGACATACATTGTATATGTGCATGGAAATAGCCTTATATCATATAATAAACATTTAAAAGAAAATGTTAGTATAATTATTTAAGTTCCCTAAGAATTCTACTTTAAGTAATAATCAATAAAACAATTAGCAACGTCACTAGCAGGAACCCACAGCTCAGCACTGTCATGGGATTGACAGATAAAACTAAAAGCTTCATAGTGTCTTAAAGAAATGAACAAACTGGCAGTTGAGATCCTACTGTGAAAAGCAGGCACTTAAATGAGGGCAGTGAATATTATTTCTATTATTTGATTTACACTATATGCAGAGTTGCACTTAAAGAATGCTTTTAGAGAATGTCTTTGGTATATATAGCTCTTATCTAAGCAGCCAGGCACATATTCACAGATATGCTCTTTGAATGTCCCCCTTTGTTATTTGAACTGGGGATAGGAGTTCCCTGGTGAGCCTGCTGAAAAGTAGTGAAAGTGGAAACCTCCCACTAAAGGGAAAACGGTCCGTCTCCGGAGAAGCACTGGGACCAAAAGCATAGAAAAGACACAACTGTATGAGAGAATATATACCAATTATATATCCATCTTCCCAATTCTTGAAGTCAAATGAACAGGTTCAAATCTCAATTTGGTCATTATGGCTGAGTTATAATAACGCAGTGAGTTTTCTTGAATAATGGCAGTGAAGCTGAATTTGCCGGAGCAATGACTTTCCTGATATGTACATGCTTAGCAAGTTAACCATATCACTATTTTCAAAGACTAGAGATGAATTAAATTAATGAAATCATGACTATCCACGTCTACTTCTGGTAATAAACAAATCTATATGCCCTCAGACTGTTAGAAAACTTTACATGGCATGAATCTATAGGAAAACAGTAACAAGCTGCTTTTAAAATATCATCCCAATCAGGAAGCAATGCCCACCCTCAGATCCATACCACTGAAGAGAGGCTTTGTGTTCTGTGAAAGAGGCAATTCAGACATCAAATACCTAAGGTCCAGAGGAAGCTGTTTATAGATGTTAATTGATCAACATCCAACGAAAGATTACAGAGTTTTCTAATGCTATTCAGGAAGAATTTCAACCCAAGTCATACAATTTTTTTCTCATAAGTACATGGATGAGTAGTTTTCATCTACTTCTATTAGGTACACCTATTACTCTGTAATATTTGCAGGGCAGATGCTACATATCTATTTAGGTTCTGGTGTTATCCCCTTTGCAAAATTCCCATTACTTTCTCCTCGATTATCCAAATCCCCTTTGTCCCTTGAATCCCAGCCACTAGCCTCCTTAATGCTCTGTGGCTTTCTGGTCCCATCCCCCAATTTCCTTTGTTGAGTATTATTTAAGCATTAGTACCTAAGAACTGGCAATGCAATCTACGGAGAGTTTTTCTTCTATGAAAGCTCCTCCCATAGCTATTCTAGGCACAGCAATGTTTATGGGGTCACCCAACAGCAGCCAATCATTTCATCCTCAAACTAGGGTCAAAGTCTAGGTAGGCCTGGGAACAAGGTGTGTACTCAGGACAATTTGGGTATGCTTCCTAAAGGATAACACAGACTCCTCTCGTATTGTGTGACTCCTTGCTGGCATATGCATCTAAATCCATTTCTACTACTGTCTAAGTTTTCAACAATAGATAGAGAGCAAGGCACACAGTTGCATGTGTATGTATTTGTCTCGGGATGAATAGAAAAGGGGGGTAGTTAAGTGACTAGAGACAGACAGAAGACAGATGAAGAGATGAAGAGCAAGGGAGGAGATGAGGGATGAGGAGACAAGAAGAGTGGGGAGAGGAGAAGGGTAAAAGTGGGAAGGGAGGACAAGGAGGCAGAGAGGGAAAGAGAGAAGATGAGAGGAAAGGAGAAGAGGGTGGAAGAAGAGGAGAGGGAAGAGGGGAGGAGAGGAGAAAAGAGGTGAAGGGAGGAGAGGGGAGGGGAGAAGAAAGGAAGAGGAGGGGAGGAACAGGAGGGGAGGGGAGAAGAGGTATGTGACTTGGCTACAGCTGCTTTTTACCCCAAGCATGACACACATTTAACTGCATGTGTGGTTGTTGCTCTCTCTAGGTCAAAGGTTAGTGATAAAAGCTTCAAACCCTCGGCGCTCAAATTAGCAATTGCACACAACAGTGTATTATAGTCTCAAGGGCCCTGTATTGCCACTGAATCAACATATTCATCATTGCTACTTCAGTGAAGTTTCTGAAAACATTCCATTTGTTCTGAATTTCCATTCAATTAATTTTTCCTCCTTCCATCTGCTCTGGTAATTGGGCAGGATGATAAGAAAGAAATAAATGGTTTGAATATTTACTATGCATTACAAAATTCTCCAGCCGCCTTTTCCGCTTTTCTTTAATTTCTGAGTGGCTTCCTCCCTAATGTTCTCAAGTGTCAATGGAGCTAGGATAATCAGATCCGATTGCTCAAAGCCAATGTCATTTCACTGCCCACTGGGTAAAAACTAACAGCGGTGGGGGGTAGGGGTTGGGAAGGGTGTCCGGAGAGGAAGTTACTCTCTGAAACATTGGGAGAGGCAAGAACAGGAAGCTTTGACTGTGGAATAAGTCACACATCCATCTCTCTTCAGCAAATATTGCCCACTTATATCTCTATATTCTAAAGAGCTGGAATCCCTTAAACTATATTTATAAAAAGAGTAACTGATCTTTTTATAATAAGCATCAACCAGAAAAAAAATTCTAGCTTATACAGGAAAGCTATTATGGCCATTTCAGTTTTTTTTTTAATTCTCTCTCTCTTCTCTCTCTCTCTCTCTCTCTCTCTCTCTCTCTCTCTCTCTCTCTCTCTCTCTCTTTCTGTCTGTCTTGACAGTGTGTGTGTGTGTGTGTGTGTGTGTGCACGAGTGGGGGGTGTTAGTGAACCATCTGCAGTGTGTGTGGAAGTCAGAGGAAAACTTTGGCTGGTGTTTGTTTGCCTACTCCGCTTATCCCATGTGAACTGACTGGTGAACTCCTGTCTCCACCTCCTATGTTGCCTCAAAGTGCTGTAGGAAATACAACTTTGCTCTATTGAGTCAAATTTTAAATGCATTCCGGGGATTAGTTTTTATTTATAAAATATATTGTAAACAAATGCCTTTAGATGCTATAGCTTTATGAATAAGTGCCTAAAGGATCTAGGAGAACTAGCATCTTTTAAGACCACACTTAAAAAAAAGTAGCATATGAATGTCTAAATGTTACTTTTAGTTATCACATAATGTAAGGTCACCTGGGAAGGTAGTCTTAATGAAGAATTATCTAGGTGAAGTTGAAAGTGAGCATGTCTGTAGAGGATTTATTAGCTGGGCTAATTGAAGTAGGAAGACTTGCTCTGAATGTAGGGAGCACCAATTTATGGGCTGAGCTCTGTACTGAAAAGGGTAGAGAAAGCTGGGCAATCAGGCAGTCTTGCATAGATTCATTGCTATCTGTTCTGATATGGATGAGATACATACAGAAACTGCAAGCCTCTGCTGTGACCTAACCACCACCATGGTCTATAACCCAGAACTGTGAGCTAAATAAACCCTACTCCCTGAAGGTGCCTTTGTCAGGGTATTTTACTACAGAAACATGAAGTAAATGTGGTCATTTTTCTTTCCTGCATACTAAAGAATTTTCTTGGACCCTTATGTAAATGATAGGGATTTTGTTTGCTGACTTTATTAAGTTTATCATTTCAACTTTAAGAAAACAATTTATGAAGACATAGGGTGACATTGTAAAAAAGACATGTTCCTTGAAGGAATATGGTAAAATATATCCTCCTAAAACCCATCTTTTGTACTACAACTTTACATTGACCAAACCTGCAAGTGAAAAAAAAATCAATGTTTTATATACAGTGAGAACATTTCACAATTTTGCATGATTTCATAAATTTAAAATCACTAAAACATCTTATTTCCCTCAAAATGTTATACTTAAATTGTTTTTAGAGCATATGTGCAAATATTCTGAAGAATGTGGAATATAGAAGACAAAACAGACACCAACATTTACGGACTTTATTTAATGCTTAGTTGTGCATGTATACATATATATTTATTTGTATTTATTTTTGTGTGTTCATGTGTGTAATGGTGTACATGCAAATACATGTATATATGCTTTTGTATATGTGTTATTTGTGTGTTTGTATCATAAGTATATGTATGTATATGTGTGTATGTATGTGTACATATATATTTGTGTATTAATGTATGCGTGTGAATGTGTAGGTATATTTACACATTGTGTGTATGTATGTCCCTTTGCACCATTTTCTGACTTGGCAATATTTACTTTTCAAATAAGTAAAAATCATGGGAGGTTTCTTTAATTTAAAAAAATTTCGTATTAATTAATAATCTGTAAGCTGCCATCAAGATCACATGAACCAAGCATTTGTGTGGGTGATAAGTGCTAGAGTGGAATGAACTCTAAATCTATAAATCTCTAGAAATGATTAATGGAAGATTAAAAAGATTTAGGAAAATACAGTGTTTAAAGTGAAAATATAGCAGAAGATTGATTAACAACACAGTTTCACTAAGAGGAGAGTCTGTTTAATTAATTACGTGAGTGAAGATACCTTGATTTACATTTGATTATCAATTCTTGAAGCATCAAAATGTGCGGTTAATAGTAGAGGTTCCTTCTACAAAGAAAGTCTTTAGATTTCCAGAGCAGATAATCCAGCACAAATATATCGTGGTGATTTGAGTGGGAGTGGCCCTCATAGGCTCATATATTATCATGATTGGTCACCAGGGAATGGAACGATTTAGAAGGATTAAAAGGATTAGGGATTGTACCTTGTTGGAATCTGTATAGCCTTGTTGGAGGAAGTATTAAAAAAAAAAAAAAAACCTATGCTAGGCTCAGTCTCTTTCTCACCCTTCGAAACAGGATGTAACTCTCAGCTACTTCTCCAGCACCATGCCTGCTTGCCTGCCATGATAAGGGATTAAATCTCCGAAACTGTAAGCAAGCCCCAAATTAAATGTTTTCTTTTATAAGCATTGCCTTGGTCATGGTGTGTCTTCACTGTAATAGAATACTAACTAAAACACATATGAACCCTGAGAACAAACAGAGAGATACAAGCAGTAACATAAAATATTAAAAAAGGTTAACCATAATTTGTCTACACTGAAGAAAAATAGATGTCTAGAAGATAACTTGGGCATTTGAATGTCACTTTTTGTCATTACATTGACCAATCAAGAGTGTTGCAGATGCTCCTGCCCAGTGCAAAAACAAACATATTTACTGCAGCTGACACCAGGAATAAAGCTTTGGGTATAAGCATGGTTATTTGAAAGGTTATTGGATGGCCTCATCATCATTATTTATCAAAATAACAACAGAAAGCTTTCCCACTAGGACCTATGACATCCCCTTTAATAATAAATGCTTTTAATATTTATTTATTTTTATTTTAGGTGTATTAATGATCTGCTCGCATGTATGTGCACCACATATGTGTCCATAAGTTTAGGACCAGACTTACTGTACAAGATGACAATCCCTCCTGTGGAGTGGTATCTATATTCCCTGAATCTACCTACGGTCTCTCTCACCAGAGAACTTTCCAGAAGAAAGAATTAAGGGCTGTAGGAGAAGAAGTAGAGAGAATCTAAGAGTCTGAGGAAGATGAGACATTGTGTAGAACATGGTCTACTTGGAAATGATGCTGTTTGCCTGTTTTTTTTCTTGAAAAAAAATTTTTTTTCATAAGTTATATATTATATGGTCACATTTTTGTTCTTTCCCAAATCTTTCCAGATATGCCCCATCTCCCCACACACTCAACTTTAAGTTTTTCCTTCTCTCTCACTACTTAAAAAAATACAGACAAACAAAACCAAATAACAAACATAAAACAATACACAACACTTTTACTCAAGGAAAGTAAGGTTATCTGCACAAGACTGGCCTACCAACCCAGAAGCAGCCTGTCATATAGTCTGGAAAGTTCCTGAGCTTCCATACATCTTTGAGGACTTATAGGTAGTTAATGGAAGTTGGGGGAGTGGGAAAGACCTTTTTTTTTTCAATGCTGTTGTAGTGGTAAGGTGCCATTGCTCCCAATAACCTATCAACTTTGCTGCAAGAATGCTTAATATAATTCACCCTGTAAAAACAATAGACTTCAGAGCACCCTGGGACTAGTTGAGAAAAGAACAAGGACCAGTAAAAGTCAAAAGAGAGTAATTATCAGGGTGAATAAGATCAAGTACATTATCTATATGAATAAATATGTCACAATCAAACTCATCATTTATAATTAATCTGTAATAAAAAGGTAATTTAAAATGAGAGGATTAAGATTTTATTTTCTAGAAACACACTGAGAAACTGTTTATTATTTTTAAAGTTTTTGTAAAAAATAATTTAATTGCAGACATGGCAAAGCTTTGTCTTGTGAAATTCAACAACTCAAATAATATTTTATAATTTAGCTGTTAATCAGAATTATTTATTCTGGGTAATAGGTGCCTGAATGATCTCATGGTTGAATATCAGTCTAAACAAGAAGCAGGAATACTTTTTAATATTTGTGTGTGTATATATATATACACAAATATATATATATACATACATACATAAATACATATTCACAATGAGATCATATGAATCTTTGACCTCATGACTGGATATAAGCATAGAGCATACATGGGTGAATAAATATATTGATATTTTCTGTTAGCTACTTGAAAGTTATTGTTTTAGTATTCACACCTTTTTGTGTATGCATGTATATATGTTTGTGTATTTATGAGCATATATGCATATGTGATGTAAATATGTACACATTGTTTGAATGCTTTCCAATCCATGTGTAATCCAGCTTGTATATATGTACATGTCTGTGGTCCTGTGTGCTCAGGGATAATGTGCACAGATATACAAGAGTGTGTGCAAACTTGTTTTCCTCTTAGAGAAAAACTTAGATTTAAACATAATTTTAATTTATGAATTTCTGCAGTCTTAAATATTTTCTTTCTTTTAGTTCCAAACTTGATCATCTTGGATCCATAACTCATGTTAACATGAGTCTGCTGAATGAACATGAATCTTACATCCAATACCCACATACTTCCCTGAAGAAATATCAGTGTTTGTTTCTGCACTGTTCCTTCATCCTTTGAAGTATCACACAACAATTCAGGAGCTCAACATAGATATTCAATATTTAATATTTGAGCAATAAGAATATATAATTATCCCCAAGTTACTCTTTAAAACAAAACTTATCAAATAGTTTTGAAGTAACTATTAGGATGTGATAGTGATGATGAGCCTGGTGTAATTCATGAATTCATGGAGTTAACCTGTTCCTAACTGAATGACCTTAGAGTTGACAGAGCCTATGTGTCTGTGGATACAAGAATCCAATCCAAGGAGGAAACATGACCTTGATGACTGAAAGCTTGTGTGTGCAGAATGGAATCAGACACGGATGAGGAAAGGCAAATCATGGTGCTGTAGGCATAGCCTGAACAGAACAGCACCTGAAGAGACAATGAAATATAACAACTGATGCCAAGAGCAATAAACAAACTGAATGTTATGAACTAGGCACTACACTACATAAATAATAGATTGTTCTATTTAATTCTCCTCAAATAAGGAAAAATTCTGTACCATTAAGTTCATGCCATACACAAGAAAACTTAAAAAAATATATGTTTATGAAATCACACAATATGAAAATTCAAAAAGTAGCAGGCTCAGCATTCAAATTTTCACTTGGCTGACAATGAAATTTTTCTCTTTCTATGATGTTGTGTTAACAGATACTTGAATTGTTTAAAAAGAGAATTTATTTTCTAATCAGAGAGAGACAATCCTGAGTTTTAGGAAAATAAAAGTAAGTATAATACAGAGAGACAATAGCAATTTCTATTTAAAGAATGCCTTTCTCATGATAAATAGGACAAATGTTCCAAAAATCTGAATCCTGAAATAGTATATGCCAGAAAACCAAATGTTTCAGAGGCACAACTAAATTTCACTGCTAGCTCTTTTTGAATATTGTTATAAAATCTCTCTGACTTTGTCTTTCCTTTTATTTATTCATATATATAACCATGACACAAAATTATATCCCATAAATCAGGAATGATGTTGCATTCTTCATAAGTTTTATTTTAAGAATAAATGAGATGAGATTGGTAACGTATTTGGGGTATCTAAAGAAAATCCATCATCTGCTTTCTCCATATCATTACAGAGACTATTACACGGCAAAGGATGAGAAAAGAGAATGAATAACAAGAGATTAAAGAAGCCATTTTCCTGGCAGCAACTAAAGCTTCCATTCAAGGCCCTCTGGAGCTAAGATCTGAAGTTCTGATCCCCGGATTTAAATATTGAGATAGTAATGCCCTCAGGAAATGGTGTCATGATATAAATCCGCTGAGAAGATGGTTAGATTAGTAGAAATCATTGGCTCCAGAAAGGAGCCAAAACGGGGCTTGGGGAAATGGCTTATTGATTAAAAGTGCTTGCAAGGTAAATATAAGGTGTTGAGTTTGAATCCTCAGAACCCAAATTAAAGCTGGATGTATATATAGTATGGGTGTCTGTAATTCCAGTGCTTCTAGGGGAAAAGGAAGGTGATATTTAAAAGAAATATTCAGTCACCTATTAAAGAATTCTTATTGTTTTCTAACGGAGTCTAAGTCTTATATTAGAAATGGTTTGGCTAAGTCATGAGAGGAAAGTAACTATGACTATCTAGTCTTCAACCCTATCAAAGGTATGAGAAGAAAAATAATATTACTTGAGTAAACAAGAAGTGCAATCAAGCAACTTCCCAAAGGTGCAAAAAAGGACAGATACAAGACAACAGGATACCTAGACAATCACTCAAAGTCTCATTTGCAATGTTGGGGCAACCAACTTTGGCTAAGACCTAGGGGAAATAACAGATCAGTTTCAGAGGCAGGAAAAAAATTAAAAATTCTCTTACTTTCTCTTACTCTGTCTGGGCAAGTTTTAGCAGGTTTTTTTTTTTTTTTTTTTTTTTTTTTTTTTTTTTTTTTTTTTTTTTGTTTGTACTTTGCTTTTTAGTTTGTACACTGTGCATTTTTGTCAGTAGTCAAGGCAGAAACAGTTCTTTGCCCAAAGGCCAGTTTTGCCAAGAAGAAAACAAGCTCCAAGTGGAGTGTCTTTGGTGCCTAATATTCTCTCAGGATCAGTGCTGCCAGGAGCAATCGTGTCTCACGTCAACAGAATCCTAAGTTTGATGGTATCCATAGCTTCTCTTCCTCTGTGGAAATAAAAGTGAAACCCCTTTTCTGCCATCTTCTGGTTTCCATTCTGAGGTGAACACATCCTTGGAATACACTGACTAATTTGGTTCTGAAGTTTGTTTCTAATATCCAGTGACTGCTGCCGTTGTTCCTTTCTCATTAGCACTGACAATGTAATTAGCATAGACAAAGTAAATTGTCTATAAATAATAGCTCACAAGTATTTTCACTATTACTATTATTATTACTGTGATCTTACTAATCACCTATTATTTTTCAAAAGAGACCCATGAGCCTACTTAATTTTCATCCCCAACCCTATACCAATTATAACCAACCCCTAGTAGATGTCCCTAACTCTGAGGCCAAACTTTTTTGGGAGAAGGGATACTTCTAGAATTACTTCCAGTTGTTGTGGGGGTGACGTTATGTAAAAACTAAAATGATGTTAAGCTTCAGGATTACTGTCTGATACAATTACAATTAGTCTCTGAGTAATAAATTGGGTTTTTCTGAAGTTCTTATTTGACGTACTGGACAGAATGTTGTTAAAAAGGTGCACTACCTCAGCTAGCAAAGTTTGAATCCTCTTGAGCATTTTGTAGCCCAAAACCGATCATAAAGTGGTGCTATTAGCATAATTACTTCATACAAACCAGGTGGAATTGTTGGTGTGGGGCCCTATCTTCTTCCTGGACATTTCAAAGACTACTGCAGAAAAATTTATTGTTCACTATGGAAAACTTAAACATTATTTATAAAGATATATATTCAACAAAAGATACCATAGAGATAAAAGTAGGTATGGGGAAAAGTAAATTTTTACCTAAATTTTTCTTTCTTCTGTCCCATACTATGTGATTTATTTGCATCAATATAGAATGTAGGGGCTCTGGTTATTGCTGTGTTATGTACAATATGGAAAGAATCCAACTAGCTCTCTTTATGAGACTAACTCTATGTGTTGCTTTTATTGATTAATGAATACAGCCGTTTCAGACAATGGCTTAGCAGAGTAAAGCCGGATGCGAAATCCAAACAGAAATATAGAAAGAGTAGAAAGAGTCAAGTAGATGTCATGCAGCTGCTAAAGAAGACAGATGCTGAAAACTTACCAGTAAATGGCAGCCTCGTGCCAATACACAGATTAAAAACAAACAGGGAGTTAATTTAAGATGTAAGAGTTAGTTAATAAGAAACCTGAGCTAATAGGCTAAGCGGCATTGTAATTAATATAGCTTCTGTGTGATTATTCGGGCCTGGGCAGCTGGAAAGTAAATAAGCAGGCTCTGTTTATGGAATTCTTTTTCAGATTAAAAACATTTTTAAAATACTTAAAAAATTAACCATAATTAAAAGATTTCTATGACAGTGCACAAAATCTCACCCTGTTTCTGGAAAGTATTCCCCAAGTCAGGCAAAGCATGCTTTAATTTGGTAGCTTTATGCTCTTATCCTTAATGCAGAGAGACCCCACCTACTATGAACAGATAATTTTCTATGGTCAAATGCATAAGACATTGCCTGTCTTGAGACTGCCTTGGAAGCGCATGGTTTTGGAGGATGCCAAAAATATCTTTACCCCTGGGATGCTCAAGAATGCATTGAGGGCTTTTATAATGAGCTTCCCATCTTCCAGAATGCAAGGATATAAGTTCACAAAATGCTACCAGTACAGTCATTGGATGATAAAAACTTGCAAAAGTCTGTCCTGAAGTTTCCTAATCCAAAATCAGAGTTTTCTTACCAATGAAAATCAACTGATCATATTGTGATACATTTTTCCAGTTTCCAAACTACAGAAACTGAGGGAGGAGGATTGAAAATCCAAAGTGAGCTGTTATGGTTTGGTTTTGTCACATGAAAAATAAAAGAAGAAGAGAGAATGATATGTGTTTGGCTTACTGTTAAGACCATATGTTGAATGTAAAATGCTTTTCATGCAATTAAACCATGTCATTAGTACTCATCACCAACTATTATTTCCCTGACAATTTGTAACAAGTTGGTTATTTGAGTCTTTATAATCTAGTGGATAGTCATCTGGGAAGCTACGTACCAGTGAACAACAACAAAATAACAGGAAAAAAAAGCACTAAAACCCCCCAATATTTACTATTGCAACGTGAAAACATTCTACGAAGAAAAAGTTTTCACGATTGTGAGTACCCCATAAACCAATGCTTCTTCTCTTCTTCTATTAGACAAATCCTTCACCTTTATGTTGGGATATCAATAAATTCAGCAAAGATGGAAAAATTTGGAAAACCTAGACACTTACTGTACTGTGGGTAGATTGTAATTCAGAAGAAATAATGAGGACAAAGCCAGGCTGGCAGGCACTAATGGCAGGCTCTTGAGTAATCAGCAGCTGTTTGTGATAACCGATGGAAGTCACCAAGAGTCCTTGAAATCATCAGAAGGACTGATGATACTGCTCATTTCTGAAAATAAAAGGCAAGCTTTATCTTCATAATCATTAAATGGTCAGCTTCAAACTTCAGTGGTCTGAAAGGAATGGAGCAAACTGTCACGTAATCAATTTGCAATCACCTGAAAGAGGGCAAGACTGTGGTGTGCAATCGGCTTCTTCCCTCCGTGAGGCCCCCACTGCGCCAAGCCAGTTTAATTTCCTTCCCTAATGGAGTGACAGGACACTTTCACAGGGAGAAACAACAGCTGCAATCTATCTGTACTTGAGAAAGATTTTTCACTCTGCTTCTCAGAAAACCCCTAGGAAGGAGAAAGAAGGTTACACCTGGTTGGGAGAGAGGTCATTATGAAGGGGATGGCAGAGACAGCAGAGGAGAAATGGCTTGGGGAGTGTGAAGAGTATATGTGTCTCTTAAGGTGCCACTCAAATTCATGGATGACAGTCCTGACATGTTCTGCTGCATCAGACTTAAAGGGGTATGATTTAAATTGAAGCCATGGTACCACAATGCCTCTTCAGTGTAAGAAGTACTCTCCTATCTATAAAGCCCAAACTTCCACTCTCTGGTCATTTTCCTAATTCTCTAGCAAACAGAATTGCCATGTTCAAGAGAACATCAGAGTTATAAAAGGAAAAGAAGATTTTCATAGCCCTCAGATACTTATGGGAATAGTGATGACAACAGATTAATTTCAAGATGTTCAAGTTATAATGTGGATTGGAGGAACAGTTATGTGTTAAAGTTATCTAGTTTCAAATTGCAATATGTGAAAACAAAGGAACTTAAAAATATCAATAAATAGAAAATAATAAAAGTACATAATATATAATAAATTTTAATGAGAGTCGAAGAAATGTTTAAACACTTTTTATTTCATATAATTAGGTTTTTTGATCATCTAATTCAATAGGCTTTAAATTAGGATTGGATTTTTAAAACTTTGTTGTATTTTTTAAATTCATCCGTGTCTGTGGGGGTTTTTGATACTCTCTAGAGCTCGAGTTACAGGCAATTTTAATCCATCTGACATGGGTAATAGGACCTCAACTCAGATCCTTTGACAGAGAATATGTATTCTCAGCTGCTATGCCATACTTCAAGCTCTAAGAATATATTTATTGAACATCTCAGAGAGACTGTTGAATACTATGTGAGAGCAGTGTTTACAGACTTTCAGAAAGTTTGGGCTTTCAATCAGAAGATTTTAGATGTGCCGGAGAAATTTCTAAGCCAGTCGTTTCAACTCTACTAACTGATGTTTGTGGCCATGCTTGAACTTAAGTGCTGCAGAATATAATGAATCATGGCTCAGCAGGCAAAGGAATTTGCTACTAAGTCTGATGACCTGGTTTTTATTCTGGAACCACATGTTTGAAGGAGAGAATGCAGATTCCCATGAATGTTGTTTGCCAGTCTCTACATGCATGGTATATTACACACACACACACACACACACACACACACACACAGACACACACACACACCATAAGTAAATACATTTAATAAAAAATTAAATTAAAAATAATGTAAAGAAAGCAATAACTAGACAACTCAGAGGTGACAGAAAAAGATGAAATGGAAAATTGAATCATCAAAAGCAATTAAAGAAATGCAAATGAGATAAAACCTTGGTAAATGTTTGTACTCACTAAATTAGTATTTTGAATTGTAACATACAGAGATGACAAGATTAAGAGGACTCTGAATTACTCATAAAGTTTTGATTGCAATCTAAATTGGTATCATCCTTTTATAAAGATATATGATATAGGAACTATAAAGATGCAAGTTTTTGAATATATTAATCTTTCCTTTGGGAACATCTTTCAAGGAAATGGCAAAGGCAAAAGCATGCTCCTCTGTTTATTTAAAGAACAGTAACACCCCAAAAAATTCAGTCCGTACCTTGGAAAGAAAGGAGTTGCCAATGCTAACTACTCAGTGGAATGTTGCTCATGTAAAAAGATGACCATTGAGAAGACTGATCTTGAACAAGAGTAAAAATTCAGACATAGAGGGGTGTTAAAATAACCTGAAGATAAATACTTCTTGAACACTAATGATCATCTCCGATGTGTTTTAAACAGACTTTTTTCTTGAGATAAGCTTGAGAATGGCTTCTTCAAGAACTGTCCTTGAAGGACCACTGTTGGTTAGTCTTTGTTGTCAACTTGACTATAAAGTCATCCAGTAGATTAAAGTATATCTTCTCTGGAGTATCTCTGTGTGAGAGGGCTTGTGCAGAGAAGTAACTGAAGCAAAAAGATCCACATTCAAGTGTGTGTGAGACACCTTCTCACGACCTGCTCATCTGGATCAAATAAAAAAAGAAAGAAAAAAAGGCAAAGAGTTCTAGCCAGTCTCCCTGTTTCTCAGCTTCTTGGTCACTGTGTTGCAAACCCTTCTTTCATTCTTTCCTTTTGCAATGGACTAGATCCTCTGAAACCAAGATGAAAATCAATTATTTTCTCTTAAGTTTTCTAGGTGAGGAATTTGGTCAGAGCAATGTATCTGATGTAAGTAAACAAAAGGTTTCAACCTTCATCTTCATCCATAGCCTGTCCAGCTCATGATTTCTGTTTAGATTACTTGTAAAGAAATTTTATCTTTGATATTTTGTCAAGCTCTTCATTCTTCAGTCTTCTTATCTGTCTGTGATGGTGAATCTCGAAGGCCAGGTTTCCTGAATAAAGAAGAGCATAGCATAATAGTAAAGCATGAATGTGTGTGCGTGTGCGCATGTGCATGCATGTACATGTATCTATCAGGGGCAGTTCTATGAGAGCACCGGCTGAAGGAGGAACTCTGTCTGTGAGTGTGAGCTATGTTGGCCTGTAACACTGACATTGTGTCTCTGCTTCCCCACCTCTGTGATGGTTGAAGTTTTGCTTCGCTATTCACTATAGGACATCATAGACTGAACTTTTGAAATCATGATTCAAATAAATATTTGTCCTTCTGGGTTGGTTCTTGTATATTTTGTTATAGAAACAACAAACGACAATATATCACCTAAGTCCTTGATTTGCCTTTAGAAAAGTTTGTCATGACCCTTCATGCCACAATATCCTCTTTTAGCAAGTTCCCCTGCTCACTTCTAAATTTCTAAATTTCCAGCTGTAACTATTGACTTGGGGTTTGAAGTCAGTTCTATCCTGACCCCGCTTTACGTTCTGCAATAGTTCTGAATAAACCCTATACCATTTTGAACTTGTACTAGACTCTCCTCCCCACTAGTGCCTTTAAGAGCCTCTTTAAACTTCTTGTGAAATGAGGTGGCTAAACATTTTTTATCCTCCACTCCAGGCTTCTAACGTTGGGCGACTTCGTCAGTTTCTAAAAGGCTAAATATTCAGGCAGAAAGGTAAGAGATAAAAGGGAAAAAAGTTAATATCAGTGTGAAATTGAGTAAAATAATTTTAGGCACAGGATGTTTATATACACACCAATTTAATAAGTTAAGTTTTGTTTTTTTGTTTGTTTTTGTCCTGTTTATACATCTGCCTATAGATGGATTCCATACAAATCACGGACAGAAAAAATGTTTTTTTTTTTTTGTTCCAACATGGAATCCACACAACTTGAATGAGCACAGCTGACGTCTGCTAATTCTTATTGACACATACTCTTCTTGATATGTTAATCCTCTTAAACAGATTATAGTCTATTTTTGCTTAGGGCATATTTTATTCTTGAAGTGACTTTGCATGTCACTTCCAATCTAATCTGGAATGTGAGGTTTCCTAGTAGAAGCAAATGTGTGGGCATAGAACTTGCCATACATGCAGTACTGCTTTGCCAATGTGCCTAATGGGGGCACATGTAAAAGCTGCAACTCTGGCTTGCGTCTCAGAACTGTTCCATGCTGAGTTGTGGCAGCTCGTCACCTCACTGATTATTTGGTGAAGATCAAATAAGACAGTATGCTTGAAAGTGATTTGAAAACTGTAAAGGACTAAACTACATGTGTTTTTGAAATCCCCTCATTTTTGTGCTTACACCTTATGAAAAGACATGGAGCTGCAATCCACCAGAAAATAATCTTACTCATTTTTGATTGCAAGTAACAGTTCTGAGGAGAGGCACAAATAAACTCTAATGCTTCCCACTGAGGCATCTATTAATTAAAATCTTTCTGTAGGAATGTTTATTTGCATATCCATTTTTTTTCTCACCTGTTTCTTCTCTTAAGCAATGCCCATTGCTTCCCCCTCTCTACATATACCTTTACATGCCACTGTATAGGGGGCTGAGAAGTCTAACCCAAAGGCAATAGGCTTACCAAGAAATGGAGGATCATATTATTGGAATTCCCAAGGCCAAATGTTCCTTTGTGCTCAGTAAGTATTGGTTGGCCACATTATCAATTTTAAGCTGTTGTAAATTTCCTATTATCATTTGCTTTTTCCCTGACCACAGAAGGCTGCAGAGAACAACCCCTTCCAACACAAATTCACTGCCTAGGAATGATGTCTCACACTATTCTAAGAACTGTTTTCAGTGATGCCTGAAATGTAAAGACACTTTGTTTATGGGTATTATGAAAGCTCTCAAAATGTGTTTTGATTTAAAAGCATGTGTTAATCTTTAGACTAATTACAAGCGGCACACCTAAGATATAATATGCTGCCAGGAAAGATAACACTTCAAAATTTTCAAATATTAGCAACACCTATACACACTCTTTGTGGTATTGCTACAGTGTTTTTTTGTTTTGTTTTGCTTTTTATTCTTTTATTTGTTTGTTTGTTTTGTTTATTTGTTTGTTTGTTTTTCCTATAGTTGTAAAGAAAGGAACTTGAAGGTTTGTACTGGGCCAGTTGAGTGACAAGCTGTCTGTTAAAAGATACTACCACTGTGATGTGGTTGGTTAGCACTGGAAAATGTAAAATAGAAAGTCAAGAGGAGACAAGATGGGATCCCAAGTCAGAGAGAGAAAGGTAGTGGAAGACAGCTTATAAGTAGGGAAACCTGCCAGTTTGGGGGTTATTTTATCAGGTAAGAAAACCAAGACTTAAGGAGATCAATTCATGGTTTCAGAGGTTTAGTGTATGGTTATTTGGTCTTGCTAGTTTTGGGTCTGTGACATTGCAATCTGTCATTCATGATGAGCTGCAACAGGTAGAAGAAATGGCTTATCTCACTATGATGAGGAAGAGAAGGCACCATGGGACACAGGAATAAGGACGGTATGTAAGGGAGGAGGGGTGGCAGGAGCAGATAAACATGAAAAGCAATTGGGTCTAGTTGTGCCATCTGTTTTTATAGGAACTAGTGATGGCCAATTAACTTGCACCATGAACTTTCACTTTTCTCAGTTTTCTCCTGAATTTTAAGTGTAGCTTGGCAAAGTACTGTTTGTCCCTGCATCTCAAAGGCAGACATTCATTTTGGTAATGAAGCAATGCTTTCCTCTATTTTGCCACTATAGCATTATAAGAGCAGATCTTGGTTTCAACTGAGTGCAAAGGTCAAATAGTCAAGTCAGACTCAGCCCACACATCTCATCTGTAGGCAGATGAGAGAGTGGCAACTTGCAAAGAAAGGTTCCTTGGTGAGGATGAGGGGATGCTAAACTGCCCATCAACCACTTGGCTCAATCAGTGGAGTTGAGACAACTACACATGAAGAAAATTAACTTCTGCTAAGGAAGCATGTCTGCCTGGACCATGCTATAGATTACATCCATCCCTTTTATCTCACCCCTATTATGAGAGGGTCTCAAGTAGATAATCAGAAAATTATATTCATATTTCTAACATCAAAATACTGAAAGAATCTGCAATATTCCAAGATGTTTTCAGATGCTAAATTTTTAGAATGTTCCCAATAGGGAACATTTTGTTCTGAACAGTTTCAGGCACACCACCAGCACAGTGTTCTTTCTGGTGTCAACCAGTTTAACCAGAACATTTAGTGCCCAAAGACTCATTCAGGGACATTTATAATATTATCATACAATTTACTATGGTGACACATAATGGTCTTTTATTTTTAAGCAAAACGTCATTTTGTGGAGGGCCACTGTGCACCCTGGTTTAATGAGGGTTCACATATATGAGGGAATAATTTTTCAAATACACTTTTGACAAAAATTTTAAAGAGTTTCTTTCTTCTGTGGGTGATCTAAAAATTCCTATCTTGAAGTTTGGGACAATATTTGTTTATATTTTGAGAGGGTTATCTCAGAACACTATTGAAAGTCTTCTGTAAAACTTTGTATTTTAACTGAAGAACAATTCAGAAAAATGCCAAAAGCACATTCATTTTTTTTCAGTCCCACAGCACATCTGCCAGAGATATGTTTAATATCACATACCTGATTTGTAGCCAAAGGGCTAATAAATGATTTGGATGTTACATAGAATGACACAGCCAGGCTAGATCCGTGTCTCTGTTACATGCCCGGCCATTGTCATTGTCACTGTCTTTCCCTCCTCCTCCTTCTACTCCTTCTCTGCCCTCTTCAACCTCTTCCTCTTCCCCTTCTTCTTTCCTTTGATTGATAATAGATTTCTTTATCATGTAATCTATTCTGATTATAGCTTCAACACTCTCTACACCTCACAGTTACCTCCTACCTCCCTTTCCCTCTGGAGACACACCCTTCCCGTGGTCATTACTCAAGAATAAAATGAAAGCAAGATCACACATTTTTTTGTAAGGATATACTAAATAAAAATCTCTAAGGAAAAAAAAATGGTCTTTAAAGGAGATATAACAGAGCATACATTGAACATGTGTAAACATGGCATAACAATTAAAATCAGTATTTGAAACGAAGAAAGATATGTGATGAATTTTCACTTATTCACCCTGCCCCAGTAGGAAGGGGTCATGTTTGCTTGAAATCTTGTTGTTGATCAAAAGATACATATTTTGAAGTAAAGAGCAGTTTTATTAGGTCTTAGCATCCAACCATCTCTTTATAGCCCCCAAGGGTGTACTTCCCATGCTATTAGCCCGCCAATCACTACATAGACTGAAATTCTAATATGAAAAATGGCCATTTACCAGACTATCATGAAGTGAAGTAAGATTGCAGGCAATAATGTCTTTAAGCAAAAATTTCAGTGTAAGCCACAAAATTTGTGACCCTTACAGTTATGGTGAGGGAATAAATTGCCAGCTTGTGTAAAGACCGCCAATTTGACATGAGGCCAGTTTCTTTATGCTTTTAACTCACTCCTTGTGATAATTCTGACTTAGCGCCTTACAGCAAGTGTAGACAACAAAGATATTGACCCTGAAATGCAGCCTGTGGAGAGACAGGCAGTCACAGGAGGGATGCTTATTCTTAACACCAATTAAGGATGGTGAAAATTTATTCACATTGGACACAAGGAAGCTTTGCATGTGAATGTTGCATAATCTGACAAGTTCTTTCAAACTGAAACTTCAAGGGCACAGGTTGCTTAGACCTTAGACAGGGATGGCTCTTGAGTTCCTGGCTCAGCCAATTTTCCACAGAACTCTTATTTATGATTATAACTTACTCAAAGCTCAAAGTCCTGGTGCAAGGACAACCACCTTAGTCTTGAAGCTGATTGACTGGGAGAACATTTCCTTATCAAATATTTTGTATAAAAAAGCAAATTATGAAATTGAGAGCATATTTGGGTAAAAATTAATACTTTAACCATGACAAGACTGAGTAAAAGGAAACTCACCTAGAGATGTGAAATGTATATGATAATGAAAAATAAGACAAAAAACTTGTCACAAATTGAACTTTTCAGAATGTTCTACTCATAACTAGCTTCTTCAAACCAGTGACTTTGCTTATTTGTCACAGTGTTTTATTATTATACAATAGAAGCCAATATTTCCACAAAATATTATCTTAATCTTAATTATCATTATGTTTAAAAGTGTTTAACATGAGATAGTTTTATAAAACATATTTTATTTTGCTTCTTATTTGAGACAAGTCTTATGACCAGCCCTCCAAGTGTCTATGAATCTAAAGATGATCTTGAAATTCTTACCCCCATCTTTATCTAGAGATAAAGTACTAGAAATATAGACATAAACCAAAAAATCTATCTATCTGTCTATCTATCTATCTATCTATCTATCTATCTATCTACCTACCATCCATCCATTTCTCTAACAACTCCCATCATATAGGAGCCACAATTTCAATATTTCTGAAGGTTTCATGTAGTTAGTTCAAAGATAGATGATAGATACTAAGTCTTCTGTATCATACTCTGTCTCTGTCTCTCTGTTTGTCTGTCTGTCTGTCTCTCTCCCTGCATATGTATGTGTGTTCTGTATGTGTGTGTACATGTGTGTTTGTGTGTGAATGTGTGTGCTCATGTCTCTCTGTGTGGAAATGGTTATAGAAGAAGAAATTATCAGTTTATACCTGTGGAACTGGACATGGAAGAAATTGGAGGTAGGAGAGGAACATCTGGAAATTATATAAATACAATGGTGAACTCTTATATTGAATTCCCTCAAAATTATACATATTTATAAAAGGCTAGGAAACACATCTCAACATTTTTCAGTTTTGTTCATTCTAAATATCACTTCTCATTTTTTCCTTACCACAGTTTATCATTATTTCTTATATAAGATATCATAAATGTGAGAACTAAAGTAAATTTGATCTTAGGACTAGGCAGAAAACATTATCATAATCAAAAGACTTTACTTACTTAAAATAATGTTTTCAGTTTAAATAAGGTGATCTTTGTTAGCAAGTGAAAACATAATTCTTTTTTAAAGACAACCAATGAAAGAATTATATCACTGACTTTAAAGCCTCTATAAAATGTTTAAAATATATTACATTTATAATGCCTTCAATTTCTGGGATGATATGAGGCCATTTTACCAGGTCAGGGAATTGATTTGGTCCTTTGCTATTCCTTAGCCTCAATCATGAAAAATAGGAATTCTGATGTATTCAATTTTCATTCCTAGTAGCATTATTCTGCTTGACTATGGTGAAAATATCTCATTCTTGCAGGATATTGTAGGTTTTGCCTCTGGGATCCAATAAGTCAGAGCATTCATAGCAGTGGATAAGTAATACAAAGTGTTGCAATTGGATTTTACTCACTTTGCTTAAGTATGACCAAATGCTTAACTCCAGTGGATGCCATTATTATGTGGCTGTCACCCCTTCCATGAACATGCATAGGTGATTCGTTCCTAAATAAGTTGAATCTCATATTAATATTATATGCTTGTAAATGGCTTTAAATAGTTGGAAATCACACTGATTACAGATAAAAGTAAAAAAAAATACACTGAAATTCAGATGTCAAATAACATTAGACATTTTTGGGTATATATCCAAAGGATGCGCAAGCATGACACAAGGACATGTGCTCAACTATGTTTATACAAGAATTTTTAATCTAGATTTAGAGTCAGACTGTATATGTGCGACCTCAGCCAGAGTATGTTCAGACTTTTCCATGTTTCTTTTGTCTTGTTGCTATAAAATATGTTTTATTTTAATTTTTATGCTTGTAAATAATAGAATACAATAAGATAAAATTAAAACTAACACATTGGAATTGGGCAACACAAACCAACAACAGGAAAAGAACTCAAGAGAAGGTACAAGAAACAGAGGGCTACTTTTTCCACAAATGAGAAAAAATTACTACTTCTTTGAGAAATTTGTTCAATGTTTCACTTTCTATCTCCCAGCTCCTTCTATATTCTTCCCCCTTCTAAAGTCACGCAACTTTGTGTCTTTTTGCCCATCAGGTCCAAGCTGTGCTTGCTGCTTTTGTACTATTTGATGTGCCTGGCTACCACTGAATCATGGCTGACTAAATGCAAGCTACATTCTTAAAGAGTACTTATTTCCTTGGCAGCAACTTGTGTGAATTGTGGATTTCCATGGGGTCACTTTGGCCAGCAACTCAATTTAATGTAGCCAAGTCCCAGTACTGGAAGCTTCATTTTGTGATAAGATATGGCCAGTTGACTGATACAAAGAATATAGGCTGTTCTTCACAAACTGATGGCAAGGTACCATTGCTGAAGACAGCAGCCATACAACTCATTGAATATGAAGAAGTTGAGGTGGTGCCTACATAGAGACTTAAGCCCTTCATCCTAGAGTCTTTGGTACAAGAAGGTACTAGGCATACTACCAAAAAAGAAATGTAACACCTACCCAGTCACAAGCCCTTTGATCTACAGGGTTGTCCTGCCTGCAAAACACACTAGGGCAATGGTGGCATAAAGCTTGTCGGAGTAACCAACCAATACCTGGTTTGACTTATGGCCCATGCCATGTGACAAAAGTGTTACCCAACACTGCTACAATGTTCATAAACCAAAGACTAGATAGCCCAAGACCTAGTATAAAATCAGACAATACTGATCTTAAAAAAACACAAAAATGGAGAGGCAGGGAGGGAAACAGAGAAAAATGTAGAGCTCAATAAAAATCAATAAAAACCCCACAAAAATGTGGCCATAAAATGACTCCTAATTACGTTCTGCTGTACTTATAGATCAAAATGTTGTTCAGCCACTATCAGAAAAACTACCTCCTACAGCAGAGGGGAACAAATACAGAGACCCATAGCCAGGCATGCATAGAGTGTAACAGATAGTCTTAAAGCCTTGTAACAGATAGTCTTAAAGGAAATATCTCCATCAAATCTCTCATTTCAGAGATCAGGAACCATGTGGAAGAGAAGGTAGAAAAAGTTAAGAGCCAGAGGGGATAGAAGCCACCAATGAAACAAGACCCTCTAAATCAATGTGAACAAAGATCATATGAACTCATAGAGACTGGCGCAGCGTAAACAGGGTCTAAATAAATTTTTACTAGGTCCTCTGTGTGTATATTTTGGTTTCAGTATAAAGCTTTTATGGCATTCCTAATGAGTGTGTAATCATGATATATATGAGAAAAAATTCTATTTTCAATGAAAAGAAAAAAGAGATAAATGATAGCTCAAAAGAAGAAAAAAAGAAAATTGTCACAGCAGCTATGAACTGCTCATAGTTCTTTGGTTAGAGGAGGGTTTTCAGGCTCACAACCTCTCTTGATGATGAGATTAGGTCTGGCTTGGACCATCACTGGTGTTTTATATGTGATCACCATTGCTTAGAATTCATATGCACAACTGCCCCATTGTGTTGGGAAAACATTATTTCCTTGTCATCAGCCATCTCTGACTCTTAGAGTCTTTCTGTGCCCTCCTCTGTGATGACTCCTGAACTTTGAGAGGAGGAGTAATGATATAGATTCCCATGTAATGATCAGCAATCTATAGTCCCTTATTCTCTGCACCTCGACCAGGTGTCTTCTGTGTTTGTTTATTTTTAATGGCAATAATAGTTTTAACCTTAAAGAATATTTGTTAGGTATATAAATAGAATTGGGATTGCTTGTAGGTATATAAATGGAAATTATCAGTCTTTAAAAATTTCAGGAAAGGGGAATTTTGCTCACTTCGGTTTTCTAGATATTTTTCAAATTGCAATAAAACATTTCACTCAGTCTTTCATGTTGTTTTTGACAGGTTACGTTTCTATACAGAAACCACCTGTTATCAAATATACACTGAACTTATACTTTTCAAAAGGAATGAAAGACTATAATCTTTGACATTTTCCAATTACTCTGTTGAGATAGATGGAGGGAAGATCTAAGCTACTGGGATCCCTTTCTTACTTGGAAACGGAAACTTCCCATCCTAAGAATTTTCATCCACTAACCAGCATAGATATATAGACCAGAAGTTGTATGTTCAGAGAATCAAATGCTGAAGAGGAATTTCTCAGAATCTACATCAAAAATTCAGTTAAATATTACAGAAAACCACAAGAAAGTGATTTCACTTTTCTCAGATAAGAAGTCTAAGAGAGTTCCAGCTGTGACTGTTATGAGAGGTAAATGGTATGTCATGGACACTTCCTACACTCTGTTAGTACTCAAAAATATTCGGCTGCAGTACTCAGAAATCATTATGCAGGCTGTCGACCACACCTGTTACATCTGCATCAGATTGCATTCCCATTTAGGCTTCAAGAAGGATGCTAGAAGGGTGCAGAAATGTGCTTCAATTTCCCTCACCTGAAGAATAGTTTCTGAACATATTGGATAGCATTTCCTGTCTATTTTACTTGCCAAGGTTTAAGTTTTTAGCTGCCAACCTACCAATATCAGAATCTGGAAGAGGCATTCTTATACTTCGATAGCTTATAAACACAGTATGAGGAATCAGACCTGGGTAGTGGTTAGCAACTTGGCCACAAACAACATATATAGGTGAACAACCCGAAGACTATGACTCACAGTCTTTGCTGACTGTAATACACTACTTATCAATGTGATGTATGGTCAGTTTTAACATTAATGATAAGCTCCCTCACACACACACACACACACACACACACACACCTGTGTTGGTGTCACACTAAGGAAAGAAATCAAAGCACTCCCCTTTCATCTCAATTGTTCAAAAGCAAGTCCAGGTTTAAATTCTCTCCTTCACTCTTCCTGAGTCTTCTTTCCATCCTGTTTGTTGAAAGACTCTGAATCTTTGCTTGCCTGAAGGATGTCTTGTGAACCTGTCCTTGTGTCTGTCTGTGTCAGTGTGTCCCTAACACATTTTCTCTCACTCTCATTGCGCAGCATGAAAATCACCATATGGGGAAGAAATGAGGGATAAGGTCTAGAAATCTTTAGCAGGGTTTGACAAGGGAATAAGTCCCTGGCTCTAACTGACCCCAACTGACCCAGATAACAAATCATATTGCAAATATCCACAGTGTTTATCAAACAATGTCTGGATGCTGTTGAAGGTTTATGATAGGTATTCATTTTTTAAGACTGTTTTCAACCTACTTGCTGTTTCCAGAAAATGATAATCAGAGCACACAGGATCACTCTGTGTCAGGGGTATGAAGGAGTACGTAATTTAAGATTATAACTATGCATTAACTTAGGTTCTAACAGTTGATTACGTGGGCAATTCAAGCCAAGTAATGTTGATTGCTACATTGTTCTCTTCAAGGCAGGTTAAACAGACAAGGCCCCTAGTAGAATAGCAGTCTTAAGTACGAAGCGACCTCAAGGTGTATCATTCTTTGGCTGTGAAGTCCACATAAGTGCCAGTCTCTTAGAATGTAAGAGATACTCTTATCACAACCCATTGGCAAGGTTGGGAATCAGGACGTTGGCTAAGTTTTATGGCAACTGTGTTTCTGAAAGGATGCTCATACTTGGTCTGTGGGCTCCAGCCTAAGCCTCATATAGGTGTAGGGGTTGAGCAAAATGGCGGAATGTGCTTGAGAAGTTGGGTATTACAGTCAACAATGACTGTGATTCACAGTCCTCAGGTTGTTTCTTTATATGATCTATGATGTTTATTGTGGCAGAATTGCTAACAACTACCTAAGTCTCCTTCCTCATACCGTGTTTGTGCGGCCCACTATCCAGGTCTGCTTCCTCATACTGTGTGTGGAAGCTACAGGGTTAGCTACTATGCTTTACCAATGTTTTGAGATATCTTAGGTTACCAAATGCAAAAGCAAAGGTATACTTAAAATATGCATCTAAGATAACACGAAAATAAGTAAAAACTCAACTCAAGTGTAGATGCTAAATAAACCCTACTGACTTCCATTTTCACTAATAACTATGATAAACAAAATCCAGGACAATTTTACTTGTCTTAAAACTTGCAAAAATTGAGTTGGGGAAGTGGATATTTTATTTTCTTTGTAGCTATGTTGCATATCAACTACAACATTGCCAAGATTTAATGCTGGTTGTTGTTTGGTTTTTTGCTTATCCGATAACTGAGTTTTAGCTAGACCATGGTAAGTCAGGAGTAAATGTGGACCGTGAGACTGTTGTTCATTTTAGAATTACTCTTGTCTGAATTTTATGGGCAGAAATCTCAGTGTGTGTCTGGTGTACTTGTGCTCACTTGTCATGAAGAACGCTTTAGGAAAGACAATCACGCTCTGCTCTTTCCCTGAAGCACCTTATTGGAAATACAGGCTCTGTATTGTCGATTTCATTATCATGTTAGAAGCACTTTCGCCTGAAGTGCTTCTCCCGGTCCTGATTCTTAATTGTTGTTATTTTGCAGTGTAAAATATTGATGACATTGGTCAAAAAGATTGACAGATCCATGAATTGTTATTAACCAGCCCATTGGTTGTGGCTCACATTTCAATACACGGTGAGGTGAAGCCCTCACCCTCAGGGAATCTCCTTTTCATTTCCCTTTCCAAGTAGGCGGATATTAACCCTCACACAACTTCCTTTGTAATTTTCCTTTTCCTTTGAGCAATGAAAATGTCATTTATTGATCGCAACTGTGGAAAGGAATAATCATTCATCAAGTTACAAATAAGAATTTGTCCAGAGAGCTCTCAGTAACAATGGATTTGATGGACAGTCTCACTTAAAAAAAAAATAGCATGGCAAGGTTGTGGGGCGAGGGCTTAATGCCACCTAGAGAGCTCACTCAACCTTGAACCTTAAGGTCAACCTGGGAAAGACAACAATCAAAGGAGCAAAGAAGGAGGTAGACTAGAGAGTAAAAGTTATGCAAAAGGCTATCCCTTTTAATATCCCAGAAGGTATATGTAGGTCTGCCCCCCCTCCTGTGTGTGTGTCTTTTTCTCTCATAGTAAGAATATTAATAATACTGCCAATGCCTTTTAGTGAGCAGTAATCAATTTGCTCCTTTATGTGATAGATGAGATTTCACTATTAAGGGTCTGTGTGAATGATCTTGTCTAATAATTAAATTTATTAATGTGGCCAAAATCCATATGGCTTACTTTCACATTTCTGTGAAAACTTTTATCAACGTCATGTATAGTCAATACTATGAACTTAAAAGCATATTCAGGTTAAAGATAGGAACCACACTATTTAGGGTAAAACTCAAATAATTACAGTATCAAATGAAGATTTATGTTTTCTCCTTAGAATCAGTCTTAGATCAAAGGAGAGACAAAATTAACATATGTCTAATATAATGATTTTGTAAAACAATCACCACCATCATTTTTTTAGAAAAAGATTTATTTTCAATTTTTATATGCATTTGTTTTGCCTGCATATAAGTGTGCTACATGCATGCAGTTTTCACAGATATCAGAAACAAGGTATGGATAACCTAGAACTAGAATTATAGGCAGCTGTGAGCTATCATGTAAACGCTGGGAACCAAATCCTGATCTAAAGCAAGAGCAGCAAGTTCTCCTAACCACTGATCTCTCTCCAGTCTCATCACAGTTGATTTTAAGCTACATGCTCTTGTTACTAATTGGCCAACCTGCTCCCCGTCTGGTTTTGTTACTTATTTTTGAGATGGTAGTTTAATTACATTTCTCCTTTCCCTCTCCTCCCTCCAAACCTGCCTGCAGCTGCTCTCCTTCAGATCCATGACCTTTTTTCTTACAGATCATTTGAGAGGTTTAGCTGGACTAATGGATAGTAGACATTTGACCTGGATCTCACAATGAGCCTGTGGTGGTAACCTCAAAGGTGGTAGAATTTCAGAGCACAGTGCAGAATTTTACACTTACTAAGGAAGAGTTGAAGAGATAAGTTCAGATAGGTTCTCTCTTCCTTTCTCCCCGCCTTCTCTCCCACTCTTGCCTCTGCTTTCCTGAGAGGTTTCCTTTGGTCTGTATTTTGTGGCAATCTTCCTGCCTTAGCCTTCCAAACCCTGGAATTACAAGCATACCAAACCTGGTGTAAGAGACATTCTTTGTGACATGTCCCAATAACTATTGTTGAAAACTGGCAGGCAGAACACAGGGTGGCAAAGGACGTGTCAAACATGGGCCCTTAACTTGCTACTGCTTAAAAGCATGCTGTGTTTTCTTCTGCCTCTGTCCTTACAGTCCTCAAACAGCTTTGCCATAAAATGCCAAGTTAAGTCACAGTGCAATACTGTCACATGCCAGCAGCCCCTTATGGCTAAAGAAAGCTAAAATCAATAGGATTCAAGATGGTCACAAAAATGATGAGGATGGGCTGGAGAGGTGGCTCAGAGGGTAAGAGCACTGGCTGCTCTTCCAGAGGTCCTGAGTTCAATTCCCAGCAACCACATGGTGGCTCACAACCATCTGTAATGAGATCTGGTGCCTTCCATGCCAGCAGTACATTGTATGCTTAATAAATAATTAAATATTTAAAAAAAATGATGAGGGTGAGAGGGCACTGTTACCAAATGACAGTCTAAATAAGCCTTCAAATGATGTTTACTCCTGAATAGATTTAAAAAGCATAAACTTGAATGTCACAATATTATTGCCAGCTTCCTACTTGCTTTTATAATACCTTTCACATGTACATTATGATGAAAGTTGCCTCAACTATTTCTTACATACTTGAAGGCTGGCCACTGCTGTGACAATCATTAACTCTTAAGTGGAGATTGCATATATGAGATGAGTGACTCAAGAAGGTTAAAGAGCTTAAATTGTCCTAAAAACTTGTCTCCCACTCTGTCTCAGCCTGTAAGTCAGTTCTCTGTGTAGACATGTCAACCAATTGAGAAATGTTTCAGTGAAATACAGGGTTAAATTGGCTGTTGTCCACTCAAGCAAGTATGTTTCCTTTACCCAACCAATGTGCTTTCTCAGCAGTTCAAGAAATGAAAGTCTTGAGACTCATTATAAAGCCAGCATACTTATGCAAGATAATCATGGCAGCTGTAACTCAGCAGTTCTTGCACCGAGTCAAGGACCATTAACCACCCTGTACAAGGCAGGGTGTCTGTGCACAAAGAATGGGAGCATCTCCTGAAACTTTCTCATGACTAATAGACAGTCACCAAACTGTAGCTCACTGTTACCGCTCCACACAGCTCCACACAAAAATCAATGAGACTACTTCTTCCATCTGACAAGCAGCAATATGACCCTCCTCCAATCTCTGCTGTCTCTCTCTGTGTGTTAGTTATCTTCTTACTGCTGTGTCCACTACCTAACAGGCACATGGGAAGGACTCGTTTCATCTCACCGTTTGGGGGTCCAATCCATCAAGGTGGGAACATCATGGAAACAGGCAACTCCTTAGCTGTGGGAGAGTACTGTGGTGACTCATTTCTACACATCTCAGTGGAGCAGAAGAAGAAAGTGGGAGAGAGCTATAAAAACAGAGAGGCAGAGACAGACAGACATACACAGAGACAGCTAGAGAAAGAAAGAAACGGAGCAGAGATAGACAGACACAACATACACTGAGAGAAAGAGACAAAGACAGGACAGAGACATACAAAGAGAGACAGAAGTAAAGAGACAGAGAGACAGAGACAGACACACAGAGAGACAGCAAGAGAAAGAGAGAGACAGACAGACACACAGAGACAGACAGACACACACAGAGACAGAGAGAAAAAAGAAACAAAGACAGAGACAGAGAAGGAGAAACGTAGAGACAGAGAGACAGAGGCAAACACAAGACAGAGGCAGACAGACACACAGAGAGAGACACAGAGTGATAGAGAGAGACAGAGATAGTACAAAGACAATCACACACAGAGAGACTGAGAGAGACAGAGACAGGACAAAGACAAACACACACACAGAGATGAGACAGAGATAGAAAGAAAGAGAGAACTATACCTTTGCTAAAATCAAAGTCATACTGTGAGTCAGAAACCACAACCTTAACTTCAGCCCATCAGCCCATATCAGGCAGGCAGATAAGTCCACCTTCCAAAGATTTAATGATCTCCTCTAAAAGCCAGGAATGAGGAGATCAAATGAAAGAGCTTGTGTGTGTATGAGGGGTCCATTTCACATTAAACTATAATGTTGTTCTGGAGCTGAGCTGGACAGTTTGGGACCTCAGGCCCTCAAAATGAGGAAGGCATTGCAGCAGGACCAGAATGCCTAGCTGTAAAAACTAAAGGCTTACAGGGAAAGACAGACTTTCTCCAGTAGGACATTGCCTCTGAAAGGCTCCACTACTCTGTCACATAAGCGAGTCATTCTAAGGGATTCAGGGGAGAGGCCTAAAGTAAGACTGGGGTTCTGTGAATAGTCTGCCCTGTGCCTTGTTTACTTTTCCAAGGACCTCTGAGTCTGTGGTCCTTTGACGAAACTGCTCCATATTCAGTGCAAATCACTGAGATAGCCAATGGCTAAGCCTTTTAAATAAGCTATTGCTCAGTTTAGTTCATATACATCAGTTCAGGTTTCTATTTTTGAGATTCCTTTAATCAAAGAATCACTAATTTTGATTACAATAAATAATGAAGCATTTTCCACAGACTTGGTTTGTCACTGTGTTGGAGCACAGTATACATGTCGTTTCCGTACGGCTGATAGGCTGGATTTCCTTTCCATATATATACATAGGGTAAACGTAAAGGCTATAATCATGTGTCAGGACAAATTGTCTGGGCATTTATTTAAAAGATGCATGCAGTTGTGCTTTCTCCTTTGCGTGTCTCCAGCAATTTAACCAACAGCGTTTCACTCATGGCATTTAATCAATACATGCAAATCACTTCAGAGACCTATTATATCCTGAATTCATTAATCTACTCAAGGAAGAGACAAGCATGTATGAAGACTTTCTTGCTTGAGGTCAAAAAGGAGGACAACGAGTATCCATTTCTACAGTCATGATTCCTTTGGACATCGCAATACTCCGTGAAAACAATGCTTTAGACGCTTCCTTAATGGAAGCAGTCTTTCATAAGACACTTTATACTAATGTGAGCATGCATAGTGGTACTTACTATTATTGTTTCTGTGTTAGAGGACAGCCTCCAAGAGAAAATGCAAAGCAAGTAAGCATATTTATCATTGTCAAAGGTTGCATGTCTTGGTCCCTATGGAACTCACAGGTGAAACTGATGCACTGAGAGGCCGCTGGCTTCCGTCACCATCAGGATCCGATGTGCACTTGTACAACAGGAAGCCAGTTGGATTGGTTGTTATAGTATGCTATAGCACAAAATGTCATGTAACCCCGAGGTCTAGTTAGAATAGATTAATCAGAAGTTCTAATAAATATCAATTAAGTGAAATAAGATGTGACACAAGCGAAGCATGTGGTCACTGCATTTCCCGGGCATAGGTTGAATTATTTTTTAGCATACATTAGTGTGTGTGTGTGTGTGTGTGTGTTGATGCATACGTGCACACACGCACATGTACTCTCACGGTTCACAGCAATTATGTGGAATCACAGGACAACTTGTAGAAGATGGCTCTCTCTTCCCACCATGTGTCCTCAGGTTTCCAGGCTTGGCAGCAAGCATCTTTAACCTCTAAGTCATCTTGTGTGCCCAGACTGAATCTTTTTAAATGAAATAACCATGACACAGCTCTTAATACATTCATGGAGTCTTTAATAGAGTGGAAAGCAATAGTTTTATAGTTTTCCATTAATTGTATCTCTTAGTGGTATAGTAGTATATCTGTCAGACTACCCTTGAATTACATAAAGACTTTGACATAATTAGTCCCCCCAAAAAACAAGTCTAAAATGTGAGTTTTTCAAGTTGTCTATTTCACACAGAGCTTAAGTCACATTATTTATCCAGGATGACCACCATATCAATACCTTTAACATCTGTTATGAAGTTCCCTACATGAGGTATGTCATTGTCACCATACTGCTAATAAACATCACTACTCACAGAGTATATGCCAATGCCAATAAATGTATTCTACTAACATTTTGGGAGACTCTCCAGTGAATGCCTAGAATAAGTTGATTTTATGGGTAAATGGTTGCCTATGGGTTTCTATATAGCTGGAATAATCACAGTAGTTTTGATGTACTACTATAGATAAAAGCCCAGCATTTAGTTTATGTTGGGAAAGCAAGCAGAAAGTCTGGTATAGTAGTCCATGCTTGTAATCCCAACACTTGGGAGGCAGAAACAAGGAGATTGCCTTTGAGTTTGAAGCCAGCCTGATAAACAGCAAATTCTAGGCTCACCAAAACTGCAGGGTAAGATCTTGCTTCAATAATCTAATTATTTATACACACATTCAAAGCAAGCACAAGATCATTAATATTGAATTTTTACATTAAATATTCATGTAGATTGTGTGTACAGAAAGTATAATCCACAGCAAATTGGTATTTGTATTTCCTTTGCTTACATAGATAAACCTGTTTGTAGAAGCAGTTAATAAATTTAATGTAATAAAACTAAAAATAAATAGGGTGGAGATGAAAAGAGCAATCAGTGAGACTTATGAGTTCAGCTCCCTTTTGTCCTTTGATGTTTAGACAACATAAGCATGCATTATCTTTTTGTAAACTTTTCTGTTCAGCATGACATTCATGACCTTGCTTGGCTGTCTTCAAGGTTATTGTTCCTGTCTTTAGCTGCTGTGAAGGTTGATTACCAATTGCTCATAGCTATTTTTTTTTAAAGAATGTTGCTTTCACCCTAGTTGTGACTTCTTCCCTAATAATGTTCAAAAGGCCATTTATATTTCTCAGGGCCATCTTTTAATCTGTAACTAAGGGAATAATTTACGCAAAGTCTTTTTGTCTCAAAGTACACCAACCCTACGATGCTACAGACCCCTGGACTCTTTGAGGATAGGAATGGAAGCTAGGCCATCTTTGAAATAATGACAAATACCATTTTGCTCCTCTCTTTACTGTTTCTCATGTATTTTCTCAAAAGCATGTGCTGCATATATCATTTATACAAGAGTCTTTCTTTCCAAGCCTGCTTCTTAGGGATCTGTCCCAAGTTTTACAGTATAAAACTGAGAAGGCCAAGAGTATAGACAGAAATAGTCTAAAAGCAAAGGACCTCCGGAGGGTAAAAACTGTTGTCTAAAACATAAAATAAGTAATACCATTTTCATGTGATTGTCTAATTTCCATATTCTCACATTTTAACAATTATATCCTAAGAGAATATATATAAGATATAAATTGGTTAGAATTATCATTTGCTCATCCTCAGTTGCCTCTTTCATTGTATGTTCAGGTGAACAAGTATGCATACATATTCTACATGTGTGTGGAAGTCAGTAAACAACTTCGGGTGTCATCCTTCTAGTGCCTTCCACTTTCTATTTTTTGACAGACTCTCTCACTGGTCTAAATTTCTAAGTACACCAGGCTAACAACATAAAAAGCTTTAAGGTCCTCCAGTCTCTGCCTTGCCAACCCTGGGATTACCTAGGTTCTGGGCATGGAATTCAGATCCTCACACTTGAAAGGTAAGCACTTTACTGACTAATCCATCTCTCAGCTTTATTTGACTTTGATACACTACTAAACTATATTGAAGTTAACTATATGGACCACCTATTCTGTACTTTAAATGACCATTCTGTGCAAAAATGTCATGGACTTATCTCAAAGTAAGGAATTTCACTAAGCAAATGTAATCACAGTCAGTCATTTTGGTAGTATTTAAGATAATGCAAGAGGACCTGAATATTGTTTAGGAATGTGTTGTTGAGAAAAACAAAGCATAGCACTGAGAGAAGCAGGGGCATTACTTCAGATCTTGTAGTGCCTTCAAAACTGTAGTGTGACTGGTCTGTCCGTGTTGGGCGTGACCATTACTGTCTTGAGCTGCGAGTGTGATGGTAGGCATCTGGGCATTCCTTTATGGGATAAGGAGGGGGTAGGGTAAGTATACGATTCCTGATTTATTTAAAGCCCTTATCAATCTTTCCAGAGAGCCACATAATGATTCTCACTCCTGAAAAACCTAACTGTCACTGCTTAATGTATAAACAACTGAATCTGGTTAGGACTTCTCCCCAGGGTAGCCGCCTGTAAGTTTCACTGTATTGTAAGTAACGCCAATAAAATAATGGGCTCATGAGGACACATTTTGGTGGTAGCTACACTTCCAATCTTGGGAAGGTAGAAATACCTTTGCATTTCTGCTAGTAGCTTCAGGAAAGAAAGACTAGTGAAAGAGATCCGAGATCAAAAGAGAGAATGGTCCATCTTTGTGCTGTTACTCACACGCAGAGTTAGCAAAGGCCAGAGTACAGATATTCCTCTCCTGCAGGAACCTGGACCTGCTCCATTGTCTCATACTTGCTGTATGTCATTGTTTGTGCTGGGTTTTCTAGAGTAGAAACAGAAGCTTCTGATTCTCTCCTATCTTTCAACTGTCATTCAAAGCATGTCACTGATGGGCTATGAGCTTAAACTCAACTGACTTTGGAATCAGAGAAAGCTATTGCCATTGACCTCCACTTAAAGCAGGGAGACACTTGCAAGTTTTCATATGCAGAAGGTATTCTGCAAATTAAGAATGTATGGTTTAGCCTTTAGAAAGAAAATTCTAGAAAATACGAGACAGATCCTAGCATACCCACTTGACCTTGGAAAGATGAGTGTACAGGGAGGGCACAGCAGACTGGTTTCAACTTCAGCAATTAGTCGATCTGTGTTCTTGAGTTTTGATTGGAATTCATGGAATTGCTTGCTCTTCTGCTGATGATACCGAGACGCTTCTTTAGAAATGTGCTTAACATTTCCCCTCTGCCTTGGAGAGCCTCAGCAATTTGAATTAAGCACTGCACTGCCTGATCCCCATGTAAAATGCTTATTGATTTAATTTTCTTTTAGTTCAGATGGTTACACTCCCTGTTATTCTGAAGATAGTGTTTAACACACTGACTACTCAGAGATGATCATCTGGGTACTTATCACAGATGGTTGGACAGGGCTTCATAATGTCACGTTTGGTTTTAGAACCTTTAGGAAAGACATGGTTTCTGATAATATCTCTGTAACAGGTCTAAGTGACTGAAATTACTTAAGTTAAGGTTTTAGATGGTGCCCTATCTGTGTCCTGGGAATAGTAGTGATGTGATTCATCCCAGTGTTTAGTAGCACAATACATATTCTTTAGCATCTCAGATCAGCAATACAAATAAAACAGCAAAACAAGCAATAGGTAAGGTAAAAATTAGGTGCTCTGAAAATGTGACAGAGAATATTGTAACATGACATATGAAGGTTGTGTAGTACTGCTCCATGTAAGACTTGCATGCACAGATGTGAGTGGCCCTTTACTGAACAGCAGTCAAAATACCTCCATCCCCAAAATGAGACATTCGCACAAGTGTAGATGGCAGGTGAATGAATTAATGTTTTTAACGATGACATGTAGCAAGCCCACTCACGAGGCAAATAAAGTAAACTAACAACAGGGTAGGCCTGCATACATTACAGGAGAGCCTCTGTTGCATTCCTGTCTTATTAAGCCTCCTAGGATTTTATCTAAGTTATTTCACTCCTTGACTACTCAAACAGTAAATGAACTGTGCCTTCTCCCATAAGGAAAGATCTATTTCTGCTGACCTTGTTGACTGCCCAAGTTTAGACCTTGGCTCAGTCTTGGTGATTCAGAAAATTATGGGTATCTGAGTTCGACAGAACTTTTTCTCAGATCTTGGTACACTTAGTTTCTGGGCTACGGTCCTGTAAAACTCAATAGTCACCAATGCTGCCTTGAGACAGTGACTTTAAGTTCTTTTTACAGAAAGTGAATTTCACAGTCCTCAACGAGAGAGTGTCATGGAGAAATTGTTATATATTCATGAATTGGATGGAGAGGAGTAGAAGGAATGGAGCAAAGCGGGGAGAGAGAGAAAGGGAGGGAGGGAGAATGAACGAGAACTCTGCACTCATCAAATGCTAGTAGGGGACTTTTTAAGGGACTCATGTGAGAAATGGAAGCAAGGAATTGGAGGAGGTGCAATGGTCAGTGCAGTTGGCCTAACCATACGCTATGTAGGTACTTCATCCAAGTTTCAGTCGTATCCTCATGGGGTCTTCCAGACAAGGGTATGAAACAGCAAGAGCCAAGAAGCAGGCCTCCACCAAGGGCATTCTCTGAGTTGCTATCCCTGTGTTCCTTCTCTCCCTGACCCATTTTTAATTTGCACTGTCATCCCTGGGGAGCCTGAACGTTTATGACATTTATTGCCTTTTAATTGTTCTAAAATGTGCTGAGGTTCTAAGAACAGGAAATTTCTTGGGAAACCAAACTGGTTTCCATTTTATACATTATTTTTATAGCCATGAAAACCAGCAAAGCACTGAAATAGATGCAGCAGGTTCAGCATAAAAGACAAAGTTTCCATGAAATCAAGGTATTTTATTATCATAATTTGATATGATCCATGGGAAGAGAGCTCAGTTTCAAATGAGGCAGCATTTTCTGTATGATCAGTGCTGAATTAACATCTTCCAGATAGAATACATTTGAATAAAAAGCAGTTTACGGAGCAAATTCAGGCTGTGATTATTAGAGTACAAATTTATACAGTTTAAAAATATACATAAAAAGTTGAGTCCCGTTGTCTCATCGAGTAAAAACATATTCACACTTTGATCCTTGGGCAGGTAGAACTGCACATAAAAGGCTAAAGAAAATTTGTTCACTTTAAACAATGTTGTTACTTGAATTAAATATGTGGAGAGGTTGAAAGCTCAATGTTCTGAGTTTTCTAAGTGTCTAAAGTTCAGACATCAATTATGATTCCAAATTTTGGTCAGATCATCATCAAGCATAATAATTTGTTAGGAAGACTCTCAGTACTAACTGGAAGCTATTACAATAATTCACAATTCATTGCACAGGACAAATCTGGACAAGCCAAAGGAAAACTAAGACAGAGTAAAGTTCAGGAGGATTTTAAATATGAAGCCACCATGGTCCTGAGAAGCTTTCATTGTCCTAAGACTCTCCCAGGTTACTTTCCAGTCCTTGGTGTATGTGTGTAAAAACATACAGAGCAATGCCAGCACAGGATAGCCACTGCAGCTATGACGTGTTTTACTGATTCTTCATTTTGTAGGTTGAGTTCCATAATTATTTTTAGTCTGAAAGTCAAATGATATGATATGACTTCAAATCTGGATTTTGAACCATAGGTTGGTAGTTCCTAAGCAATTCCTAGCCCAAGTTGTGGCCTAATTTGAACCTCCAGGTATAGGTCGAGGGTCATATATATATATATATGAAAGCCATTTTGATAAAGTCCCTTCCAGAGACAATGGCAGACTTTCATTTGCATAAGTTAAATTCTTTGTAACACTATTAACATTTAATGAAATCATAGAGTATGAAGGAAATTTAAGAAATAATTATATTAAACTAAGTTATTGTCTTCATTTTTATGTTTTAGTTGTATCACTATTGCCTGTATTTATACGTGCAGGAGAGTGTGAAGTCAGGCTGAAGTAAAGAGTTCAGAGGATAATCTTCAGGAACTGGCTTGCTTCTTGCACTCTAGGTTTGGGAATCAAATTTGAGTCAACAAGCTTGTGGAACAAACTTATTTAGCTATTAAGCCATCACCCACTTCTAAATCATTCTTTTAAAAGATGTTTGTCACTTGTAATATTTAACATGACTAAGCTCAGTTAACCAGAAATTCATGTAAACAATAGTTTCTATACCTTCTCCCAAAGTCGTTCTGACTGCAAACATGGACACACCTACAACTGTGTGTAATGGAAGGAGGACATAACACATGTCTATGAGGATGTTCAGGCAGACACAAGGTTCTTCTGTGTCAAATCAACTGTAATATAGCTATCAATGAGAAGTTAGCACTTCTCATGAATGCGGTGTTTTGGGTAAACTTCAGGTCTCTAAGAGACTCTGAGTATAGAGAAAAAATAGACATAACATATTTAAATCAACAAGTGTTCTTAAAATATCAAAACAAAACCCCCTATTTTCATTTATGTGTGAAATCAACTAGATATTTGCCTTATGTAGTGAATTGCTCAAAACACTGTGATATCCCCTCTATCCACTTTTCCTGTTCATGTCCCTATGCATAGAGGTGGATCTACCTCAGTCACAAAACGTCTTTGTTTTTCATCCCTAAATTTAATTTAAATGTAAAAGTTATTGTGTGTTTGTTTAGCTCTACGGTAAGTTTCATTCATTCCAGGATAGACTCAACTTTAAAACTGTGATATTTCTGCCTTTATCTCTTGAGTGCTGCGTTTGCAGGTATACACCAAAATGTCCTGGTTATGCTATGGTGAAGAAAGAACCTGGTGTATACTAAATAAGGACTCTACTATGGTAAATTCCCAACTTTTGTAGTCATTATTTTACTCCCCCACCCCTGATGCCTAGAATTTCTATTAGTAAATCTGTATTGTATTTTGAATTTTAGATTTAATGATCCATTTTTTAAAAAATAGAAATTCAAACTTTTTTCCAAAGTGTTTCCTATAACTTTTATTATTTTAGTATTAGAACAACAATCATATTTGTCATAATCCATATATCAATTTTCTTCAAAACTGAATAATATGACTATGCCACAGCTATTGCAGATTTTACTGTAACTCATTATATCAACCCACCTGCTGAAAGACGGTGGCAAATGACTACACTGAGAGTATTTTATTGTAGATGCTGCAGACAATCTTTCCTGATTGATTCCCTTTGATGATCTATAATTTATTGTTAGTTTAAATCCAGGTCAGAATCAATCGCTGACATGTTTCATTAATACACTGCTTTGCGTACCATATACAATCATAGCTGATCGATCACTCTGATCACTTAGCCTCCTTAAATTTTTCTCACTTTTAGTAAATTTGTAAGTTGCTGAAATTGTCTGTGAAATCTCTTTTAAAACAACCTGAAACACCATGATTTTTTGTTTGTTTATTTTGATTTGTTTTTCGTTTCATCTATCCCAGCAACTGTCACAGACATGCCATAGTCAAAAACTGCATCCTGTTCTAAAGAGAAAAAAGAAAATTGAGCACATGAGGGCTTCATGTTTTTAGCAATACCGCAGGTTTAGATAGGTTACTGACTATTGGTAGCTTTTTATCAATGGCACAGAGGCCTCTTATTCAGCTGGAACTATTTTATTTGCCAAAAATGACTCATCTTTATCATTTACATATAAAGGAAGAAAACACAGTAATAAGGACCTATGTTCAGACAGCGATGCCACCAACAAAATTCTAATAAAGTGTGTTTCTTTTTGCTTTCATCCACACAGTGAGAAATGGTCATGAAATAATTTAAGGAAGACAGTGCTCTAACTAGCGGCTTTGCTGTTATAGGCAAGATTAAATTCCTGTAAATAACATGAGACAAGGATAATTTTTTCAGAAAGGCATTTTAAGTAAAGCACAGCAACCAAATTCTAACAGATATGCTTTTTGCTTTTATGAGTGACTAAGTAATCATATCCTCAAAATCAGCACAAAACCTGTTAAAAATGACACTTTATTTTTTTGTCTGCATAAAATTTTGCTTTATTCATTTTCTTACCTTTGTCATTAAACTATGCATTTTATTTTAAAATCAATTCATTTTCATTCTTATGTATGTGCATGTGTGAGTGTAGGCCATGTACATGTATGTATGCATACCCTCATATACATGGAGAACAGAAGAGGGTGTCTGATCCTCTGGAGATTCTTGGGGACCATTAGCCTAAAGTGGGTGTGGAAACCAAACATGGGTCCTCCGGAAGTGTTCTTAACAGCTGAACTATGGCAGGTGGAGAAAGTGGAGAAATGAAAAGAAAGAGAGCAGGGAGGTCTGTATGCAAAATAAGTGAAAAACTTTAATTAACAAAAACGTAGTGTTGCGGACATTGGGCAGTCAACAAAAGGATAGGAATAAAAAACTCAGACTCTAGAAATGCATGAGTTAGTGATAAGTACACATAGCTTTTCGTCTACCCCTCCTTTTGTCTACATCTTTCTATCCCTGTCTTTGTATGTTTAGGTTAATTATGACTTTTTGTGAAGGTCTGAACTTGGCATGACTGGGCAGCAGGTCTGTGTACAAATTGTTGGGATACAATTAAGCTCTAATAATAAGGGGCGGGTTGTGGCAAGTTGACCCAGAATTAACATCTCTGAAAGAAGGAACTTGTTGTACCTCAGGAAGATCATTCTTGCAGATATCATGACAAGGCAAGGTCTGTAGTTACAGGGACTTAGAAGTAACTGAAATAGATTCAGTGAAAAATGCTGAGAAAACTAAGTATGATCATAAACAGAGAGACAGGAAAATGATCCCTGACTTGCATTTGGTTATGTTTAAAAAGGACAACTAGACAAACTGAAAGGGTCTTAGGTTGAAATTGTATTCAGTACACCCCTAGATCAGCAAATCAGAGCACCAGCAAATGGATAGTTACCCTTGCATTTTATGGATAAGTAGGACTTACATCACTTTATTGTGAGATAGTATAATAGCAAAAACATACTAGTCAAGAAAAGATCCAAATTCAAAAAGCAAATTATTACTTTTATGAAGTACAGACCAGTTTTTTCTCTAATAAGTTCAATAAATCATAAACTATGGCATTTTAATTAGAATAAATCTACATTTGATAAATCAAATAATAATTTTTATTGCTTTTTTGTTGACTATAGACACATCTATTTTATTCACTAGAGTAAAAAAGTCCATGATAGAAAATAATATATTAATTTATTTTTGACAGTGTACTGTTTAAATAGGATATGGCTGGAATTTGATTGTAGTTTGAGTCTATTTTTTTCTTTTTCTTTTTCCTTTTTTAATCGAATGTGGACAAGGTTTTACTCTGCATCCCAGACTGGGTTAGAAGTGACAATGTAGCCTAGGATAGCCTCAGACTCATGGCAAAACTCCCTGTAACAGTTGCCTGAGTGTGGGGATTAAAGACGTGATCCACCACATCTAGGAATTTATCATTTTTATTGAATGGCATGAGAAAATTGAGCCATAAACATAAAGAAACATTTATCTTCCACGGTTATCCAACTACACCACACTGAAAAGTTTGAAGTCAGGGATGAGAATTAGTAGGGATTCGCTTGCAATTCACATCATATAAAAATTGACTAAATTAAATGTAGCAGGAGACCTGCATGGCTTCCTTCCAGATTTTTCTCCAGATGGTTTGTCCCTGCACATGTAGAGATGTGGAAATAAAAAGTGATTGCCATCTTTGATGGTTATCTCTATACTAAATAGGATTATTAACAAAATTCATTCAGAGTGACAAAAAAATAAGCATTCAATGAAAGATCATTGATTGTGCATGAGGTTTGCTTGGAGGTGGTTCCTGGCCATTGCTTAAAGGGCTCAAAGAAATGTCCTTTGTTATTTTGTATGTATGTCCTGTTCACAGGTTTTGACATATCATCAGGCAAGAAAATGCTGGGCAATTAGATTTATCACTATACAATGCCTTTTTTTTCTTTTTTTTTCTGGGCTCCATCACTTACTTTGATGGTTAATTTTTTTATTTTATTTTATTTTATTTATTTCTTTATTAATTAATTAAAGATTTCTGTCTCTTCCCCACCGCCGCCTTCCCTTTCCCTCCCCCTCCCCCAATCAAGTCCCCCTCCCTCGTCAGCCCAAAGAGCAATCAGAGTTCCCTGTCCTGTGGGAAGTCCAAGGACCACCCACCTCCATCCAGGTCTAGTAAGGTGAGCATCCAAACTGCCTAGGCTCCCACAAAACCATTGGTGCAGTAGGATCAAAAACCCATTGCCATTGTTCTTGGGGTCTCAGTAGTCCTCATTGTCTGCTATGTTCAGCAAGACCGGTTTTAACCCAGGCTTTTTCAGACACAGGCCAGCTGGCCTTGGTGAGTTCCCGATAGTACATCCCCATTGTCTCAGTGAGTTCCAATGCTTTTTATTTCACTTAGAATATCATAGCTTTTATTCAATTAAAAAATTTCAACATCAAACTTAGAGGAGCTGTTTAAAAACTAGGTACAGAACTGGAGAAATGGCCCAGCCATTAAAGGCTAGGCTCACAACCAAGTATAAACAGAAAAAAGTTTTATTTTTGTCATAGGCCAGGCATGAAATCGCACTAATATTGTATGTGTCATAGAGAATCGTTCAATTCTATACAATAGCAACTTTAATTCATGCTAGAAGGCTAATATGTTTGCTTAACAGTTTTCTTCAGGCTCATTAGACAGTGTTTAGGCATTATGCATTAAAATTATTAATCATATCCAAATAGAATAAAGAACTATATTCCTACAAATGTCTCTAAATTAATATTCATCTTATTCTCTATTAATTTTGCAAGGGAATAAACTAAGGAAGTATTGTAAAAAGAAGATGTGAACAGTTAATATTCATCTAGCTTAGCATCTCTATTGGTTTTCTAAAAAATGCTTCCATATGGATTAGAAACAAAAGCATACACATTTATTTAATTATTAAGTTCCAGCCAGAAATTGCAATAACTAAGTAGAGTGCAAGAATGTCGATTTTGTGCCTTTTTTGTATCTTGTAAACTCAGAATATCAAAAAAAAATCCCTGATGCCTTATTCTTCCTGCTTGCATTTAGCATTCAGGAATATTTATCATCTGTCTTTCTGTGCATTTGTGTTCCTGTCTAAAGCAGCGTAATCGCCTAGGAGTCGAGGCTCATAACTTTCCGTTAGAAGTTTTAGGGAAATGGCTCTGCTTTATCATCAAGCTCAAGTATTAAATAATGTCTCTTTCCTATTCTAACCATGGGTTATTAACTTCTATGTTCCTATTGTGCTTCTTCCAATGAGGCCTCATTGGTCTGATTTGTAATTATAGTGTGAGGTTGTTAATGCTTTTATTTGAGAACGACAATAAAATAAAACAGCTCAAGCTTCTCGTACTAAGAGTAAGGGGAAAATGGCGGCAGGAAAGGAAGCACACTCATTACCTCACGGCTTTTATATCAAACCAATCTGTAGAGTACTTGCATGTTTGCAGTAAACCGTCTCCATGAACAGAAAGGGCACAAGTTTCTGTCTTCAATGATCTCTTAACCAATTCACTATTTTACTTAAACTGCTTTGCTTCTCCAAGTTATACATTCTTATTCTTCTTTTATATGGGAGTAACAACAAAATTTTCATAATTTACAAAAGGGTTAAATAACATAACACAGCACTACGTGGAATGTGTAGAAGTCACTCAAACAATGACATTGCTTTCATATATGACAGCAAGACATGAATGATAATTATTTTAATATGTTAGGAACTACATAGATTTTTTTTCCTAGCATGTTGGATACAAAGAAATACTTCAGGAAATGAGAGCTTTAATTACAGAGAGGGAAAAGGGCAGAGTCTAGCGGGGATGGGAAGTTAATGTTAAACCTTTGATTCAGAAGAGAATCCAAGTATCCATCATCATTCTTCGTAAAATGCACTTTTTACTCAGGGTCTTATTTAGTATCATTTATTATATACTCTATGATCACCTTCAGTTTTCCCTTTTTAATGCATATATAGGAGTCTACTTAAGTAAACATGAAGCAACAGGCACTGAACTTAATTGTTTTTTCCTGAATTATATCTGGGTAGATAATAACATATTGTATAATAACATAAAACAAATACACAGAGCAATAGAGTTTGAGTTAATGGGCCTCAAGCAATGAAGAATAGCAGGCCCTGAGCAGTGAATGAGGAATGATGACATGAGGGTGCTGGTTGTCAGAATCTGATGCTTTAGTTTCCCAACCCTTAGTGCATGGAGGGAAGGAGAGGCCTGACACAATAGAAACAATAGAACAGAAAGAGTACCTGGAAAAATGCAGAAGAGAGAGCTAGTGAATAGAGATTCCCTGGAACTTTGAAAAGGGGCAGTCTATGGAAGACAGAGCTCTTTGAAAGAACACACAGCAGCAACAGCAAGAAATGACACCGTACACGGGCTACCTCTGATTTCTAAGGAATGATTGCTAAGCTTTATAATTCAGGGAGTACTGAGTATAGTACTCAGGAGAGTTTTGACTCAATAGAGAGGAAAATTAATCTTAGAATAAATACTGCACTATTCCCACATAGCAAAGCTTAAAAGCAAATGTTAGTAGGGGCAAACAATTTCTAAATCATGTAACCACATACCAGAAAAAAACCTTCAGTGTTTGCCAGAATATAAAAGTACCTGGCATCAACAAGGTAAAATGCAAAATATCTGCCAGGCAAAATGGCAAGATGATACACAAAACATCACGAAAACAAAAATCCACACTATAAAACTAAACAGAGACTGAAAACAAACTCAGGAATAACACTGATACTAGAATATGCAAATAAAAACTCTAAAAAGGAGAACCCAAAGAAAAACATATAGGCATCCTCCTGAATATTAACCTTCATCAGGCGATGAAAGGAGACAGAGACAGAGACACACATTGGAGCACNTTTTATCCCAGGCTTTTTCAGACCCAGGCCAGCTGGCCTTGGTGAGTTCCTGATAGAACATCCCCATTGTCTCAGTGTGTGGGTGCATCCCTCGCAGTCCTGAGTTCCTTGCTGGTGCTCTCTCTCCTTCTGCTCCTGATTTGGACCTTGAGATTTCTGTCCGGTGATCCTACTGCACGTACTGGCTTTGTGGAGCCTAGGCAGTTTGGATGCTCACCTTACTAGACCTGGAGGGAGGTGGGTGGTCCTTGGACTTCCCACAGGGCAGGGAACCCTGATAGCTCTTTGGGCTGACCAGGGAGGGAGACTTGGTTGGGGGAGGGGGAGGGAAAGGGGAGGCGGTGAGGAAGAGACAGAAATCTTTAATAAATAAATAAACGGAAAAAAAACCTCTAAAATACTTTAAAACTATCTTTTAGAAGTTTATAGACATAAGGACAACGTTGAATATATGGTAAATGACAGATATAAACTGACCCAAATCAAACCTCAAGAGGTGAAAAGTAGTATTTCTGATATTGCTATATTAGCTATGGGAATGTTATAAAAATAGTAAAAAAAAAAATATCAAAGGTCTTGAAAGTATAGCTCCTGTTCTTCATGGTTTGTTATGGAAAAATATTGTTTGTACCTTATAAAAATAAAAATGTATCTCTTCCTTTTCTGGATGATTGGCATTCAACGGGTTCAGTGGATATGCGCTCTTGTTCATAGACTACCTTTTTAGCTGTGTCATCACATGTCTGGTAGAAGCAATGATTGAGCCCATGTGCCTGCAAGCTCAGAGATTTATATCAGAGTGAGGCCAGAGGACCCCATACAGGGTATCTTCCTCAACTGAGTTCCACCTAGTGTAATATTGAGTCTTTTAACTAATTCAAGCTTGCTGGTCCAGATGGTCAGTGAGTTCCCGATAGCCTTCTCTTTCTGTGTCCTCAAAGCTGGGATTACAGGTATCCCTGCTGACATAGCTGACTTATGTGGCTGGCTACAATGAACTCAGGTCCTCATGCTTGCACAGCGGCGTTGGACCTCCTCAACTATCACCCCAGGCCCTTGCCTGCTTATTGTAGCAAATGCAATGTACTAATGTCAAATATTATGAGTTTTAGAGGGCTGTAAGAGTATCACATAAGAAAACTTCAGTCTTTGTCTATATTTCTACTGTAAACATAAAATTTGAGAAATGTGAGCATTTGTTTTACAATATTTTATAGTTAAACAAACTAAAGAACAAAACGAGCAATATTTTTCCATCCTAGGAATTCTGAGTATCAAAATACACATATCATGTTTCGATTCATGTAGGATATTCCTTCTATCTCATAATTTATACCATCTGCTAAGCTCATAAAGTGCTTTTTTTTAAATGCAAACTAGATCTTACTACATCTAAACATTGTAATTGCCCTAAAGTTCAGAAATATAGCACCTCTATGAATAACTTCATTTTAATTGGCTGATTAGCATTTATTTTGGCAGTTTATCTTACATGTGACATATAATAACTCAATTCACACAGAAATGAATGTGGTAGGCTAGTTGCCAGGATGCCATAATCAGAGAAGTATTATAATTGGGAGTTGTGATTTAATATTCTGAGTCAGTCACTTACAATTATGTTATATTTGGATAGATGTCTTAAAACATTTATATATTTTACTTTCTTCTTCCATACATTATAAATAGTAATATTTATACAGACTGATTTCATATTTGCTTGAGGTAGATTTGTATTTGAATGTTAATGATACTAACTATCTTTGGGGGAAATCTGATCTTCTGTCTTTTCATAAACAATCCTCGGGTCTTTTTTTTATAGTAATCACAATACTAGTCAAGGTAGTAGTGAAGTTGAGAATTCAAACGAAAATGTGGCGTCAATTATATTTCAGATATAGCCCACTAGCTGTGTAAGAGCAGACCTGTAAAACTAGAAAGTAAATAGAAGATAAAAGATAAGGCGGGCCTTATAGGGGGAGTATAAACATGTTAAAAGGTTTTAATAGGCATAAAAATAAGAAAAACACGCCACAGAAGTACCTCATAGACATTTGATTGTTTCCATAAAGAAAAGAATTTACAGCTATATTCTTCAAGTAATTTTGCTGATCTTCTTTTATTTTCTTTATATTCAGAAAAAGAGCAAAAGAGCTTCCAGGTTTTGACACATTCTTGGTTAAAGTTACCATGAAGAAATGTCTAAGAGAAAAGACCTCACACATTTGATGTACTGTGGCTCCCTTCAGAAATGTTGGCTGTATGAATTGCCTTACATTTTCTGTTCTTTTGATTAAGCATCTGCTATAGAGCAACTTAAAGAAAGAAGGGTTTATTCTGCCTCACAGTTTCAGGGGATAGGGTTCGTCACAGCAACAACAGCACTGTCACAGGAACAGCTGCTCAATCCCATCCTGGTGGGAGCTCACTTATGTATTATGCACATGTGCGCAAACCAGACAGACAAGAAAAGAGGGTTAGGAATGGGGTTATAAACTTCCAACCCAATGACCCCTTTTGTCCATTTAGATCCTACATATTAATGTTTCGTCAACCTCCCAAAACAATATCACCAGCTGGGGACTAAGTGTACAAACACAACAGGATATTTCCCACCCAAATTATAACAGTACCCCCACACAATCTTTAGAGTCAATTTACCGTTTCAAGGTGGTTGGCCTCCTAAGCAGAATGAGAAGCCTTGAATCACCTGGTCGTCTGACCAATTGTGACCTATGGCATGCTCTGTGCACGAGGTGAGTGATTAAGTGAGCATTTCATTTCATTCACTGCCAGCATAGTAAAGTGGGCATGGACTGACTGGATAGGCATGTTGACTGTGAGGGTCCACAATCTCAGGGAAGAGATGTCTCCCGTCACAGCCGGTGCTTATTAGTTGTTCACAGTCCTGACACCTCGGAAAGAGAGAATTCCTTAATGGAGTGCTGGCCACTGCTGACTCCGACACTGACAACAGCAAAACAGGCACTGACCAATAGGCTGGCTTCATATTACACCTATCAGAAATCATGTGGCTTAATTTGTTGTTCGCGCTCAAAGCATGAGTTCGGGTGGCCATTCTCCTAGGGAGAGAAAAAACATAAAAGCAGAGTACTTCTCAGTTCTTTGCTCTGGATGATCTCATCTGCTTTCAAGCAAAGAGACAGTATTCGCAGCCTGACTCTGAGAGTTGATGTGTTCCCTGCGTCTCAGAAAGTCTGTGTATTCATAACTCTCAGCAAAGTCACATCATATGTTCCAGACACTTCAAGCTTTAGGGAAGAACCTCAGACGGCTCAGGTTTGCCTCAAACTCACTATGTTGCCAAGAAAGCCCTTCAACTTCTGACACTCTTGCTTCTAGTACCAAAGCATGATATTACAGGTGTGCATCGCCGTGCCTGTTGACTGTCTTGCTACACATGGAACCCAGGACTTCTTGAATACTAGGCAATGCCTTCATGTACTGGATTTTATCCCTAGCTTGGCTCTGTACTCTAATGACTGATCTTAACCCCGTGTGTGATGAGGGCTCAGTTGAGGAACTGTAAAGATTTCCTTTTCTGGATCATGTGAGCACAGTCACACTGACCGTCTGCTCTATTTTCCTGGCATTTTCTCTGCACTACTGTCATGGTATATATATTTTACCTTATGCTATCATTATTGGCACTATACCAACATTCCTAATTGAAATATAAATACAACTAAAGATACCCCAAATAGCTCCGTATGTCTCACACAGATGGTAATGCTTTTTACACTGCAAATAGTAAATCAAAATTCTTACTTATGAACTAAGTTTAATCACTACAACCAAGAATAGTTATACTACTGTTCTTGGACAATATTTCATCTGACACATCGGATATCAAAGTAAAATAGTAATGGTGTCTATCAAAATCACTGAGGGAATGAGGAAGAAGAATGGATTTGTCTCAGAGGACTTCCCTAAGTGACAGCAAAGCAGACATACATCTTTCTTAGCACCAAAGTTACAATACGTAACTTTGAAATGAAACAGTTTTGGTGTGGTGTTTAAAGTTCACACAATGTGATAAAACTAGGAAAACCAAAGAGCTTTCTCATTTGCTCTGCCTTTGAAAGTAGGTGATGCAGCCTCCAACTATCTTGTTATTGCGCTGTAGTGGAAAAGAAGAAGGCTGTTGAGAGCTCTGGAGCTCACCACTGTTGATGCTGAGTTTGGAGTCTGTACTTGTGCTGGGTTTTGGCTCTTGGGTGTCAGTGTAAAGATGCATTTTGATATGTGAAAGTTGTCATAGTTTTGCTGTTGCACAGCGATACTGGTTTGTACAGGTAGTAACCTGAAAGGTGTTGCAAAGAGCTCCGGATTTAGGTTATTATTTCAAGTGACAAGCTAAAAAACAAGAATATAAAAAAGATACTCAAATAAGCATTAGAAGTGATTACGTTGGTTACTCTTATTTGAAGTGGATAAACTGAGATTCTGGGGAAAATGCTCAAGTCTAGTATGCTTCCTGTGATAGAAATGAAACTTAAGTTTCTATTTCCTACCAGTGGCTTAGTACCCAAACTTACATTTCTGTGAACAATCTGATTCTATTAGCTTGTCACAGCCATATCTCTTACTGCAGGTCTTTGAAAGCAATAATAACACTATTACTTTTAACTCTTTGAGAGTAGCTCATGAATCCAGGTAGAGTAATCCCTGAGGACAGATACCTACAAATATGTTCGAAATGAAGTCTAGGGTCCTTACTGGAGTGTGGTTAGTGAAACTCCCAGCTTCTGTGCTTATGAGGAATGTATCCAAACAGTGACGCTACCTGTGAAAACAATAGTTGAAAATGACAGCAACTGTCCATTTCCACATTATAAGTTATGTCTCAATTGGATGCCTTAGAGGAGAACTATTATCCTCTCACAACCGTTTCATGAAAGGGAAGGCATGGCTCTCAATTTAATGAGACCCCACATTTTTACCTTTCTCATTAGTGTTCTAGCTTGTTTAAGATTTAACTTTTTTCCTCTGTCCCTACATATACCTGACAAAGTAGAAAAAAAATTTTTTTTCAAAGACACCATAAGGTAGCTTTTGGTATTAACACTCTTTATTTACTCTAGGTTAGAAAATAATATTTATATTAGATAAAAATAAATGTTAGGAGCTGGAATAGATATTACATTCATTACCTATTAGAAACTGTTATGATTTCGTATTAATGTGCAATTATTCAGCAATTGCTTTTAATATTCTGAAGGAAACAGAAGATGCATCAAGGGAGAAAGATGGGCTATACGGGTATGGCAAGATGGCTCAACACTTGCCATTAAGCCTTGCTGGCCGAAGTTCAACTCCTCAGAGCCACACTAAAACCCATATTATAGAGGGAGAGAGCTGGCTCTAGTAAGTTGTCCTCTAACCTACACAGGAGTACTGTGGCACACATGTACCCTCCTATCACACACACACACACACACACACACACACACACACACACACACAAATAAATAAATAAATAAATGAATAGGTAAATAAATAATGAAAGTAGAGAAAGATAATCCTTTTGGAAAAGATCTGAAACATATATTGGTCAAATGTAGTTCCAGCGCAAACAGATAGAGAGTAGAAACCATGAGTTCTATCCTGTGCATGCAGCCTATGGGTAAAGGTCTTTCTAAAATCATATTCCTTTGAGTTTTTCATTAATTCAACTTGCAAACAATTCTAAGTGGCCTCTCACTATCAAACAGATGCTACTGTAATTAGTCAATGAACTTAAAGAAAACTATGCTTCCCACAGGAGTTTATTCACTAGTTTCATAGGTGTCTAAAGTGCCAACTTTACACAAGCACTCCATCAACTAATATAGTTTATATGCTGAATATAAACACAACTGTTTAATTTGTGCATTTACTAATATTGATCTGATATCAATATCATTTTCCACCTCACATCGAAGGAAAAGTTACGTCATAGAGAGTCTAAAGGATGGGTCAACACAACATAACCATCAGAAAGGGGCTGATCTCTGTTTGGAACAGCAGTGTCCTGGGTGTTTTGCAGTTACTCATCATATTGTTTCTTTCTACATGCATGCATCTTGCTTTTGAGCAAAGTCTGACATTTTTAACAAGATCAGTTTGTGCTGTTATACCTATCAGTGTCAATCATTTGCTCCAGGATTTAGGAAAGAAGCCCATTATCCCCGGCATTTATTCCATATTCCAAATTAAATATTTATGAAGAGTCAAAGAATAGTCAAATGAAAGGGATGCTGAATGCTTATAAAAGTGTTCTGTAATTCTCAAGCACCTGTGTTCTCCCTTAGGGAGCACAGCTAGATCTGATACAACATGTAAGGGGAACGGGAGAGGAAAGAACTCACCCCACTCTGTACATGTTTCTATATTGTATATACAAGATCATTCTTGCTGAGGCTTTTGCACGTAGCATTGTATTTCATGAAAAATTCTTCAGTAGCCTATGTCTTTCATGTACTTCTCACATAACACAACTAATTAGAACCACATGTTAAATGACAGGAAGGAGCCACTGCCCCTGCAGATGAAAAACCAGTAGTATCACGGGGCTCTAAAGACCTATAAGAGCAGTATTATTTGAATTAAGATGATGTTCTGTTGTTTTATGTATGAACAAACTGGAAAATAAGGATGAATTAAAAATAAAAGTAGAAGAAGAGGGGCTGATAAAGCATTCACGCTTACTTACCCGCCAAGGTCATTTGATATGGCCACAAGGAACTCAGTTAGGCTGGTTGGAGGGGCCACAGGGAAACTGAAGCTGTGACAATTTTATTGAGAGCAATCAGATTTTTCAGACCATTATCAGAAACAGAATATTATAACAATTGTTAGGATCAATACAGTTGTAGTTGCCAGGATACAATAAAGCTTGCAAGCTATAGAGGATTCACAAGATTAATGTCCAAGACCGATTATCCTTTCAAGCTTCCATGTTTCCTTGAGTACTATGGAAACATACAAAGAAACAAAAAGTGGCCTAAATGCTTTACTGCCTGAGGGAGTGCATCAGTCTCTGAGGAAATGGGAGGCACATTGTGCTACAGGAGCATGAACTCCAACCTGAAAAACCTATGATGCACTCCTCTGAAGGTCTAAAGGCAGCTAGGCCAGGCCAACTCCATGGTTCCCAGGAGGCTGGGAAGATAGTCATTTTGATAAAGTGCTTTCCTTGCAAGCATGAGGACCTGAGTTTGATTGATCCCCAGAGGTCACAAAAAAAGGCTGAACTCAAGGTGCAAGCCTGAAATCTCAGTCATAGGTAGCAAAGAAGATTACTGGTGCTTGCTGGCCAACCAACTTAACTGAAATGAGATCTCCAGGCCACAAGATTCTTTCTCAAATATCAAGATGGAAACACATCAGGATGATACCTGAGGCTCTTGCTGGCTTTCCCATACAAATACTCATACATGCATGTTTACCCTCTATCACACATACAGAAGTACAAGGCTGAGACTTACCACACTGTCAGAAAAGAGGCAAGAAATGAAGATGCCAGTGTGGACTTGTGATCTTACCCTGATGCCATCATATACCTGACAAGTGTTTGTGAGCATGTTTTAGCCCTCTCATGCTTCCTCCATATGTAATAGAGGATAATTTAATCTGGATTCAGGACAATAGTGAAGAGAATCCAGCTAAAATAACAACAAACTGTTTATTAAAAAACTGAAAAGCAAACAACAATACAACATCAGAAACACAATTTGTATGATAAACAGTAACCATAGAGTATCAACAGTGCATAAAATCAATGCAGGTTTGTGGTAAGGTAGTCACCTTTATATTATATTTTAATATTAAAAGTAAAAATTCAACAACTCTTTATTGCCTGGCCAGCCCTGGGAGTGTGGAAGTTATTGGGAATTAAGCCACAGTGGCAATCAAAGAAATGAAATTAAAAACACTGAAATGCCACTTCGTATTAATTAGATTTTCAGTAAAGAATTTTGACAGTGAATATTAGGAAAATGTACATAGAAAAAGGAGTCAAATTGGAATGGCATAGGAAATATAACTGTAGGTTTCTAGAAAATTCTAGGTGTAAGGTAGTATTTCTGTCTGGACATAATAAAACTATGCCATAATAGCTTCTTGTTTATGTATAATAAAAGAAAAAATAAAGTGAGGATATTAGATTTTTGCAGGGAAACAGAATATATTGTACTACTTCTATATTATTGTTATAATTAAGACTTTTATCTATTTCCCAAGAAACCGTTTACATTAGTAATATTGAGGAACATAGATACTGTTAGAATAAAACAGGAAGATGTGAATTAATATGGCCTTCAATTTACATTGTGGATTATATTCCCAAAACCCATCTTAAATTTCCATTCCCTATAGAGGGAAGCCTCTTGCTCAGCCTAGGGGAAGGGCCTTGGTCCTGCCTCAAATGATGTGTCAGAGTTTGTTGACTCCCCGGGGGGGGGGGGGATTCTCTCTTTCTGAGGGGGGGATGGTGAGTGGGGTGGGTGGAAGGTGGGGGGAAATAGAAGAGGGGAGAGAGGGAACTGGGATTGGTATGTAAAATAAAAAAAATTGTTTTAAAATATAAAATAAAATAACCACTATAAATCAAAATGCATTCCATGTACCAAACATACTGAATGTTATCGCTTGGCCTCACCTCCCATAAACAGGTGCAGAGAAACCTTATCTAACAGGCAAACGAAAATCATTAAATACACATGCAATCTTATAATAGGTAGTGAATAAGTTCCATCACAATGTGGGAAACACAGCACCCTTTTAAGTGTTGGTCATTTAGCATTTTGGTTGTTTGTGCGAATGGGGATTTTGGCTCAATACAGCACAACATCTTTGTCTTGCACACTGTTATCTGAGAAGATCAAAGTTCAATTTTGGAATTTCAGGTTCTAAGAGATACTTATCATCTTTGGAAATCTTAAGTCAAACCATGGGAGGTCATGTTTTGTCTGCATTATGATAACAGTCATATAAAATTGTACACACATACGTAGAAAGTATCATATGGGTGTATGGACAAACTGAGTATAAAATGTACTCAAGACAAGGTATTTAGTTGCAGCACATGAGATATAGAAACTGTCTGGAGAGGATTTATTGATTTTATATTTACTTCTGAAAGGTTTTATATCCTTAAAATGTGAACAATATTATACTATTCTCAAGTTTCAAAGTAAACAGGCAGGCAGATACGGATCACTGAGTATCCTTTCTCATCATGGGAATTTAGCCCTTTTGATTTGGGACAGATAAACATTATAAATTGTTTTCTGTTGTTTCCTTATATAGAGAGGGTCCGTTTCTCCTTCTGCAAGCTCTGTCCTGCAGGAAAAAAAATTCCACAGACGTCTTAGGACTGTACATTGTCAGGCCAATCATTGCTTCATTATTGATGTTGTTCACCCTCCACGAGTCATCCTGAGTGTTTTCTGGCTTTGGCTGAGGTTGTGTTTAATCTTAATTGTTCAGTGACAAGGGCACATGGGCTATTAGGAGAGCACACTTCTACTGTGTCTTTGAGAATATTTCTAGATATATTTGCCCTGTGGGAGAGTAATTGATGGGAAGAAGTCACTGTGGTTTTGGGTGGTGCCCCCCAGAATGCTGGTACCCAGACAGAACATAAATAGAAGCAGGAAAATATTGGTAGAGCAGTATTGCACTCTGTTGTTCACTTGTTGGCCACTGACTTGAGGTGAGGAACTTTCTTTATCTGTGTTCTTAATTAGAGATGTTTTAACCTTGCCACAGGGCTCAGAGCTGCGGAGCCAGTGGAAGAGAGAGAGAGAGACACACACACACACACAAGAGAGAGAGAGAGAGAGAGAGAGAGAGAGAGAGAGAGAGAGAGAGAGAGAGAGAGAGAGAGAGAGAGAAGCTCCACAACCCTGAGCCAAGGCACACCTTTCCCCTTTTATGTCTATGCTAGCTATTCTGTCTCAGTGACAGAGATAACTCGGGTTGTCTATTTACTCAAACAGTGCCATTTAAATGAGTGTTTTATGAGTCTCCAGTGCCTAATATTGTATTTCAGGCATTTGTACTAAGTGTCAGGTCCAAAGGAAACATCATTTCCCCAAATCCTGCTCTTAAGACAAAATTTAGCAATCCTCAGGAATTTGCTAAACCAGTTTCCCTCTAGTGAAAGGAGCCATTTACCTTCTCACTAGCAGATGGCTACCTGTGGTGGCTAGTAGCATACCAAAGCACACACAGACCTTCAGTCTTCCCAGGTGTCAAAGGCACCTGTCACACTTTGCAGAGTCCAAGTTAAAGTCCTAGCTCTTTTCACCTCCTCCATTACCCTAAACTTCTCTACCTCAGGGCCTTCCCTCTCTCTGCTACTCATTCTTATAACCCTGCTGTTTCTGCTGTATCAACTGTGTGCTCTATCATCTCCCTTGCTCCTCTCTATCTCTCTGTTTCTCTTTCTCTGTTTCTCTCTGTGTGTTTCTCTCTCTCTCTCTGTTTCTCTCTTCCTCTCTGTTTCTCTCTCTGTTTCTCTCTCTGTTTCTCTCTCTGTTTCTCTCTCTCTCTCTCTCTCTCTCTCTCTCTCTCTCTCTCTCTCTCTCTCTCTCTCTCTCTCCTCGACCTACCTCTGTTCTCCTATGCTCTCCCTCTCTCTATGTCCCTTTCTTCTCTACTCTGTTTCTCTCCCAGACAGGTTCAATCTGCTGGCCCCATTCAGTCTACTACTTTCCCTTTCTGCCCTGGACTCTTCAGGATGCCTCTGGCTGTTCTCGCCCTCATATCTTCAACAAATATCTCCCTTTTCAGCAAACCAGGGAGTGATCATGTCTTCAGTTTATACAGCGAAATTTTCAAGACATGTATGTTGGATTTTGTGTATTCCTTTTATTTTCTGTGTGTTCGTGTGCATTGGTGGGCGTCCTTGTACAAGTTAGAAGACAACGTTTGTGGAGGCTGAACATTGTGTACATAATAAATAAATCTTTTTTTTTTTAAAAAAAAAAAAAGAAGACAACTTTCTGAGTTCTTTCTTTCTTTCCATCACATGGTTCCTAAGGATTGAACCCAGGCTGCTGTCATTTGCCTTCTGAGCCCTCTCATTAGTCCTTCTGTGATAAGTTTATGGTATCACTTTTTCCATGCTTCTATGAGAGTTCAGGAACTTCTTTTGAAGGATATTGCTCCAGTGATAGACTTCTATGTGGGAAGATACTATAACCCCCCCCATCACACACCTTCACACACAACAGTTTTCTCAAGTAGCATGAAAGATGTACCAAGATCCCTGCCCCCAAATCCCTTATGAGCTTTAGTATTCTGACTGTACTTGGTAAAGTTAACTATGCCATGCAGCTCCTGTGCTATGTAGCTTTCAAAACGTTCCTTTCCGGCCTTAAGGAGGAAGAAGAGGCAGGCCATCCATCCACCCTCTACGGTTGAGTCAGTGGTGGCAGGCACACTGTGGAGAAGAGGGCACATCCTGAAAAAACTGATTCCTTCCTTCCAGGACTCTTTCAAGGTACAGGCAGTAGGTGGCTGGCGCTACTCCCAGGAGCTCCTGTAATGAGGATCTATCATTCCTGGAAGGAATCTAGACAGTGCCTCCCACATCCTCTGCAGAGTAGGGTTCAGACCTCTAATGACCTGCCACTGTTCCCTCCTGATCTCCAAGGAGTCCCAGCTTCCATAATCCCTCTTGTTACGGAATGGCTTAAGAATCTCTAATTGTTCCGTCTTCATTAGAGTCTTTAAATCCCTTCCTCAAGACGGCTTTGCAGATCTTCTTTCTTACAGCTCACATTGCTTCTCACAGAGCCGGTTTTGCTTTGATAGTTACATTCTAAGAACTGGAACTCATCTTAAACACCATCAAACAAATGCAAGCGCCTTAAAACTAAACACATATTTTCTTAAGTAAGAGCCTTCAGTATTTGTTTTGTCAAGGAAACAGTCTGAATGGTGGCCCCAGTGTGTGCCCATTCTCAATTAGGAAGATTTCTGTGGAATGATGAACACTTTTAGTTAACAGCCTCAATCTAAGAGGAAGCCCCATTTGGATTGATGCTGATACATATCTTGAAAAAAAAAAAAAGACATTGAAAGTCTCATGAGGAGACATTATTGCAGTCAACTTGATAGTATCTCATTTCCATTTTTTTGTTCTAAAACCCAATATTGAAATGAACCTTGTGATTAGATGGTTTGGGGAGGAGTTTCTGATCACTGTGGGAGAGCTTTGTGAAAATCATTATTGTTCGGGGTTTGTATTAAGGGAACTGGTTAATACTGTGAAGGCCTCTGGCTAAGCCGAGACTGGAGCATCATAAAACCTCTTGATTTACACAAATAAATTACATTATGTTACTTTCTCCTGCTTTATGGCTAAAGATATTGAATGTTTTGGTAGACAAATGACAAGTTATCAACCTGTCCCTGTTTCAAGTGACAGACAGATGTTTAATAACTGCAGCCATCACAGATGGAAGCGGTTGTATCAAGACACTTTCTCCTGGGGGGCTATTAGTCTCTGATCTGAGATATGCCAGAGGGGAAAACTGAGAAGAAAATAGTAAGCTAGGGCAGTAGAGCCATTTATCAGCCACTGCTGTGTGCAGAATAAAAGGATCCTCTTCCCAGATAGTCTATTATCAGCTGTTTGCTGGCTTCATGCTGTCATATGTTTTTTTCAGTAGTCAATAAATTGCTGAAGGCCACATCTCAGGAGTAAGAACTGTTGTACATCTAACTTTATATATTGTTCTTTTATTTACAGCAACATTTGCCCATTTTTTTTGGCAGAACCTGCTGAATAGGAGGTGTTTTTATTAATTTTTTTCTGACTTACCAGATCACTTTGCCAGCAATACTTTGCCAGTGTATTTTTTATATTAGCCAGCAAGATATAATTTTTTAAAAAGGCTATCCCTACTCCAAAACATTTTTTAAATGAACAACACACTATCATTTCTCAAAACGTTAACTCTATCTGAATTCCTGTTCCTTTTATTTGCAGCCCATATGGAGTCAATGAGGCAAACATTGATTGTTATAATTTTAATAATAATTTCTTCTTTCAACACTAACGTCTAGGTAACCAGGGATTAGTTTTGTGTGGTATTTTAAAGCTTAAGGGGCAAAGCCTATTTGAAAACCATTCAAGAGTATTTACAGGTAAGGAATTTCCTACAGTCATTTTTTTTTTCTGCCCAGCCAGGCATTCTCCCACTAATTTATTAGGGACACGATCGATATCCTGAATGAGATTGCTGTGCTTAACTTGAATCGGATTTCTGCCATGTTTACAGCTGTTTGCTCTGATAGTCTCCTTGGAGGAGATGAGCTGTTAATCTGGATGCTTTTTGTCACCCCTTTGCATGTGCTGAATGCTACGATGCCTTCCTAAAGATCCTTTATATTAAGCACAAACTCATGGGCAGTAATCAATCAGAGTACCATTTTCTTCACCCTGAGAAGCAGAGAAAACTTATGAGCAAGAAAACAGTGCTGCTTAATGCTTAATTGGGACTAGCTTTGGCAATGCATGTCGAGCATGGGGCAGAGAGGAGGTGAAGAGAATCACTGGCTACTTTGGTGATGCTTGGGCTATTGCATTAATGTTCATGTGGTAAATCTCATTAACCACAAAGGTGATGGCTTAGAATAAACACATTCACTATCCCATTGCCTTTCTAATCAGAGGACATGGCTTACGTGTGTTCCTGCTAAGATTCACTAAATGTGTCAGAGAGGAAATGGATCTCATAAGAAGGCTCAACCAAGAAGGCATAGGTCCTCACCTTTGACCTTGTATTTGACATGGGGATTCTCTTGTTGTGCTTGTTTTGCAGGCTAGTGGGTAGAGCACGAGACTCTTAATCTCAGGGTCGTGGGTTCAAGACCCACATTGGGCGCTATCTATCCTGGCCAGTGGGATGTGAACGGTGGTCCGTGATAAACCTAGGGGAGAGGAATGGAGGGTACAAGAGACACGAGAAATGATGGCAAGACAGTGTTTCTGATCAAGCGTTCCACAGCTTCCAAAACTTTCTCTTGTCTCTGTTTCCTATCTCACTGTACTAATGCTGCGTTGTAGGATTATAGATCTATGCCACTACTTCAGGCTGTTCGGTGGGCTCTGGGTATCCAGAATCAGGTCACTGGGCTCATGCAGCAGGTGCTTTGACCCACTGAGTCATCCATCCTCTGAGATCTAAACTTACTCCATTTTTAATGTGTTTCAGTAAGCACTCTACTCAAGTAATCATGCTTGAAATACAGAAGAGAACTCCACTTCAGAGAAAATTAGAAGTAGTTATTTTTAATTTATCCTTTAAAATTTATTTAATTAACATATAATTACATGACTTCCTTGTGCCCCTGTCTTCTTTCTGTATTCTTCAATATGCTCCTTACTCCCTCACGTATTCATGACCTCTTTGTTGACTGTTGCAGAATCCATGTTAGCTGTTTTTTTGTTGTTTTGTTTTGGTGTGTGTGTGTGTGTGTGTGTGTATGACTACAAAGATGAAAACCCGAGATTGAATAGCTAGTAAGAAAGTTCGTCTTTGGGGAAAATTCTCTCTCTCTCTTCTCTTTCTCTGCTTCTCTCATTTCTCTCTCTCTCTCTCTCTCTCTCTCTCTCTCTCTCTCTCTCTCTCTCTCTGCTTCTCTGTGTGTGTCTCTCTCTCTCTCTGTCTCTGTCTATCTCCGAGCTGTCTTTAGTTGACTGTAGTTCTTTGTCATTTTTAGAAGACACAATCTCATAGCAGACTTCCTGTGTCTTGGGCCCTTACACTCCATTGTCCCCTTTGCACAATGTTTCCTGAGACTTAGGTGTAGGATATGTGTTGTAGATGTATCAATTGGGGCAGAACTCTATACAATCCATGGATCTCTGCATTGTGACCTATTTTTTTAAAAATTACTGCATAAATCTTTTTGTTTGATTGGTTTTTTTGTTGTTGTTGTTGTTGTCATTTGAGACTGGGTTTCCCTGTGAAGCTCTGGCTGTCCTGGATCTCACTTTGTAGTTCAAGCTGGCTTTCAGCTCAGAGATTCACCTGCCTCTGTCTCCTGAGTACTGGGACTAAAGGCATGTGCTGCTACCACCTGGTGCATAAATCATTTTAAAGGTAAATAAAATTGTATTTATGAATGGAGATGATTATCTAAAAGATAATTTATCCTCTACAACAAAAGGGAGAAGCAATTTTTGTTTCTGTTCTGTTTACAGACAGTATCTGCAGCTGGAACACTGTCTTTCTTTCAGCAACTTTTGATCAATCTGTTGTAACCACCTCCAAACCCTTGTCAGTTGACATAGATGAAGATTTTTGCAAAGTGTGAAGTTAACTTGAAAACTCCTTGTTGTAAGAGTTAGAGTTGCAGGGTTGGCCCTCAGCTAATTAGTTCTGTTATTTCCACCAGCTGAATGGTCTGTAACAGAGCCCATCAAGAGTCTTTGTAGCCCAACAAACACATAAAGAAATTCCTTATGGTTTCCCTGCACTGAGAAATTTCTTTTCAAGTTTTCACTTAAGATTCATTGAAAGGTATGAAACACCAGGAAGCTTGGGAATCAGTTCTTTCTTTGGTTGGTTTATATTCATTAACATTTGGTTACTGAATCCAATTTGTAAAATACTTCCATCTTGCTTTTTAAAATACAAAAGAAATACCTTTTATACATTCAAATAGAGATTGAAATTTCCAATGACATATACAAAATAAAACAAATAACCAGTGAGGGACAGAGCCAAAATTCAAATAATTATCTTCCAGATTCCTACGCTTAATATATCACTAAATATATCACCCAGATGTGTTTCTAAGGTACATTTTCACTGTGATGCTTTCAGTAAACTTAAACATTAAATGCATTTCTACCACTGAAAATACATATTTGCTATCTGATAATCAGAACCTTCTAAATGACAGATACAGACAAACATTTTCAGGGCATAGTGGCACTGGTGGGTATCAGCTTCACTCATGCGTGGTGCATACCCTCTAAATGCAGGAATGCGTTTGAAATTTCACTGGAGTTTCCTGGTTTGCCAATATAGCAATATTACCTGGAGGATTTGTCTGCTTTATAAAGCAGGAGCTATATTGTATTTTGAAATTAACATAATACCCATATTGCTTTTCTAAAGATGTGTTTCCTTTTGGTGTGTACAGTAGCTGAGATCAGAAACACGGGGTGCCAGGTAATTTACAGAGTCAGCAAACCATGCATTTTCAGCTTGGATTACCTCATGCAGTTAGCTCTATCCTCACAAAGCTCAAACCCGTCTTACATAAACAAACATTTTGGATCATTGACTACAATGGTGATTTTTTTTTTCTTTTTCCATTTGCAACTAGCTCAAAAAATCGGTTTCTCTTTTGAGTTCTTACAGTCCTGTAGATATGACCTCTTAATTATGTGTTCTTATTATCCTAGATAAATTATTCAGAGAGAAACAAAATGATACTATCTATCCAATGGGGATTTAGAAATGTTTGGGACAAGTAAAGGCATGATCAGAAGTCACAGAAGTCACAGGAAGCTAGAGGTCTGAGCATTCAAGGAAGAAAACAACAAAACTCAGCAATGAAAAGAGAATACAAAAGCCAAAGTTGTTAGGTTTCAAGAAAAACTGAGACACAAGGCTGAGGTGCCTATTTAACACATCAAAGCTGCCCTCATTTTCATTCTAAAGTAAACGATGCTATTACCAGTCCTCCAAGCCAAGCAACTGTCGCCTTTGAACATTCAGCTGCACAAAAAGATCATCCTAGCTGGGCTTCTTGACAGTTTGCATTCCCTCTTGGAAGGGTATGGAGCAGATGATCTCATCCCTCCTAATCTGCAACCCTTCCATACAGTTCCTCATGTTATGGTGACCCCCAACATCAAATTCAGTTTCACTGTTACTTCATAATTGTAATTTCGCTACTGTTATGAATCATAATATAAAATATCTGTATTTTCTGATGGTTTTGGGTGACTCTGTAAAAGAATCATTGAACCCCCCCAAAAGTTCAAAACCCACAAATTGAAAACCGATTGTAGGAAGGGTCACAGGACCCTCATCTGAGTATTCCTACCATATTGTGTGCAACTCTGCCTGAATTGAGTGTGACCTAAGGTCAGGAAGACTAGAAGGGTGCTTAATTTATGTGACTCCAAGAAATCCCTCATCCTTTCTGGGTAATAGCTTTTCAGAAGTTTCTTCTGGGAGAGGAACATTCACACCCATGTCAGTAACTTTTCATTTAAACTGTGTAAGGATGTCTAAGAAACTCGTTAATACCCCAGAGTGTACTAAGCAGAATTTTGTATCAGTTTGTGGTCAGGATCTTAGGAAAAGAGGTAGATCTTGCTTCCATTGCCTCTGAGGAAGGAATTTTAGCCATAGATTCCATTTCCCATTGCACAAGTGAGAAGAAGACCAAACCTTTTCTGTTAGGGGTAACCTGCTTTAAAAATGAAGCCACTTGAAATTAATGACAATTTTATTAATTCAAAAGCTAAAGAACCAGCGATTTAGTCACTCAGACAGGGCACTGGCTCAAGTAAGTAACTTTTTACCCATGTTCCTGAAGGAAACTGATATTAAACTTGGTGTGTTTTCTCTCTCTCTCTCTCTGTCTCTTTTGTGTGTGCTCATGCGCGTGCACACACACAAACACACACACCGTGGAAGTAGGAAAGGGGCTTGGTGAAAAGTAGAGCTTTATTGTGAGAAGAAAGGGGATGAGAGAGGACGATTCGAGACCTGGACCCCAGGTTCTGAGCTCAAATACTATATACGCTAAGCAATATTGTCTCATTTGAACAGAAACTTTCTGCTGCTGTGAAAACATCCATCGGGCTGCGATGACTGATACAAGGGAAGAATGCTAAGGATTTGAGTGTCTATGCTGATGACATCTTGACAGTTATTTTGAAATGTGGAATTAAATATAATACATGATTAAAACAAAAAGAAATACAGGATCATTGTCAGCAAACAATAGGGAAGCTCAGAGGATGTCAAACAATGTAAAACACTACTTAAAAATAAGTTTAGTGTTACCAAATTCAAAGGTGATTAGTATACTTTTTGAAGACAATGAGAATTTCCAAGATCATTTACTGTTATTAGGGGCTCTGATAAGCAACTAGAGATTTCTTCCAGCCAACCAAAGAAGCTGTACTTAAAAAACAGTCTTAGCTGCATGTGTTCTGTGTGGCTTCCTTTAAGTCTTCTACTCCAAGGTTGCAGGGTGTGATGGCAAGTCCTCCTTTACAGGCTGAATGTCCTCTTTTAATGACTAAAAGGACCTCTCAGTTGATGCTGTAATTATTTTTATCATGAATAAAACTATTGTAACCAATCACTGCATGTTTTCATTAGAAGGTTTTTAATCGTTTTGAGTGATATGAATTACTGTTTCTAGACTTTATTTGATTGTATGAATAAATGGCAAAAGCCTTGCTATGTGGCTGCTCTAATTTTATATTACCAACCGCAATTGGTGAGCTTTCTTATCCACTAAGGGATATCATTCATGCTGGCACAGCATTTGATGCTGTTAGTGATTTGGCTTCTTGCCATTTGAACAGGTGATGTCCGTATCTCACTGTTTACTTAATAGCATGTTGTATTAAGTTTCTCCACATCTTCTTATTTTATGTATATTTTTGTTAAATTTCTGTTCTGTTTGTGGATTTCTTTTTTTTTTTTTTTTTTTTTTTTTTTTTTTTT
>NW_026067924.1:28019856-28042784 GCF_014885135.2 Alexandromys fortis | reverse complement strand
AGGGAGGGAAATGGGAGGCAGGGAGGAGGCGGAAATCTTTTTTTTTTTCAATAAAAAAATTATATTTAAAAAAAAAATCTTCCTAAAAGAGACTATTAGTTCATTTATTAAAAACAAATACAAATGAGTATTTAACATGCATATTTTATATATTATTTATATTAAATCATTATCTATATTAGGCCATATATGTATTATATTAGGACAAATCAGTGAATGCCAATATACTTATTAATTTATTTGTGTAATTCTGATTTGTAACAAGGACTTAGATTTGGGGATGATTGATTATTTTCACTAGCATTATAGTTCAAAATATTTTTGAAACTTATCTTACATAACACATGATGGTTTTCTGAAAATATCCCGTTGACATTTTTTAGGGTATTTCATGACATCTTGGTTCTTCTTGAGTCTTTGTATGATGAGAAAAGATTTTTATCCACCTACTATATATCATTTCTTCCACTTATGATTGTTATCTGGAGGCATGTTCACCATCTACAAATTCATTACAGTAGTGATGAGTGACTTCGTGCCCAAAGTGCTGCTGTGATCACTGAGAACATGTTCAAAACTGTTAATTATTTTCTATACAATTGTTGCTTTTTATTTTATCCCCATACTCTCTTTTGTTACTTTATAAATCAGAAAACTATACTTAGCCAAAACTTTTAAACCACATAAGACTGTGAAGTCTACGTAGAAATAACATAGAAAGGTATTGATGGATGCACTTTAGAAAAACCACTCCCTTCCTCCACCTACATCTAGGGATTCCAGCAAATTAAAGTCTGTAATGAACTGCGGGTTCTTTCTGATGAGCACAGGGATGAACACTTGGCTGTTTATCATTTTTCCTCCACCAATGTGACATCTCAGCTGATTACTTACATTATGGCTAATTTGCAACTTATAATCACTCCTAGTTCCTTAATAAACGTCTCATTAGGTGACAGGAGCAGCCATTTGCCTCCATGTTCCCACTTCCCGGCATAATCTGCTAACATGTCGAATAGGAATGGGGGAGGAAACTGCTGGATGTCACACATGTCATTTGCAATCTTGTTCTGAAGCTTCAAAGGGGCATACAGAGTCAATGCCCTTCACAATGCATTACAGCAAACGAGAAAAGCATGATGAGTCGTCTTCATGTGGTTTGTGTTTGTGCTTCAGACCCTGAAGCCAGAAGCTCTGACTTCACTGGGGAAATTAAGACTGAGTTTGAATCATTCAAAGGTAAGGGAGACTATCATGATTCTGAATAAGGCTGCTACATCTGCTGCTGCTGCTAGTGATGCTGTTGCTGTTACTGATGGTGATGACAATTTTTGTAATATTTTAACATATTACATTAATCAAAAGAGTAAATGATATTATAATTATCCCCCCTAAAGAGTGACCACAGACCTGAGACAAAGCTAAAAATCTCAATGGCTGAAGCACTTCAAAACTTTCTGAGAATAGTGAGCATGATAAATGGGTGCGATGTTAGATAAAACGTGATTCTTTAGAAGACCGTTCCTCTCATAATTATCATCAAGACAAGATAAACCTGGATGTCACGTATGAAATCACTGGTGTTAACTGACATCTTCAAAACTACTTAAAGGGTTAATTAAATGGTAAAGTGAAGTGTTTGTGAGCATGTGATTCTCAAGTGGTGATGCCATTAATAATTCTATTAGACTTATTAGAATTGTAGTTATATGTCAACATCCAATACTAAGAGGTCAGTCCTGAAAGCTCATACAAGTATATACAAGTATATATTTACATATATGTATGTGTTTTTACATATATACAAGTAACATTACAGACTTATCAGATTTCACTTATATATTCTGAATTTATTTGAATATAATTATATATATATGAATCATATCTGATCCAAATGAAAATGATTTTTCTACCTGCAATATGCTCTGATATTACAGATATGAATATATGAATATCTATCTATCTATCTATCTATCTATCTATCTAAACAATTAAAAAAAAAGAGGCCAAGGTCAATGGAGTTAAAAGAGAACAAGGTAGAGTTACACATAATAGGGGTTGGAGGATAGAAGAAGAAAGGAGGAAATGAACAAGGATATAGAGTCTTTTTCTCAAAAATCTTCATCACCACCATTATGACCGACATCATCATAATCACCATCATAATAATGTGTGTTAACTCTGCATGTCCCAATGATACTTTGCTGCCGACCTGTATTTTGTTTATAGCCATCTTAAGTCCACAAGTTAAGTAAATTATTCACCTCTGTCACCTCTTCAGGGCTAGTTCTGGACCTAGGATATTCACCTGGTATCTCATCTCCTTGTGAGACCTGCAGGCTCCAGGCTTTAGAAGCAATTAGCATTTCCTTTGTTAGTTAATATCTCTTTCTCTCATCCAGAGATGCTTCCAGGCCGGAATTCCAGCAGACTGACTTTCCAGAATCCTGCCCTCCCTCTCCCTGCCCTTTTGTTATATAATGCTCCTGAGAAAAAATAAAGTTTGCAGTTTGATCAGAAAGCCAGACTTGCTGTCATTTCTCGTGTCTCTTGCCCCTCTGTTCCTTCCTTCCAGGGCGAATTCGGTTCTATTCCTATCCTGCTGGATGGGACACTCTGCTATTCACTTTTCTGTTAATGAAAGTTTTTAAGTGTGTATGCAGTAAAATCTCTAACTTACATTTTCATTAACCTTATAATTAAATTGAGAAATTATAGCATTTTAATTATGTGTGGGGGTGGGGAGGTTGTTCTTGCTTGCATCCACGTAGGCCATAAATCTTAAATTATCTGAAACTGGAATTAGAGATGTTTGTGAGCCACTTGATATGGGTGCTGGGAACTGAAACCTGGTCCTCTCGAAGAAAAGTATGTGCTCTTAACTAATGAATACATAATCTGAGTTTACTGGATTAGAGAAGATATTCTATCTTCTGTCTCAGATTAGAGTAAATCAGTACCAATAAAACTGAGTTATGAACAACTAGAATGAAACTTCATGGAAAGGCCCCCTGTGTTACGTTGGCCCTATTTCATTATTTGAGGGAAAGATGGCATTTTTCCCAATATTTTATATCTTCCCACTGACACCCATTCTCCTTAACATATCTTAGAATTTAATGACTGCCTGATAGTAATTGAAATTTAGACTTATATCTTGAGAGACATTATTATTTTGTCTATAATTTCTGTCTAAATTATAAGTTGCACAATGACTCAAGTATGTGTTTGTGTTCTGTACATTTTTACTTTATTCTAAATGCTGTATAGGTTTTTCCATTACATAAGTAAATAGATAAATAATAGCCTGGCAAGAATTTTGACCAATAGATAAATTATTATGAAGAACTGGAATACCTTTTAAAAAATTATAATATAACATTATTATAGGTTGTCTCACTAGGAAGATATATAAATGAAATCAAGCTACACACTAGGTAGCTTCTATTTTGTGAATTCTACTGCACACAAATACTTTTCTAAAAAGTAGTTTATGTTAAATTTTCCCTCAAGTGTGAATACTTCTGTGCCTTTTCATGGTTACTGCTGTATCATTTTTGTCATTATATGTTGCTAACCATGCACCTGCCCTATTTCCACAGGTAGAAAAGAATAACTGATGATTATTGCTACTTCTTCCTATCACGTAAGACTGTTCTAAGCACTAAAGTAAACATGTTGTAGATGTGTAGGTTCCTAGGTTTGTCTGCAGTCTCTACATATAGTGCTGTAGCTTTCATGAAGACATTCTAATCAACTTTTTTTTTTTTTAAAGAACACAGCTTAATTTTATTCTGTCCTAAGTGTTCCAGTTGATTTTAAATGGATCAGTTGTCACCATCCCAAACCAAAAACACCTTCCTTACCTTGGCATCTATGCAGTCAAGGCTAACCTGAATCCTACATTTACTCAGAGCTCACTGATGCCCATGTCTTCTGCTTGTAGTTTTGTAACCTTAGTTCCTTCCTCTATGATAATACAGCATTAAATATTCTCAAATATCCTAAACAACATTTGATACTGTTTGCACCATCCATAACACACATAAAATAAAAGTCAGTATCATTACTATATGATAAAAGATGCCAAGAAATCTATTTTCAAATCAATGCCGCCCAACTACTTTTCATATTTTTCCTCAAGCTATATGGCCGAGATTCATTTTTCATTATAAGTATCTTATTTTTTTCTTTTTAACAGCACTCTTGCTATTTGTGTTTATTATAACTCTTTTTATTTCTACATAATTGTTAATAGATCTTCAAAATCCATTTCATGTCTTACATCTTCCAGAAAATTTTTAATCTCTTAGTTGAATTAAGCTTTGTTTTTTTTCTACATTTCCTTATAAGAGAAGCAAGGCTTCTCTCTGCCTTGCTTATATTAAATTATATTGATTTTTCTTATCAGTCCATATCTGATACATGACAGACATATTCTTAATTATCTTTTGTTCTTTGTGTCTGAAAGAGTCTTGCATTAGTATATGCTCTACTCATGTTTTTCTTTATAGATCATAATAATTAGTAGAGAACTTTATTACTTTCTGATTCCAGATGTCTCAGGATTAAATTTTTATCTTTATTATCTGATATGTACTTTATGGTACTATTAAAAATAGCTGTGGTGGCTGGGGAAATGGCTTAGTAAGAGTGCTTGTCGCTTAAGCATTAGAACATGAGTTTAAATCTCCAACATCTATGTCAGGAGCATCTATTGCTGGGATTTACTGTCTATCAGCCTATGTTCAGAAACAGACCTTATCTCATGGGAATTAGAGTGGAGCCATGCCTCTGCTTGCTGCCAGCCAAGAGAGCCCATCTGAAAATATGTGGCTACCAAGAAGCTGTGCTTGTCTCATATGTTTGTGAAACTAGAAGCCCTCTCTTTTTTTTCCTTTTTTCTGTTTTTAAGCTATTTAGGTCTTTTTTTAATTTTTATTTGTTTATAAAGATTTCTGCCTCCTCCCCGCCACCGCCTCCCATTTCCTTCCCCCTCCCCCGATCAAGTCCCTCTCCCTCATCAGCCCAAAGAGCAATCAGGGTTCCCTGCCCTGTGGGAAGTCCAAGGACTTCCCACCTCCTTCCAGGTCTAGTAAGGTGAGCATCCAAACTGCCTAGGCTCCCACAAAGCCAGTACGTGCAGTAGGATCAAAAACCCATTGCCATTGTTCTTGAGATCTCAGTAGTCCTCATTGTCTGCTATGTTCAGCGAGACCGGTTTTAACCCAGGATTTTTCAGACCCAGGCCAGCTGGCCTTGGTGAGTTCCCAATAGAACATCCCCATTGTCTCAGTGTGTGGGTGCACCCCTCGCGGTCCTGAGTTCCTTGCTCGTGCTCTCTCTCCTTCTGCTCCTGATTTGGACCTTGGGATTTCAGTCCGGTGCTCCAATGTGGGTCTCTGTCTCTGTCTCCTTTCATCGCCTGATGAAGGTTAATATTCAGCTATTTAGGTCTTAAGTGAACCCATTCCCCATGTTGGACAGCATTTGTAAATGAGACTGCTTGTTCATTTCCTGGCCATCTAGACCCGAATCACCACATATAAACTATGTTAGTTACAACACTGTTTGGCCAATAGCTTAGGCATATTCCTAGCTAGCTCTTACATCTTCAATTAACCCATTTCTATTAATCTGTGCATCACCACAAGGCTGTGGCATACTGGTAAGTCTCCGGCATCCTTCTCCTTTAACAGCTACAAGGTGTCTGCCTGACTCCATTTTCTTCCTCACTGCATTCAGTTTAGTTTTCCCGCCTAGCTCTATTGTGCCCTGCCATAGAACAAAAAAGCTTCTTTATTAACCAATGATAACAAAACATATTTATAGCATACAGATCAGAATCCCACATCAAATGAGGATTTCTTCCCTTTCATTGGCCTAAAATTGGAAAAAAAAAAAACCCACTGTGATGGGTGGACTTGTACTCATAATTAGAGGTATATTGGAGGGCTAATCATCATAACCTAAGAATGTGACCTTTTTAAGAGAGAGTCCCTTTGAAGTTAAAATAGGGTCATTGAGATAGATTGCAGACAACAAAATTTGTATATCAAAGTAGAGGAGATAAAGAGAAAAAAATCTCACATGAAAATGAATTCCTGGTGTATTAGTTCTTCCTAACGAGTAGCATTCAAGATTAGGAATAAATTGGCAGAAGTTGGGAGAAAGGCGTGGGAAATGTTGTCCTTCCATAAGAAGGCACATCTACCAAAGCCCTTACCTCTAATTAATGGTTCCCAGACTAACTTGACAGTACATTTCCATGTGTAGAACACCTGCTCAATAATATTTGCTAAGATGGTTTAAAGAGATTGAAAATGCAGTCCAGATCCTTGACCACACCACTAGATCCTCTAAAGCGTTTGGTTTTGTTTTTTTATCTTGAAAATACAGCTATTTCACTAGGAGAAGACAGCACGTGTTAGCATGTCTCAAGAGTTTCAGCTGACAAAAGAGAAGAACATGCCCCACAAATACCAAGTGGATCTGTTGATCAAAAGTTCTGGTATTTATGAGTCTTTGACACCATGAACAAGTAATATTGTGATCAGAAGGCTGCTGTGGTGGGAATAAGGTAAAATTCTATGGAGATAAGATTCATAACCCTGGAATAGACAACAAAATACATATGCCTCTGTAGGGCTAGGTGGAAGCTACTTCCTGTCTTCCCAAAGTGGCCTGACTTCTGCTGTTGGGTTATTTCATCAGTCAACAATTGTTATTAAGTGTTGCTCCAGTATAGGTAGCCAAGTATGTATGGGGCTGCCTTCTGGAAACTGAGTTTCAGAGGGCTAAGTAGACCAGGCTGGCTCAATGATCACACTGAATGTCAGACTGCAGTGTAATGATTTCCTTGATAGATTAAGAAGTTCTAAAATCAGGTTACCATGTATAAGGAAAACAAAACAAAACAAAACAAAAACAAAACCACTAAAGACTTTGATCAGCAAGAAAACTCTGCCGTTAATGGCACTTACTGCCAAGTCAAATAACTTAAGTTTAATCATTTGGTACATAAATTTTAGAAGAAAACAAACTCCAGATAATTTCCTGTGATATCTATGCATATATCATGATTAATAACATTGAGCATGTTTTCTCTTGCTTTCTCATGTATACAAAATAATTAAAATAAGTGTAAAATTGATTTTAAATGAGTTACTGAAAGCCAGTATACTGTCACATGAAATGCTTACACAAGTTGGAATCTTTGTTTACTATAAGAATAGAACCTAGGTCTCTTCTCTTTCTGTTACCCAGGATTCTTAAAAATCTTGGCTGAAATGAAACTTCTTGGGTGAATGAGGATGGATTCAGTGACAGCTGACATTAAACTCATCAGGACATTAGAAATTATGGACCTGGAGTTGTTAAAAAAAAAACACTTTAGCTGGCACAGCAGAGACAAAGAGTTTTACATGACTGAACACTTTAAAGTTAACAAACCAGAGAAATCTGCAGAACATTCACACGTGCATCTGACTCCCTGACTCTCAGGTCTTATCTTCAACAGGAAACCCAAACTGATATGAATTTAAAATAACTTCCTATGTTCTTAAAGAAAATATGAATCAGTAGGCTTTTATTCTAGAATAAATGAAAGATATTTGATAATAACCATGAAAGAAATGCAGTAATAATTTCCAGGAGCCAATCAGCTTATACAGAAGAAGAAGAAGGGTAAATATCCTATTGTCTGGAAATGTTTTACAAGTATATCTTTATGGATTAATTTTTTTTCTATAGAGTATCATCAAGATTCTGTCACATTTCAGTGTTATTGATTTGAAACAGAAGTGGGTTTTGATATCATTTATTCCAGGCTACACACTGTGAAATTATTCAAATGCTTCATTTCCATTTGGGCTTTCCTATTTGTTTTAAATGTTATTACTCGCTTCGGTGCATTTTCATTTTAGTGAACACACTGATAAATATTTCTATCAATTGCAGATGTGATTTTTGCATAAGTAACTAAAGTGCTGGTACCATGGTTTAATACAATATTAAACACCACAGGATCCCGTATCAGCAATTAGAAAGTTTGTCTGCATTCTGTGTAATCACAAAGGCCTTATGGAATGGTTTAAAGTGTGCTTATAATTAGTAATTTTTAATACTTCATATCTTTCCAAAAAGCCTTGGGCACAAAGCCAGGACTGATCCTAGCAAAATGCTGATCAGACTAAACTTGTTTTTATTGTTCTCATGCTTTCATTCCTGCTTTGCAATTCCAGTGCTCCCGTCACTGACGTGAGTCTCGGCTAAGGGGTCTCGGATCCAGCCAGTACTGTAGAGACGTTTTTGACACCACTTTTGATTTCTGTTTTACTCCCAGTGTAGATGGGTTTATTTTCTTTCTGCTCACTGGTATTTTCCTGCTGTGTTTGCTTCTCTTATAAGTTGCTGAACTTCTCCTGAAAGAACGTACAGCACGCTCAACTCAAGATAGCTTGAATGGTCAGTTCCAATAACATCGGCAGCATAGTTCCTAGGATCCAAAATGGTTGGTTACCTGCTCCATTACCCTTATAATTTTACTGCTAATGCAGTTAGTTCTCTAACATAGTTGATTTTTCATTATATTTTTACTAGGGAGAAAAAGGCAGTATCAGTTTCCAGGCTATTTTCTGGTAGCTATTAATGTAGAAAATAAGAGGTTTCATAATGAAAGTTTCACTTAACTCTATCATGTACTTTGACCCCACTCACCCCTGACCCCTCACCCTATTGTGGCCCCATCTGGCAAGTCTTCTTTCTTTTCTCATAATATCCCCTTCATCTTCATACTAGAAATGCATGCTGAAATCCAAATGGGCCCTCTAGAAAAGTATCAAGTGCGCCTAAGCATTCAGTGATGCCCGTAACCCCAGGGTAAGCAATCTTACTTGCCAGACTGTGTCCAGTCAGTCACCAAAAGGCTTCCTTCAGATCTCCCTGAGCAACACCCATCTACTCTAAAAAGTAGTGAACTGAATTAAGTTAGCTTCCCTTATTTTGAATTTTATTTATGTGTGTGGGATTTCTGAACCAGAAATTGAACTTTAAAACATGCATAATTATTCAAATACACTTTGATACTGTTGCAAATAACAAAATAGCAAGCTGCCATCAATTATATTTTTATTTTTAAAGATATAATAATTAGCAAATTTACATAATGACTACTAGATAAACTCACTGCTGCAAAAAGGTCATGAGAATATATCAAGACTAAAAATCTCATGAGAATAAAGTATGCCTAATTATTGAATCTCAAACTGAGATATATTTTGTCATAATATAGTATTGACCAAGCACCTAGCTTTATGACTCTGGAATATTTTACCTTAGCACATCTAACAAAAGTCATGGCCTTGGAATTGTGATCTTCTTGCATTTTTCATTTTACAGACAAAAAAATGGGAAGGTAGAAGTATTAATTACCATCTCAAATCACAGTGTATGTAGAGTAGGGATTTGACCTCAGACATTCTGTGTTCAGAAGCGATACCAGTTAATACTGAAATACACATTCTTGGGGATAGAAGTGGTAAGTTTATTTTAAAAAATAACACGTTTTTATTTTTCTGTAAAAATGGTAGAATGGCATTGTTGTGATTGGAATGAGGAGTGCCTTCACAGTTCTGGCATTTGCACACATTTCTCTGGTTGGTGGTGCAGTTTGGGGAGATGGGGCAGTCTTCCAGGAAGAAGTTACAACAAATAGGGGCAACCTTTGAGAAGTAGAGGCTTGCTTAACTTCTGCTTCTCTCCTTTACTGTGTGAACGTTGAAGATACAAATTTTCTGCTTTGTGCACTGGCTTCCTGATGCAATGACACTTCCACTTTTATGGACTCTACCTCTGAAACAATAAGCCAATATAATCTTTCTCTTCCATATGTTTTATTTGGTCATGATGTTTCATTAGAGCAAGAAAGAGTGACTAATGGCAACCTTGTAGGGAAGCACAAACATAAAGATACATAGCTAGACAGAGTTTTTTTTTGGGATGAAAACACTGAGCAGTATATACAGTAAGCATAATAAATTGTGTACCATTTATTGCCCAACTTTGTCCCCCAGCTCACTCCACAGTCTGAAGATTATACTAAGGACAATCTTGTTTCATCACTGAGACTGGGTGTGGCTTGCGTGTTTTGTTTCTTACCTTCCTTTTTTTTTTTAGATATGTAGCTATTTCTTTCTCCCATGCTCAGGGAACAGCAATGTATTTGTTTTTATCTCACATGTAATTACATTATCTTTCTATCACAATATATGCATGCATTGTACATGAAAAGAATGTAAGGAGATGTACATACAATTACACATGTGTAAAAGAAACATTTCTGTGGGATTCACCTAGAAATAGCAATAGATTGTGTGGATCCATCATAGTCAATGCTCAACTACTTGCCAAACTGATTTTTTTTTCATATTCATTCCTAACAATACAGGGATATGTAAATTGTTTTACTAGTTCTCTCCTTCCAGCCTCTGCCTGAAAAGAAAAATTAAAATCTTTGCCCAGAAAACGAAAACTTTTATTTTTAGTAAAGATTTATTTTTTGTCTATTTTTCCTTTCTTAAGGATGCCTTTGTTTGACATTACTGAAACCATTTATTATTTTACTTTCTGAATGGTGGCTGTGTAGTGTAAACTTTCCCATCCCCTTTAACTTCCGGTTGCCTTTCACCAAGTTGTGTCTCCTACATAGAGTTCTGTGCACAATCTTCCAGTCTTCGTCTTAAATTTAGCAGTCTCGCCTATCTGATTTAACTTTTTTTTTTTGTTAAATTGAATTGCTTTTAAATTCTCATGTATTTTTTTCTTTTCCTAGCTAATTATCTCCTCTTTATGAAACTTAGTAAGTAAACGCTAGTGTAAAGGTCAGCTAAAGATGTTTATCTTCACCTCTTTCAAATAATCCTAAATCTGCAAGCATTTGTCTCATTATCTGCTCCCAATTTTTATGCAGATTTGAGCACCTTTAAACCTACCAAAGTTGTTTTACTCTTTCTACAGTCAACGTGCATTTAGATTTTTCTACACATGCAGTTTTCATTTATGGTTATTTGACTCCCACCATGGGTCACTTCCTCCTCACACAGAAAACATCTATGTTTCCTAATAAGTTTGTCTTCAATCAAAGATGCCTTAACTTCTATTTTCTGATCAGGTCTTTATATTGCTCTCACTCTCTGTGACACATCATTCTTGGTTGACATACTTTCACCAGAACACTTGGCATCATGCTATTTCTCGCTGATTCCTGCAACTGCAGGTAGGATGTTTTGGCAGCAGCTTTATTATTTCTCTTGATGTCTGAGAGATGTTTTCCGTGCTAGGCTTGCATAACTTGACAGTGGGGTTACTGCGGTAAGATTCAGTAGTCTCTGGAGGTTTTCAATTTGTTTATACATTTGTTTAATTGGGCCCTGGAGAAATAGCTCAGAGGTTAAGACTACTGGGCTTCTCTTCCAGAAAACTTGAATTTGATTTTTTTTTTTTACTGTCTCAGTCCGTATTTAATTTTTTTTTTTATTTTTTTTATTGAGAAAAGGAAAAAAAAGTTTCCACCTCCTCCCAGCCTCCCATTTCCCTCCCCCTCCTCCCACCCTTCTTCTCCTTCCCCTACTCCTCTCCCCGTCCCCCCGCTCCTCTCCCCCTCCCTCTCCAGTCCAAAGAGCAGTCAGGGTTCCCTGCCCTGTGGAAAGTCCAAGGTCCCCCCCCTCCGTCCATGTCTAGGAAAGTGAACATCCAAACTGGCTAGGCTCCCACCAAGCCGGAACATGAAGTAGGATCAAAACCCCGTTCCATTGTTCTTGGCTTCTCATCAGTCCTCATTTTTCGCCATGATCAGAGAGTCCGGTTTTATCCCATGCTTTTTCAGTCACAATCCAGCTGGCCTTGGTGAGCTCCCAACAGATCAGCCCCACTGTCTCAGTGGGTGGGTGCACCCCTCGTGGTCCTGACATCCTTGCTCGTGTTCTCCCTCCATCTGCTCCTCATTGGGACCTTGGGAGTTCAGTCCAGTGCTCCAATGTGGGTCTCTGTCTCTATCTCCATCCATCACCAGATGAAGGTTCTATGGTGATATGCAAGATATTCGTCAGTATTGCTATAGGATAGGGTCATTTCAGGTTCCCTATCCTCAGCTTCCCAAGGGACTAACTGGGGACATCGCCTTGGGCTCCTGGGAGCCACTCTAGGTTCAAGTCTCTTGCCAACCCTAAGGTGGCTCCCTTAACTAAGATATGTGCTTCCCTGCTCCCCTATCCAACCTTCCTTTATCCCAATCTTCCTGTTTCCCCAAGTTCCCCCAATCCTCCCCTTCTCACTTTTCTCTCCCTGTCCCCCCTTATCCCCAACCCACCCCACCCCCAAGATCCCAATTTTCTCCCCGGCAATTTTATCTACTTCCCTTAGCCAAGAGGATAACTATATGTTTTTTCTTGGGTTCACCTTCTTATTTAGCTTCTTTAGGTTCACCAGGTATACACTCCGTGACCTTTATTTATGGCTAGAAACCAATTATGAGTGAGTACATCCCATGTTCATCTTTTTGGGTCTGGGTTACCTCGCTCAGGATAGTGTTTTCTATTTCCATCCATTTGCATGCAAAATTCGAGAAGTCATTGTTTTTTACCGCAGCATAATACTCTAATGTGTATATATTCCACACTTTCTTCATCCATTCTTCCATTGAAGGGCATCTAGGTTGTTTCCAGGTTCTGGCTATTACAAATAATGCTGCTATGAACATAGTTGAACAAATGCTTTTGTCATATGATAGGGCATCTCTTGGGTATATTCCCAAGAGTGGTATTGCTGGGTCCAGGGGTAGGTTGATCCCGAATTTCCTAAGAAACCAAAACACTGATTTCCAAAGTGGTTGCACAAGATTGCATTCCCACCAGCAATGGATGAGGGTACCCCTTCCTCCACAGCCTTTCCAGCAAAGGCTATCATCGGTGTTTTTGATTTTAGCCATTCTGACAGGTGTAAGAACACTCTCGTAAGGGCTCACAGCTCTGTCATTTTAGTTCTAGGTTCCAGACAACTTCTTCTGGGTTTCAAGGCATTAGTCATGCATATAATGCCCCAAAATACCTGAAAACAAATACTCATGATCATAAGATAAAATAATAATAATTGCTGGAAGGCATCTAATCAGCTTCACAATGAGTTTAGTCTTTACAGAGCAACTGAAAAGATTTCTGGTTTAGCATTAGAGTATGCTACCTCCTTCACACCATGTGACTCTGGCTTGGCATGATAGTCATAATCTCAAGGCATTTTTAAAATGCTGTTAAAATACTCTTTTGATACATGTTGTATTTTTAAAATTGCATGCGTGGCTCTTTGATGTCGTGAATTCTTCATAGAAATAACACATGCAGCAATTAATACTTTAACTTTAAATTTGTAATCATGATAAACCATAAAAATATACAAGTTACTATTTTAATTATTTTTTTCATAATCCAGTCATATTCAACACATTCTCATGGTCGTGCAGTCACTGCCAACAATAATCTCCACAATATTCTTATCTCTCCGTGCTGTAACTCTGTAAGCTGTTTAGATGCAAGTGCCTAGTTCTATAGCTCACCCCCAACCAGGCTGTCATTAATCTGCTCCATGCATTTGAATCTGAATGTTCTTAAGGCCGCATGAGTGTATTCCTGGCATGTCTTCTTTTTAACGGTTTCATTTCATTTATTAAAAATTTCTTTAATAAGGTTCCTCACTGTAGCATGGATAAGAGTCTCCTGCATCATTAGAGATAAACAATGCCCCATTGTAAACACATACCACACTTTGTTTATCCCGTGTCTCTATTTATAGACACCAACTTTTACTTCTGCCTCTTGACTATTGTGACAAATACTACAATGAGCACAAGTAAGCAAATATCTCTTCCTGACTTGGATTTTGCGTGTGTGTGTGTGTATTGTAGCAAGTAGAATTGCTATAGAATATGGCAATTATATTTCAATAACCATTATCCTATTGTCTACAGTTGGAGTAACAATTTTCCATTCCCACTAGTAGAGTGTAATAATTTCAGTTCATTCACATGCTTTCCAGAGATGGCTCCTCGCTTTTTCCCTCCATTTTTTCTTTTTTTTTTAAACTCTCTTCAAAAAAAGGATGGTAGTAATTTCTGTTAGCATGCATAGGAGGTGCCTCATCGTGACTTTGCTATGTCTGTCTGCTTCCCTGGTGCATTGCCATGTGGATACCATTTCATATGAATATTTGCACATCATCTTTGGAAACACAATTATTCAAATCTTTGAAAATTTCAATTACCTTAAGTTTCTGTTTAATTTCATCATAGTTATAATCATCACATTAAAGCATGTTCACCTGTACCATTTTGTGATTTTCTATCAGTCTTACTCTGTCTATTATGGACTGAATGTGTTCCCTCCCAAAAATAATTATATTAAAACTCCAACACATCCATTTTGACAATGTTTTGATAGAGAAACTGGATGGAAGTAACTAAGGATCTGGGAAATCCTAAGAGTAGGGCTCTTATCCAATAGAAATGGATCCTTTCAAAGAACTCAGATTGGATGCCTTCTCATGTGAAGGCTTATGAAAGATGAAAGCCTCATGACATAAAGGAAGAGGGCCCCCAGCAGGAAGAGACAGACTGGAACTTTGAACTTAGACTTTTGGGCTCTAGAGTTGTATGATTTTACTTTAGGGCACTTTTACCTGGTCCTGAGACTGATGTCAGTGTTGTATCTCCTTTGTGCAAACTGTGTCCATTGTTCTGCTACATACCAATTTTTCTGTACTTTCATGTGAGATGTACATTAATATAGTAAATATGCTTTCAGATAGTGAATGAGCTTATTGTCTCTCTCTATAGGTGAATTTTCTTTTCCCAAAGGCAATTGTTCTTTGATCCCTGAATATCTCATATGCACTTGTTTTAAATGGTTTAAAGATGCCTCAGTCCTAGGTTTCAATTTTTCCCCTTTATTTAAAATAACTTTTTTCTTACATAACATATCCTGATCATGATGTTCCCTCTATCTACTTCTTTCAGTTCTTTCCCACCATCCTTTTCTATCTGGACCCACCTAATTTCTGTCTTTTATTAGAAAACAAACAGACTTTTAAGGGATAATAATAAAATATATCAAAATAAAGTACAATAAGATAAAGCAAAACTAGCACATCAGAGTGGACAAGACAAACAAACAGAAGCAAAAGAGCCCAAGGGAAGATGGAAGAAACGGAGACCCACTCATTCCCACACTCAAGGAGACCATTAAAGACACTACCACTCTCTGCCCCTGCAACCTCCCTCAACCAAGACTATTTTAAAAGAAAGACAAAAAATAAAAAGAATCAAAACAAACAATCGTACAAAAGAAAAAGTCTCAGTGTGGAAGCTGCAGTGTGACACAGTGAGCATTAGTCTACTCTTTAGTCCACGCATCTTTACTTGTAACTGTTTATTTATGTGAATCTTTGGTCAAGTTTGAGGCCCCTGACTTCAGCTACACTCTCAATATTGGGCCCTTATTAAGACTCCTCTTGAATATCCTGTTATTGTTTTTTCACGGAGATCCTACAGCTTTGGATGTGCAAGTCTGGCCCCATCACATGCTCCAGCAGTTCATAGATGAGGTGAATATGGTGGGATGACTCATAACTCTGGTTCTGAACCTGGGTCGTTCAGCCTGCCAGTGTTCCCTCATTGTCACCACCAGGGTGAACTCTTCAACACTGCCCTGGCTAGTTCATCCACTGTAGCAGACAGCAAGAAGTAGGGCCAGCTTTCTGGCTTTCGACACCTCACCAGGCCAACTCTCCCACCTGCCACAAACAGCAAGGGGCAGGGGTGCATTTTTCCTTCACTCGTTCAACTACACGGCAGGGGTGAGGTCAGCTCTCCTGCTGTCATGCTCTCAGGGCCAGCTCACCCTCACCCCTGTCACAGCTCCAGTTCTAGTGTACTGCCCAAGTGAGGTGCAGGGAACAGTCTTCTGAGGCTGTTGTCAGTGAGGGGCAGGTCAGACTCTCCTACACTATTGGTCTTGGGAACAGTTTTCCCATCTGCAAGAAGTGGTTCGGGGTAGGGAATGGTGGAGGGTGTTTCTCCCTCACCCACCCCACCATATGGCACATGAGAGGTGGGGCCAGATCTCCCATGCACATTTGTGGGGTCTGGTCACCGGTGGCCCATCCACAAGGTCAGATCCTTTGTGCTACAAGGGTCCTCTTTCCCAAGCGCTGCAGCCAGTGAGGAGCAAGGTCAATTCTTCCACTCTTGTGGTCCAGACACCAGCTTTCCTGCCAGCTGTAGGTGGTGAGGGGTGAGGAGTGAGGAGGGCATCTCTTCCTTCCTTACATCACCATTCGACAGACAGATAGTGGGGATAACTTTTCCAATCTTACATCTTTTGATCAACTCACCTGCACCCCTGGAAATGGGGTCAGTTCTACTGTGTTGCCCAGGAGAGGTACAGAGTCAGTTTTCCCTAGTGTTGCAGTCAGTGAGGGGCAGGACCAACTCCACAACCCTATCTCCACTGTCCTCGGTGATAAGAGAAGCCATCTACATCAACACAGACTGTGGCTGCAACAGGGAAATGGACCCAGACATAACCATTTGATAGTATCCCATGCCTATATGACACATGATGCCAGGTGGCAGTGCATGTCACTTAGGTCTGTATGGCCCCAGTAGCAATATAGCCATAGGACATCAATGTGGCCGAGTGGTGTTCCAGATATTGTGCAACTGTGTGGTTTTTGGTGGCAATATGGGCCATGGATATCAACACAGACTCAGGGCGTAGTAGGACCATGGACCCAGACATGTTCCCTCGTAGCAGCCTGGGCCCAGATGCCATCATGACCCTAGTTGGCATCTCATGTCACCCAGATTGAACTGGTCCCAGTGGCAACATAGCACTTGAACACCAACATGTCCCTAGAAGGCAGCCCAGATCCCTGTGATCCCCTCAGCCTTTGATGGTAACAGGAGCTATGAACATCAACACAGACCTTGGCTGTGGTAGGATCATGGACCAAGACATGGCCCTTGGCTACAGTTCAGATTTGGACATTGCTATGGCCCTATGTGATTGCATAGGTCACCCAGATCTGTATGGACCCAATGGCAGCATGACTCTCAAACACCAACATGATCTCAGGTGTTGGCCCAGACTGCAGACGTCTACATGACCCTCAGTGAAACAGAAGGCACTGACATCAACACAGAATACCACAGCTGAATCAGGACCACAGACCCAGACATTGCCATTGGCAGCAACTCAAGCCTGGATGACACATGGCCCAGTTGGCAGCACAAAACACTCAGCTCTGTATGGTCCATGGCCCTTGGTGGCAGGCAAGTCACAAATGTCAGTCAGTTCCTCCTCACTGCCCTCAGCTATTCAGATCTGCCTCCTGCCTCTAACCCCAGCACATGAACCTTCCAAGCTTTCTCTCTCTCTCTCTCTCTCTCTCTCTCTCTCTCTCTCTCTCTCTCTCTCTCTCTCTCTCTCCCATTTCCCCACCATATACTAGCTCAACATAACATGGTCTGACCACCCAGTGCCATACGCTAACTAGATAAATAGTACAGTACCCAGCGAAACAGCTTTTGTCAAAGGGTGATGACAGCAATGTATGACACAGGATAAAGATCTGTTAGACATGAGTAAAGGGTTAATTATTGTAAAAATAATTTGGCTTTCAGTTGAATAATTTATCAAGAGTAGGGGGAAAAGAAAGTTGCTTTCAGTGAGTTTTATCTAATGTAAAGTAGGTGGCGGCAGGGTAAGCAGTTTCCTATTTAAAGAACCACCTCAAAGAATGGAAACCTGAAAGAAGAGAAACAAACTTTTCCACCCACAGTGTAACCGAGTCTGCAGTGCTACACTGAGTAACGAACAGGTGGCATTTATGAGCTCAAATTGTCATCATAATTAAAAGGAGAATGGCTAATTTTCATTGTTTTATTTGAGGCATAAAGTTTTATCTCAATAATCATTATAAACTCTTTTACATAGGTTTTCTTTAATATAAATAATGATATATATGTGTGTGTGCACGTATGTATATAAGTATGTATGCATATATGTATGTATGTACCCTGATTCATATTAGCAATGTTCCAGTCATGTTTGACCAGTGGACCTTCATTTGGAAAAAAAAAAAAGAAAGAAAGAAAGCTATAACGGGTTGCCAAAGCAAGAGAATGGGTGCTCAGTGCCAAACAAGTCTGACTTCTGTGAATTCTGTTACAGAAGAGAAAAAAAATCTTTCTCGATTTCCTTATGAGCTAATTGAGAGGATTAGTCTAAAAAAAAATCTCTGGGGAGTAAGTTGACTGTTCCGATGTTACATGATGGCTAATTGCCTGTCATGTTTCAGAAAAAGGGAGATTGTAATTTATGACCCCAGCAAGATGGATGTGTGAATTATTCAAGAAAAAGTCATCTCAGATGACAGGTGATGAGCTTCACTTGAGAACAGACTGAAAGGCATCTCTTCTAAAGGCTGAAACTCCCCGTGAGTGACCTGAACACTGTGTTTGCTCACTTTGGAAATGCTTGTCCTTGTCACATGACTCTGGTTAGGAGTGAATTAAAGGAACTTCCCCTCATCAAAACTACAGAGATCATATGATAAAATAATTTCTTAAAATATAGCAGTGGAGCTAAGAAAATGGCTCAGTGGGTAAAGTGCTTGACTGGGATTCAGATCGCCCACCAGAACCTGTGCAAGTTGTGTTAGGTAACATGGATCCCTATGCCTAGGGTGCCTATGGCAAGAAGATAGAGACGATGAGTTCCCAGAACTGCTGGGCCAACACGTCTAAGTAGTTCCATGTGCTTCCCAGCTTTTGAGTCAATATCACAAGCCTCCATTCTACCTGATCGTGAAGACCGAGGCAAACCCCAGCTTTTAGTTTTAGAAATCTTGCTCTAAATTTCAAAGCTACAGCACACTGTTCATTTTCTAACTTGTGGGACTCTGCTTGGGTGACTAGAGTGGGGGTGGGGCTGCTCATTTGTAGCCTGTGGTTGTGGTAACAAGTGCTTGTGGAGATGTGAGGAAAGAACAACTCATTGACGGTGTCTATGCAAATTCATATTGGCGCTATGGAAACCAATTAGAGGGTCTCTAAAATGAAAAAAAAAGGAAGGAAGGAAGGCAGGCAGGCAGGCAGGCAGGAAGGAAGGAAGGAAGGAAGGAAGGAAGGAAGGAAGGAAGGAAGGGCAGGCAGGCAGGCAGGCAGGCAGGAAGGAAGGAAGGAAGGAAGGAAGGAAGGAAGGAAGGAAGGAAGGGACTACCATATGACCTGCTGTGACCACTCCTGGGCATATAGTCAAAGGACCCTAAATCATCATACTAGGAGAGATACTTGCTCATCTGTGTTTATTATTCAAAATATTCACTCTAGATGTCCATTAAAAATGAATGAGGAAAACATGTCAATGTTTAGCCTTGAAGAATGAAATAATATCATTTTCAGGAAGATGGCTTTAACCAGAGGTCATCATGTTAAGTAAAAGTTGTCAGTCTAAGAAAGCCAAATTTGACACGCTTATCCCATGCATGAAGTTTATATTTACATATAGACAGAAGCATGTGCAGACAGAAGGAATGATAAATGAAGGGACCAAGAATTATGAAAGAAAAAGTGCGGAGATAGAGGAGACACAAAAGAGAGTGATGACAGAAAGAAATATGGGCATAATTATCTAGTATGAAAAATACAAGAAATCAGAAGTGGTATTGTTTGCCAGAAACAAGACGACACGGGGATGAAAAATGGGCAAGAGCATTTGGAAGTGATAATAGCAATATACAATATATATGAAACTCCAATAAGAATTTAGAATATAGCTGGATGGTGGTGGTGCATGCCTTTAATCCCAGCACTCATGAGGCAGAGGCAAGAGGATCTCTGTGAGTTCAAGACCAGCCTGGTCTACAAGAGCTAGTTCCAGGACAGGCTCCAAAGCAACAGAGAAACCATGACTCACAAAACCAAAAAAAAAAAAAAAAAAAAAAAAAATAGAATATGGTTGCTTCTGTTTTTGTCCTGGTTTCTTCCTTAGTCATGGGATAACAGTTTGAAACTATATGCTGAATAGTTTTATGTCACTTGGAAAGAGGAAACCAGTCTTGAGAAAATACCCCCATCTAATTGGCCCATGGGAAAGCCTGTGGGGGATTTTTTTCATTAATGATTGATATAGTAGAATCTAACATATTGTGGGCAGTGCCATCCTTGAGCTGGTGTTCCCGGTTGCTATCAGAAAGTAGAATGAACAAGCCTTGAAGAGCAAACTAGTAGGCAGCATTCCATCATGGCTTCTGCAACAATTCCTGCCTCCAGATTTGTAACCAAACTTTCTTTCGATTGCCAGCTCCCAAATAATGACACAGAGACTTCTTATTAATTAATTAAGCTTTGACTTAGTTTAGGCTTGCTCGTCACTAGCTCTTATGACTTAAATTAACCCATTTATATTGTTCAATGCTCTGCCACGTAGTTTTATACGTCTTCTCTCTGCACATCAGATTTCCCATGACTTGCTGGCGAATTCCATGAGCTTCAGATTCTTCCCAAAGTTCCTCTCTCTGCCCAGATATCCTGCTTGTCCTCTCCTGCTTAGATATTGGCCTTTCAGTTTTCTATTAAATAAATCAGGAGGAGCCTTAGCAGGCAAGGTAAAACAACAACATGTTTTCACACATTGTGATTAAATATCCTGTAACACAGGTTCCTGCCCTTTCCTCCCTGATTTTCCTTCGTGAGCCATCTCTAGCTCTATTCCCTTATTTTCTAAAATTGTCTCATCCCAATAGCCAATGAAGTTATAAATTTACCTATGAGGACATTTTAAACAAATTTTAAAATAAGTTTTGGATACTTTCAGTAAATTTTAATCTTAAAATGTACAACCTTGTTGAAAGTAGCAGTAAGTTTTCTGTCTTCATATAGGAAATACACACCAACAGATCAAACTTTGGAGAGCCTTCATGATCCTTACCACTCAATCTCACTCTCCTGGAGGATGTGCTAAGCAGGAGGAAATCGAGGACCATTTTGTGTGTTGTCTGATAATATTACCTCATTTCTTTTACATATTTTAATGTAATCAGTACAGTTCACATCTGCATAGCAATCAAATTACCAAGTCAACATAATCCTATGAAATGCTGAAAAACCAAATAGCACATTCAGGTTGATATTAATTGCTATAGTTTCTGCACCTGGATTCAGGTAGTATAGAGAGAATGAAACATAGGGAGACAGAGAGAGAAAGCATATATTCTTTAACCATTAAACAATACTCATTTTCTGAGATTGGCCAGACATTTCCTTGACTTCATTAATCTGAATATATCAACTTTCCTTCATTGTTCATACTAAGTTTTCGGCTACAAATGCATGTATATTCTATACTAGTAATGACCTCAACATTAAGTCATGCTTGAAAATTAAATTATGCTTTTGTAATTTAGCATAGGTCGTATGATGGTAGATAAGAAAGGGATGGAAATTCTTCAATTAATTCTGATTGCTATATTTCAAATTATTTAACTCTGTATTGTATTTCACTTCAATTCTGAAAAAAATAAACAAAAAACTCAAGTTAATGAATCTTGGGAGAGGACCTGCTGAATTTTAGCTTTCTTTGCAGCCTCACATCTTACAAAAAGGTCAGACAAATGAAGCAACACCACAGGCTTGAAAAAGATAGCTCATATCCAAGCCATCATCATTTTGTTCTTGGACAATTTTAGCGGTAATTTATGAGATACCCAGCACTGTTTTAAAATTTTTGTCATTTCGATGTCATTTCTAACACAGAACTCAGACATCTCCTGAATTCTGTTTTGAATTGATTAATTTTACATTAAGGAACTGGCAGGTTTGAGGCACTTTGCTTTGACCTCAATTGGTATTTAGAGTGGTCGCTTCCAGTTTTATTATCATTGAGAGGCCACAGCCAAACAAAACAAAACTGGTACTAATGCTGTGTCCTCTCTACCACGCCTATATCTCTATCCCTTTCCTTCTTTTTGTCCTTTCTGTTTGCCTTTAAGTCTTCCCTTTTATCTGTGATTTCTTACCCTTCCCATGCATATAGAGGCGTGCCTACATGCTGTCTAGCTCTAACATCCACGTCATTTCCCGCTCAGGCTGAGATAGCCTGGTGAGTCCCGTGGAAGCTGCTGCCCTGACTTTTTTTCTCTCACAAAGAAACTCTTAATCAGTAATAAAAGTAGCAACGTGTGTTCAGCATTTTGCATCATGAAATTGACTTCTCACTTCCCATTACCACTTTTTAGTCACAATTAGCCTTGCCAGGAAATTGCAACTGACTTGTCATTGGTATTGATTTCAGTGTTCACTTGGACATTGCTACTTGTTAGTACTTGTCTATTCTGTCTTACACAGCACTGTCCTCGCTCAGTGGAGGACAAAGTAATGAGAGGAAGTACCTTGAGGAATCAGCTGAATTTTCTTATAACAACTCTGAAAATAAATTTTAAAATATCTTATTTTATTTAAGAAAGGTGTGATTCTTAACTTTTTATTGAATCGAAAGTACGTTTCTGGTTACTAGCCATCCAGACAGTATAGGGCATAGTTGACATTGGTTGGCCATTCTCATAGATTCTGCTCTACCATTTACCCAGGACATCATGTAGGCAGAGAAGATTGTAGGCCAAAATTTTTGTGGCTGGGTTGATTTTCAGGATTCTTGCATAGAAGAGGTAGGACTCCTAACAGTAGGAGTGGACATATCTCTGACTCTTTTGCCTAATCTTGAAACTCTTTTCCTTCTGTTGGGTTGTTCTGTTTGGCCTTGATATGTGGATTTTTACCTTGTTATATTGTGACTTTTTTTTTTTTTTTTTTTTTTTTTTTT
>NW_026067924.1:27914279-28018939 GCF_014885135.2 Alexandromys fortis | reverse complement strand
GAAAAATATTCATATGCATAAAACAATATAAATAATCCACCTTAGTACCTATGTGAGTTTGAAGAATACACATGCGCAGGACAGCACTCAGCATCAGTGCTTATGGAAGTATTTTAGGTTTGCTTGCTACTTAGGCCTCATCTGTTTTGTTCCTCTCTATTTCCTTTCCCCCCTTTTTCCCTTATTCATTTTTAGTATTTTCTTACTTTCTACTGTACTTTAATATTAGGATTTTTCACACAAATCTTTGCTGACATATTAAATCTATTAACATTTTATTAGGTTTCTAAAAAACACACACAGAAACTGAACCTGTGAACTACGTTAAACAACCCATGTAGTAAGAGAAGCCTATGGGTACAACAGTGGCACAAATTGGATGACCAGTATGCTTTCTGAATAGATTTAAGGCCTGCTGATTACATTTCCTCCACTAGAGGAAACGCACGTCTCTTACTGTAAGTCTGGCCAAGAATCCATGGTTTGGGAATTCACAGGCCCCCGGGCTGAACCTCCACACACACACACACACACAAACACACATATATACATACACATTATATATGTAATGTACATGTATTAACAGTATACTATGTGCTGTATAATATGTGTGAAAAATTTGTATTTGAATCACTATTATAACAAGGTTGTTTTGTATATGTGAGATTTTGTAACGATATCATTGTTATACCTAACAACCTTTAAGTTCATTTAATAACCTGTCAATCTTCAATTTTTTCATTTAAGTTTTTAAACTTTTAAGAACACAGACTTTATATGAATTGGGATTCCAAGGAGTCAGAATTTTAAGCTCTATTTAATTAGTCTGTGCTCCTCAAATATAACAAATATACTTTATTTTATTCTTGTTGATGGGTAGTACTGAAATACAAGATATCAGAATAATTTTAGAAATGGCATTTGCCTTTTAAAAACATCCTCAGTGTTAATTATCCACATCCTTACTCTCCCAAACCTCTCAATATACCCTTCATACTAATTATTGATATTTTCCCTTCATGACCTATCTTTATATAACTTACAGACATACATACACAGACACACAAGTTTTAATGGAGTTACCCATACACAGGATATAATGTTCCTCCTAGAAGCAACAGAATATTAAATCAAAATCCCAGGGTCAGGTGTAAGATACCTCTCCTCAAATGTCGGTCAGAGTTTCTCTGGAAACTCTCAAAGAATTTAGGCCATGACCATTGCTCTTAGTTGCTGAAAAGAATTTGGTGGTAATATACTATTGCTGAAGACCACACACTTTGGTCATGGGATATGGAGAAATCAAGTTGGTATTAATCAGGAGTCTCCCTCTTCGCGGATAGCTTTCATAATACCTGAAAACACTATCTAGGCTACTGGGAGAGGAAAGTCCTCACCAGTCTTACCCAGCAGGGAAGCATCTGAACTACAATAATAACCAGTGGGGCATGATATGTCTGTGAATACAATGGAGGCATTGATGCTATGGGATCACCAACTGCTTTCTGATCTTATTTAAATTTCTTCCTCTGGAAAAATTATAGGTACGGTACTGCAATTTTGACTGAGAACCATGCTTATGTAGTTCCTATAACCAAGGGTGTGAACTTTCTACCATTATTTTGATAAATAAACAGAACACCAAGCTATCCTCTGAATTTTTATCTTTTTATTGATACATGCAAGTACCACCTTCAGATAAACCTCTTCAGAGAAGTTTCTTTTGGCAGTGGACAGCATTTAATGCAGAAACTTACAACTGGTTGAAGTATAGAGTGTAAGTTATTGTAGGATATTTGTACATTGTGTGAAGATGTGTCATTGTGATTTGTTTTATGAAAAGCTGAACAGCCAGTAGGTAGGCTGGAGAGGTTAGATGAGAAGAGAACTCAGAAAGATGAATCTAGGCACATGGGAGAAGAGATTTACATTATGGAGGAAAGGTAATGAGCCACATGGCAGACTGTAGATTAATAGAAACAGGTTAATTTAAGTTATAAGAGCTAGCTGGGAACAAGCCTACACTAGAGATGAAGATTTCACAATTAATAATAAGTCTCCATGTCATTATTTGGGTACTGACATTCAAAAAAAAAGTTCAGCAAGAAAGACTCACTATGGTATCAGTGGAGTGCTCACTAATAAGTATAAAATCTATATATACCCCCAGCATCCCCTCTCACCATAGCTCAGAGGCTTTTGAAAGAGGGCAAAAAAAAAAAAAAAAAAAAACGTGAGAGCCAGAGGTGAAGAGGACTGAACCCCCAAAGCATCTTCTAGTCAGGACTGCTGCATTCAAGATCTCAGTGGCTGTCTTCACTTGCAGAAGACCAAATGAATTCACACTCCTTCATGAGCAGTGAGGGGCTCCCAAGCTCCCTATCCCATACAGACAAGGAGTTATTGGTAGTTATTGGTAGAGTTAGACTTGATCATACTCCAGGGGATACCCTAACTCCCCATGAGTATTTGGGTAGCACAAACTGGACTTAGTAGGTTATTAAAAATAATAGAGGGGTGGAGTGGCATTGGGTAAGTCTGAGAAAAGTGAAAGGGAGACAATAACCCACATTTTATTGTATGGAATTTTCAAATATTTAATGAAAGTATTCTATTAAGGAATGAAATTGCATTTGCCATTTTATGCTTTCAATTTTTAGAAACATTAGGCTTGGTGAGTCATGAGATGCTGCAACTCATATTGTGAGTATCATACATGTTTCATCTCAGATTTTGTTTTTAATTACACTAGAAATGGATACTGAATGTATTTAAATTTAAGAGCTACTTTGGTGGTGATTCAAAAGAAATGGAAAGAGAAGAGTGGCAATGAGGGGTTGAAGGTATGAGAAATGAATCAAGTGTTCATTATTATAGCATTTAAAAATTTTATAAGTTTCATGAAAAATATAATTATCTTGAATATATAAGAATATTAGAAAATATAATAAAGCTCTTTGTTTTTTAACTACACACTAAATATGTGTTCAACACAAATAAATTTATATAAAAATACAGATTCAGGTCATAAATGTCCAACATTAAGTGTCATTAAATTTATACAAATCTATATCTGGACATGCCACAGGCACACAATACACCAGACAACAAGGAGATGCTGGCAAGGAGATGGAACAATAGAAACACTCAGTCACTGTAGTGATGCAAAGAGACAGAGAACAGAGTTATAGTGTAACCACTTCCTACAGTAGTTAGCATATTCTGACCTTCATCCCAAAACTCATACTATATATACTTTTGCTTGCTATTTACCTAATTTGTTTTAAAACTAATATTTACATAAAATGACTGTAAATGATTTATAGGAGCCTTATTCAAAGTTATTTAAAACTAGAAGATCCTTCAGTATGTAACTGACTAAAAATTATGGTGGATTCATGTAGTGATACAATGGAATATTAGTACTAAAACCAAATGAATAACTCAGCAATAGAAGGATGTGGGGTATTTTTAAACACAAATCATCAAACCAAAGAATACAATATGAGAAAATGGACTGCTGTGTGATTCTAAATGCATTGTATTTTAGGAAATACATCAAAAACTGAGTTCTCACTGGGGACTTGGATATAGGTGTAGGAACAAGTGTAGAATGGAACTGGTATTTTATTAATCTATTCATTTATGTATGCAATTATTTTGTGTATGTTTGTATCATGGATCAGCCTTGGAGAAAAAAAAAACACCTTTTGCCAGGGTAGAGACTTGGGGTGTTGAAATATTAGCATTTTGAAATATGAGGATGCATGAAAAATAATAACAGAAACCATAGAAAGTACAGGGAGGGTATTCCAGTGAATATTGAAATTGCCCTTGTTTATTTTTCCATTTGGTTTATTCATAATTCAAACGGGCAGGGGAAGAAGTAACAAAAGACTTTATTAACATGCTACAAAGGACAACTCAAACAGTTAACCACTTTACATTTTGAGACATCAAATCATTAGCATTTTGTTGTTTAGGCAGTTGTAGTTTAGGTAGTGAAACTGCCTTAGACCAGTGTCCTGGAGACAGTCACTCCCCAGGTAACCTCATAGTTACAACAGAAGGAGCAGAAGTACATTTGCATATCTTGACCACCTGTCAGAACTAAATGGACCTACTTGTATAGGCTATCTTAAGGTCCAAAGAATTAAGTAATCACATTCTGAGTTGGGACCTACAGCTATGCTTGTCAGCCACTTTGAGCAACCTTCAACCTTCTGACCATCTGACAAGGTGAAATAGGCTCACATTTTTTGGCTTCCACATGTTCGTGAAAGCTCTATGTGTGCATGTAGGCATGTGTTTCTCTATGTGAATATAGGCACATGTAGGAGTTAGAACACAATCTCAGTTCTTATTTTTTATTTCCAACCTTTGTTTCTGGATCTCTCTCTGTATTGGTCACTGCCTGATGCAGGGCAGTTGGCTGGCAATTGTCCCAGGGTTTTTCTGTTTCTGCCTCCCATTTCTCCTTAGTAGAACTTATTGTGGTGGTGGTTTTGCTGATGTTTTCATCTGCATCCTGCTTTAGTGGGATCTGTGGATTTGAACTCAGGCCCTGCACAGCAAACACTTTATTCATTGAGTCATACTTTCAGCCCAGTGGCAACTTTTATGTTCAGTGAATCTAATAAATATTTAAAATGCATTAAAAATTAAAATCAGTGAGTGAAATTTATTTGACTACTGTGAAATAATAATTCAGTCCGAAAAGGATCCCATCTTATATTGTGCTTGGGTTTGTGCTTATAAAAATAATTTCTCCATCCTGAAAATATTGGAAAATATAGATCCATATTTTAGAGCTTGTTAGACTTAAAAATTCATTTAGAGATAACAATTAACTGTAAACTACAGATCTAAATTCATGAGAGGTCTTCTTATTTAGGTGAGAGGAATTTTCACTGATTATTACAGATTGGCAGCAGCTGTGTAATCCTAAAATCTTAGACCTCATTCAGCACATACATCATTAACTTCCTGAAGTTTCTAGCTCTCAGGGTAACTTACCCCTGCTCCATGCTCTACTAATCTCTGTGAAAAGTCATGTTTAACTCAAGACACCAAAGATCAACTCAGGGCCTTGGCAGTGGCTACTATCGAGCTACGGATCAAACAGAAAGATGGTCATCAGCTTTATCTTTGGAAGGCAGAGGCTCTGCCCTTAACCACCCTTCGCCCTGCAATCTTCATCATAGGTTGGTACTTCTTTTTATTATGTACTTTATAGTTTGAGATTTGAATGTGTTTATATCATTCCCCTCCTTCCTTTCTCCCTTTCATATATTCCTAAATACATAAACATAAACAGTTTAGTCTGTATAATGTTACTTTCTTTTTTTTTTTTTTTAAGATTGACTATTTGGTATTGGGTTACCAATTGGTGTGACCTTCCTTAGAAAAGACTGTTTCTCCTTTTTCCAGCAATTCTTAGTTGCCAGTAGTTCTTGTGTAGGATTGAGGCTTTGTGCTCTTTCTGCATGGTCACTTTGGCCTGGCTGTTGTCCTTGGTCAGCACATGTTTTGGCAGTCATGCTGATGCAGTTGCTGATGTTACTCAAAGACACAATCTAACAGAAAGCTTTCTGATTTCCTGGCTCTTGCAGTCTTTCCATTCCTTCTTCCACAGTGTTACATGAGCCTTGGGTATGGGAACTGTTTTGTAAATCCATTGTGACTGTGCTCCACAACTCTGCATTTTTGACAGGCTTTCTCGGGGTAACAGCCCTGGCTGTCTCGGAACTTGCTCTGTAGACCAAACTGGCTTCAAACTCACAGACATCCACCTATCCCTGCCTCGCTAGTGCTGGAATTAAAGGCACGTGCCACCACTGCTTGGCTCACAATTCTGCATATTTTTTTAATTAGATTTATTTATTTACTTTACACTGCCACCTAAGTTTCCCCTTACTCCTCTCTTTTTATCCCCTCTTCTCCCCCCCCCCACTACTATGCCTCTCCTGTTCCTGTTTAAAGATGTGTAGGTCTCCCATGAGTACCAACAAAACATAGCATATTATATAAGTTGTGGTAAGACTAAGCACGTCCCCTTGTATTAAGGCTTGGCAAGGCTATTCAATGTGAGAAATCCATTTCTAAGAGCCAGGCAAAGCATTAGTTACAGTTCCTGCTCCCATTGTTAGGAGTCCCTCAACTCTGCTGTAGTTTTCTCTAATGACTTCTGTCTGTTGCAAAGAAGAGTCTTCTTAATGAGTGAGGAGGACCTCACTTATCTGTAGGTTTAAAGTCGAATATTTAAAATGGAGTTGGGTTTATTTTTGTTTAGTAAATTGGTCGTTGTTGCTTTCCTCCAACACGCGTGACTTCCCTTGCTCTGTGTGGTTGTCTAGGTTTCCAGTATCAGGCATGGTTTCCTTCTTGTTGAGTGAGGGAGCTGCAGATTGCTGTCAAGGTACATGTGCTACTCCTGTACCCTTAAAATTATTGGCGCATGCTGCTCATTGCTATGGTTCATATGGTCCGTGTGTTGCAGATGGAGAGGACTGTCGGTTGCCTCCCTCTTTGGGAAACTATCACGATTCTTTCTGGTACCTCTTGATTTCACATTGCATTCTCATGGAAGGAATAATAGGCTTGGATAAGATTCAAAGAAGAAAAAGCTACCTACAAAGTTATGTGTTCTTATATGAAACTGACTGATGAATGTTTACAATATAGGAAAGTTATAATAAATAGAAACATCTGTATTTAATTACCCACCCAATAACACTACACAACAATGACTTCAGTCATAATATTGATAGCTTTAAAGTAAATCTTTCTCATATGTGGTAATATTAAGTAGGATGAAAGTTTTATCCCCTCAGAATTTGGAGATTGTTTAAGATCAGTTTTATTAAATTACATAGTATTTCAATAACACAAAAATTTCTGAAGATTACGTACCTATGATTCACAAAACATCACTACCTGGAATGCCATAAAAGCCTGAAACAATATGGCATATAATTCTTTCGGGTGTCCAATTTGCACAATGTATTACAAACAGGCAGGTTCTCTGATGTGTTTCCAGAAAGCTTGTTCATTCACAAGCTCGCTTAGGGATGGCTTGGTTCTTACCTGCATTTCAACATTATGTGAAATCATACATGACGGGCTGAAGACGTGATTAAGTGACTTCAGGCTGGTATTCTGTATGCCAAAATCTTGAATTAAGTTAAGACAGACTTCCCTGTCTTCCCTGGTAGATTTTAATTTTCTGTGTGCTCTTTTAATTCCAGTTAATTAGTAGATTTCACTTCCTGTGATGATGGACTCTTGAGCTGAGCTTGTAATTACAATGAGGATGTCGTGTCCCATTAATTGAGGATTGTGGGTTAATTGGTAATTCCACACACAGCATTTTTTTTTTCTGGAGATGCTTTACAGTGCAGTTGCTAACCTCTTTCCCAAGACAACAAATTCAGCCATTTATCTAGGTGTTCCTCCCTCCAAATGAGAGATAATGAATGCAGCAACGCGAATAGCTTACACTGTCTCAGCAAATACAGGAAAGGGGAGGCGACGCTTCAGTTCTCTCTGAAATTAGACCTTACTGTATCAACTTTATGGCACATATGTTTCACAGTGACTTCCAAACAACTGAATGATTTATTTATTATGGACCTTCCTAGAACCTTCACTATTTTACATGAGTCATCTTTTCTCTAATATTTATTTCAGGAAGATCAGAGTGAAAGAACGAGTGCCAGACAAAGCTAAGGAGAGTGGACAAGAGAGAGGGAGCTTAGTTATAATCAATATGGTTTAGGCGTTGACAAATGTTTCTTTCCCTGAACAACAACAATAATAAAATACTCAGTATAACAAAGGATGATTTTATCGTTCTATCTCCAAATCAGAAATTTCACCAAATGCTTCTACATATTTCATCTTATTTCTAGGAAACAAGTTTAAGATGCAAAGCTCATTTTACTTTTGTTTTTCTTCCACACTCTCCAATAAATTCATGATCATTCATGCACCAAGTTCTCTCCCCTACACACTTTCTTTCTGCCTCATCTGCTTTTATCATGTGAAGAAATCTACTATTTCATATTTAGATTGTTTACCTACACCTTTAACATACATTGGACTAGTGTTTGCTACTAGTTTCTTTGCTGTATATGTCTGTGGATTAAATCCACATTCTAGACAACACACTACCACTGAACCACTCAAATTAAAAAAAAATCTTGATGTAATGAATTTCTTCCTGAAGAACCTGCTGATGAGTTGGGCTGTGTGGCTTGAATCCAGTATTCAGGAGGCAGAGGCAAGTGAATGGAAATCTTGGGCTGATACGCAGAGAAAGCCTATCTCAAAAAAAAAAAAAAAAAAAAAAGAGTAAGGCTTAACTAAAATTTTTTGATTCTCAAAACAACAACAAAAATAACCTGTGTTAGTGTGATGAAGTTTACCCTATCTCATAACTTTCCAACCCAACTATATTTTAAACCACCCCAAAGAAAATAACAAGAAAGAAAGATCTACTAATGAGGTTGTATACTTACCCAAATTTGCATTTGAATTATCTGTGATATCTAGGATCAAATTTACCTATGAAAATTATCAAAATGGAAGTTCTGTTATGATTTAAGATCACTTACTTGGACTGGCAAGAAAAATTGAAGACAGAACTTATACTCAATTTTCTGGTCAGTGTTGTGTGTGTATGTGCGCATGCGCGTGTTTGTGCTTAAGTAAATGTGTGTGTGTGTGTGTGTGTGTGTGTGTGTGTGTGTGTAAGCCAGAGGTCTATGTTGAGTTCTTCTTCTATCACTCTCCACCATATGTTTTGAGATGGGTCTCTTATTGAGCCTGTAATTCACAAATTCACTGATTCAGCTGGGCTGGCTGGTGTGCCGTAGAGATCCACTTGCCTCTTCTTCCATCTCCTCCAGATCTGGGCTTACAGATGGGCAGTGTTGGACTGAGCTTTTAAATGTGGATGCTGGAAATCCAAATTCAGATCCTCATGGTAAACCCAAAATTTGTCTCTTCAGCCCCATCCAAGACTGTCTATCTGAAAAACAAACAAGCATACACGGAAGTCTCTAATACTATTGTCTAAGAATTCAAATTACTTCCTATACATAGTGATTGATAGGTGATAATATATAATAAACAAAAACATGAAGAATGTAAAATGCCAAATAATGCTGCAAATAATACAAAAAGCAGAAAACATAATCTCTGACATCTCTTTTACGTTAGTATTTAATAGAAATGTTTTATATTAGTGGTTTCCATTCTCAAAATCTGGCACCTTACACCTAAAGAAACAGCTTACTCTCCTTATTTTCTAAGCTTATACCTCTCATGATGTCCTCTCTTTAATCCAAAGTCCTGCCTGTACCATGTATGTCTCCTTGTGTTCCAAGGTCGAGGATTTCTTTCTTGAATGGAGTTCCCCTAACAGGAAATTCTCCTTAACTGTGGGAAGACAGAAACCCCCGTAGCTGTGTTACTTTATGAAATGATTCATACACATGTCAGTGTGGACTTATGAAGACAATAACACCATAGACCTTTGTAAGTGTGGCTATGCTGTCCAGCAGAAAGCAGTGCAACCTGTGGTAGACTATTCTTTGGCTGACACCATGCGGTGCCTCCTCATTTCTCGAGTGTAAGACTTTTGCGAGTGCTGTTGGTTTTCCGTGGCTCCAACAGCAGCATAATCTTTCAATATGTTTCCATCCTTGTCCACTGTAATTCAAGACCACCATCTCTGTGTTTCAATTGTTATTCAGGAGTTCCCAGGTTCTCACTTAAAACATTTGCATCTTCCTGATTTTAACATTTTTACTAGTATTCTTTAATCTTTATGTATCATTAAATATATTACTTTCTAGGGTATTTCTTTTCTGACACATTGATCTATTAACTAAACATGTGGCTTCACTCCAGAAACATCACCTCTCATGATAGCCACAAATAGCATAAAGTATCTTAGGGTAACTCTAACCAAGGAAGTGAAAGATCTATTTGACAAGAACTTTAAGTCTTTGAAAAAAGAAATTGAAGAGGATACCAGAAAATGGAAGGATCTCCCATGTTCTTGGATTGGGAGGATCAACATAGTAAAAATGGCAGTTCTACCAAAAGCAATCTATAGGTTCAATACAATCCCCATCAAAATCCCTACAAAATTCTTCACAGACCTTGAGAGAACAATAATCAACTTTATATAGAAACACAAAAAACCCAGGATAGCCAAAACAATCTTATACAATAAAGGAACTTCTGGAGGCATTACCATCCCTGACTTCATACTCTATTACAGAGCTACAGTAATGAAAACAGCTTGGTATTGGCATAAACAGAGAAATGTTGACCAATGGAATGGAATCGGAGACCGGATATTAATCCGCATACCTATGAACAGCTGATTTTTGACAAAGGAGCTAAATTATACAACGGAAGAAAGAAAGCATCTTTAACAAATGGTGTTTGCATAACTGTATGTCAACCTGTAGAAGAATGAAAATAGATCCATATCTATCACCATGCAAATTGAGTCCATTATGTTTAGGACAGCTCATATATTTCTGCAAAATTTCATCAAGCCCTACTTTCTGCACAGTATGGACCTCTACAAACAAGCCAGACACTTGGCATTTTTGCTTACTATTGCATTCATTGTGACTACTGCAATGCCTAGATAGGTGTGAGAAGAGTAACTGCTGGATGCATGAAAAAATAAGACTTAGCTATAGAGAAATACAGGACTCAAGAGCATCAATATTGGCCATGCCTGCACAGTGACACAGAAGATATCAGAGTCTGAGAAATGTGCCCAAAGTTTTGCTGAAGTACTGATATGAGGGTGGGAATATGCTGGAGGTGAAGGTGAAGATGAAATATGTTCTTAGATGGTGATGTTTTTAGATTTTTTTCCATTGCATGGTTTCCTAAGTTTACATAAGTACTACTTTAATTATGTGGTATTTTTGTTTTGGTTTTGTTATTAACAAAATACAGGATGGACTTGACCATATTATATTGCTGAGGGTGCCTTTGAACTTCTGATTCTCCTGCCTCTGCCTCCCAAGGTCCATGTTTGACCACATCCTGTAGAAAAAGCTTAGAGATTAAGGATGGGAGTTTGTATACATGAGTAACATATACGTCACCTCAGTTTTTTATATTAGTAAGAGAAGAAATATGAAAAAAAATAGAGAAAAATATTATAAGAAGTTTACTAAGCCTTTGCTTGGGTTGCACATCAGTTGAAAAGTAAATGGCTATGAGTATGGCCTTAGAGCAGGCTACAGCAAAGAGTTAGAACACAAGAGGCTGCATTTTGAAGCGTCATTCTTAGTTAACTTCGAAGATAAATATATTGAAAGCACTGTAGAAAGGGACCTCAGAGAGCAACTAATTCTGTTTCATTGCCATATTTGTAGAAACAATAAAGAAATCTATCAGTTGAGTGGGATTGGATGACCTTTTCTATAAAATTAAAGACATGGAAGATTCCATTGGATCAGAACTTGAAAACATTTTCATTGAAAAAGCAAGATCAAAATAGCTTTATTCTCTATTATTGATATTTAGCTATGTAGCTCTTAAGAAGTGAATGTTGACTGACTTTTGATAAGCATATTCAATAATTTAAAAAAGATGTAGTTTCTATCTTTAGTATTTGAGGTTTAATTGTATCCCTAAGTTTCTATTCTTGTCAATTTGTATTTAATTTTTTTACTACATTATATTTATCATCTGTCTCTGTGTACATGTGAATGCATGTGTGACTGTTCTAGTACTTGTGTGAAGATGAGAGAACAACTTCCAAAAGGTGGCTTTAGTCTACCTAATGACTTTTAGAAATCATACTTAAGCTACCATGCTTGGTGGCAGAAATTTTGCTCCTGAGCAGACCTCTTTTCTCCATTTGTCTAATCCGTTTGAGTAATCCAGCAGCCTACTACATAAGCTAATAACATGGTTTACGTGAAGTTCTTCAGATATAAAGGGGAAAACTTGACTGTAATTTACATTCATGATACTCAGTGTATAACTTGGGACAACAGCATATTCTTAGCTTTATAAAAAGAAAAAAATCTCAGACTTCTGAGTTGACGACCTGAGTCAGGGTATGTCCTGCCACAGACACAGTGGATGCACTCAAACCTCTGTACTCAGCAATCCAGCACTGACTCATGATCCCACAGATGGAAGGAGAAATCATAAAGACACTGTGGTCATTCTGTTTCATGTCACATTTTTTTCACAAGTCTTGAATACTGTTTGAGTGACTTGGTCATGCTGGCTAATACTTTCAGTTCTGGCCTCTAAGTGTCATTCAGGAAATCTGCTCAGAAATCAAAATGAAGGATATTAAATTATGAGGACATGTTCCATTCATTTCTTTTTTTTCCAACTCCAAGAGCTTTATTTTTAGATGAATAATTGCATCCTTTGTACTGAGAACAAATTAATAACTACTTGCATTTAGCAATTCCAATTTCGCCATTGGAATGGCTCATGAACACAGGCAGAATAGAATATTGAGGTGACAATTAGTTAAAATTTAGCTGGCCTTGTGATTAAAAAAAATCTTTATTCCAAGGGCAGCTGTTGTTAAATGAGGACATTTGGGTTACTAGGCAAAGATTAAATTAGATGAGTTTGCAGAAGCCATAAACATGTTATTCCAGAGTCCTACAGGAAGATAATAGAAGTAATAACAAATAGGCTTTGAAATCACATTTTAATTAGACAAAATGTTTTACACAGAAACCCTGACACAGCACCAGCTATGGGGCCATGAAACTAGTTAAACATATAGATACAAGCCAGTCTGTTTGGAAATAAAAAAATGTACTACTTAATAAGCAGTTTTACCCAAAATAACGACTTCTGTAAATCATTATAACTAGAATAATATTGAATCTGCCCTGTTTGACTTTATTTTTATTAAACATTATCTGTGGAGACTGAAACAAAATTCCATTTTATAGGTATAGTTTTCTGTTATATGAAAGTGTAGTAAACTGAAAATCTCATGATGAAATAAAGCCTTGATTGTTCAGTTCAGAAACAATAGGAGCAGCTTGGTGCTGTTACCATTATGACTAGGTCTGCTTAGTGTACTTATTTTTTACCCCAATAATTTTGTCATTTACCCCTCCCCTAAGTTTCTTCAAGCAAGACCGAACATCTTTAATTCTATAGAGTGAGTTCTTACAGTCAGCTTTGACTGCCAGGCTGTTCATTCTTCTCCTGTCAAGAAGCAACATCAGATTTTTCTATAAACTTAAGAGGACCTGAGGACAGTTATGAGAAATCATTTGATAGGCCCCCCCCTGAGGATTTATGGTACCCCTTTCTGCCTACACTCATCTTTAGTATTAGAAGAACTTCATCTAATGTCTATCCCTCTTCTTGTACTGATACAGTTTAGGTCAGGAAAGGATAGGAACCAGGCAGTAGAGACATATGGATTCCAAAAGTCTACCAGGAAGCCAGTACAGCAAAAACGAGCTCTGCTTTCAGCAAGGAAGACTTTGTCTCAAAAAATAAGGTGGAGTGTATTAAAGAAAGAGTCAGCATTAACCTCTGGCCTACACAGTACACACTGGCACACTCATGTGCACACATACAAATGAAGAACACACAAGATATAAGGAAAAGAAAAAAATAGTAATCAGCTTCACTATCCCAAAGGTATAGAGCAAATATGCAAATGTTTAGCGTGTTGGGATATAAAAGATCCCATGTAAATAATTACACTAGAGTGGTAGTGACCATATAAACAAAACCACATTAAATAAAATAGTCCATTTTTTTAATAAGAATTCTAAAAACAGTAAAATTCTGTTGGTGTAGAAGGTTCTTTTGTTCATGTGTTGCTTTCATTTGTCAATGAATAAAGAAACTGCTTTAGGCTTGATAGAGCAGAACTTAGGTAGGTGAAAAAGACAGAACTGAATGCTGGGAAGAAGAGAGCAGAGTCAGAGAGACGCCATGGATCTTCTGCTTGAAATGGACGCTGGTTAGAATCTTGCCAGTAAGCCACAGTCACATGGTTATACATAGATTAATAAAAATGGGTTAAATTAAGATGTAAAAATTACCAATAAAAAATTAGAGCTCATGGGCCAAGCAGTGTTTTTATAAATACAGTTTCTGTGTGATTATTTAAGGTGTAAGCTAGCTGGGCAGCCGGGACAAGCAAAGGGTCCCCCTCTCCTTACAACACTCTATTTTTTTGATAAGAGAATTAATTCATCAAAAAGATGAAATTATTTCCAAGTGCATATCCATCGAACAACTGATTCTCTAAACAAAAATTTACAATCTAGTCATATGTTTTGGAAAACTTAATGTCTCATGTTCAAGGATGGGTGGAACAAAAAGATGATTAGCAAAGAATAGAGAACTTGACCACTCTGGATTGATTAACAGAGTACATAGCACACTGTACTTGAGAGCGTGGTAGGAGTCAAATGCACATAAACATTCCTCAGGATGAGCAATAGGTGTGGCAATAAAAGAAACTTCGAATTTAGAGTGTCAAATCACAAGTTCTATTTTGAGTACAATACAACAATTATAAATGGCAAGAAATGGGGAGGTTCAAAAACCGCAAACATTTTAAAGTTAAGCATGAGTGAATCTCCCTTATTTTATATTTGAAAATTGATCCTTTGTAAGCATTTATTTTCACTTTACAAATTGGGTTGTATATGTGTGTGTACATGCACATGTATGTGAGCACACACAAGTTGTAGGTTCACCATCATCATTTGTTCTAATCCATGTCCCCATCTTGCTATGAAGTAATGTCACACTCAGATGCTTATGATAAGGCTATTCTGGAGTTGGGGAGTATCATTGAGAATGTGCCCACAATCATTCTTACACCCAATGATTAAAGATAAATGTATAAATGACTCAATCTAGGTCTTACCACATATTAATGACAGGAGAGAAGACAGGCCCTGACTTTTCAGTCTTATTGTTCCTGAATGACAAGGTAAACAGTTTAAAAGTCAGTAAGCAGAAAATTTACATTACACTAACATACATACAAAGAATAAATTTGGTTATGTCCTGAACTTAGGATATAGACTTTTTGACATTTGTGAAGCATGAACTTGTTATAATCAGGATATTCAAACAAATGACCATCAAATATTCATGTAAAGTGCACCCATGAGTATCGTTACATATTCTGATGTACTAAAAAAATAAACAGAAATGCAGTATTACACAAATGGTCATATTATCAGTTGCAATGATTTTTCTTTTACTAAAGATGATATTCTGAGCATGGTATAAATGAAATTACTCCTCAAATATGATCAAAAGACCACTGTTATTACCCTTGTAAAGCCTAGAATTCTGAGCTGAAGTTCAATTTAAGAAGTTATTTTGATCAACATATTTGTTACTGCTACTCTTAGTGAATATTAATGACCTAAAACTTCAGTAATCATGCTGTAATTCCTTTAAAATAAAATGAACCAGTGGATGGAAGACAAGAAGTTTGGAGGGGCTACATAGTGACATTCTTTAGAATAAATAAGACCATGATAAATATTCATTGAGACTCCACCTACTCATGATAGCAATTCATAACAATTGTGAAGAATAAAATAAAGGAGTAATTAGAGATGATTAGAATGCTCAAAATCATGCATTCACATGAAATGAAATATTTTTTGGAAATCTTAAAATGGCAATTTTCTGAATTAATTTTAAGTTTGTATCACCTAGAATGATCTGCACCTATTCTACTGATTGCTCATACTGAGAGAAAATAATTATGATGATTCTGACATTGTTCAAAATAATTACTGCAGTTCAGCAAGTTCAAAATTAAGTTTCACTAATATGAGCATATTTGGATATAATGTAAAGGTAATCATGGAGAAAAATCTAAAATATTCAAGTTGTAGTCATGATAATTAATCTGAATATCTTAGTGCTTCTGTAAATAATTTGGTATTGTTATTTTGCTTGTATAATTCATCATCTTTCTTTGAAATAGAAACTTGCTTCATTTGTGATTTTCAATAGTATACAACTCTAGAAGCAGATTAATGTGGTCTTTCTCCAATATAGATTGATAATTTTAACTATTTTAATTGATGGGCTAACTGTACAGGGCACAGGTTTATCTGATTTTTAAAAAAGTTAAATTAATACTTCCAGAAGGTTTAAATTAGTAACTGCAATTAAAATGTATGCTAAATGTTAGAGGTTGAGATGAAAATAAACGTTACCAAACAACATTTGAGTGTTTCATTGTCCAACCAAATCAAGGTGGAAGATGTGTTTTGGGAACAAGTAAAATCTATGCTAAACCAATCAGCTCAGAAAGTGAATCTTCAATGCATAATAAGTAAAGCCAAGCAATTCTTCACTGCACTTCTTCAGATAAGATTCAGAGATCACTCAACTGGTAAACAAAAGCAGCCTCAGGTGTTGTTCCTAACTAAGATACCAGGCAACTTTTGTTTGTTTGCTTCTTCTTCTTTTCTTATTTATTTATTCATTTATTTAGAGCCAGGGTTTCTCTGTGTAACAGCTCTGGCTGTCCCTAAACTCACTTTGAAGATCAGACTGGTCCCCATAGCGACCTAGCTCAGGAGTGCTGGGATTAAAGGATCATGCAGCCATGCCCAACTTTCTAGTTATCTTTTTTTTTTTTCTTTTTAGCCAGGCCCAACCTTTTTGTTGATTGAACCCAGGGCCTTGTGCTGGGTGCTTGGCACTTGGTAGGAAAATGCTCTCCATCTGAGCTAAATCTTCACCCCACCCTCTACTCCTCTCTTCCCTCTCCCTTCCCCCTCCAGACCCTTCTCTACCCTCCTTCCTTACTATGGCCAGGCTACTCTTTTGGAGACAGAAACTCACTGGTTCGGAAGTCTCAAGAAAGTTAGGCCACTGTTAAAAGAGACACAAGAATCTGTTACCATCTTTCCATCTCCCCAAGCACACACCACCTTGACTCATTTCTTTCTTTTCTTGTTTTATTTTTTTAATGGTTGAAGAAGTTTTCATTGTAGAAATGAGGGGAAGTGCAGCCAAAGTATCTGGAAGAGTCCAGCATAGGGAAAGAAAGCAGCTCACTGAATGCAGTCAGTAGACTGAACTGGGCCATGAAAAGAGAGTAAGGGGAGAAAGTGAGAGAAAAGGAGAGAAGAAAGAATGCCAAGACAGAGATGACTAAGAGTCAAGAGAATGAAGAGCCAAGGCCTGACTTTTAAGAATCAATAATTTTGTTATTTGTGTATATATGGTTTCAGGGCTGATCATATTGCATTGGATTCAGCAGATTGAATTCATATATCTGTGCATATACATATATATGTTTAGATAAATAACACAAGTAATCAAAGAAAAGGAAACTTTGAGAGTGGAGAACATGGAAAGGGTTGGAAGGAGGGCAAAAGGAGGGGGTGAAGATGTAATTTTATTTCAATTCAAAACATTTAAAAGATAATATTAATAGATTTGTTAAAATTAAATACTGTTTGCTCCATTAGACATCTTTAAATAAAACTGACAATAGCAAAAATTTCTTATTATTAAATTTAGAAAAATATTATGATTCAGAAATATAATAAGGGTATGACTTAAAGTTGGTCATATTTTTCAGGGAGTAGACAGTGTCCATTGAGTAGATTTCTGACAACATTTAGATTAGAATTGGATGTATCTGAAAATGGTATAAAAAAAGGAACATGGATACATGAGTAAGAATGTGATAATGGCCTATTTGATGCAGTAGAACTTTTAGATAAAAGGCCCTGGGACTGTAAAAACAAAGATGTTTAGGAGTTGGGGTGTGTGTGAATAAGAATAGTCCCCATAGGCTAACAGATTTGAATGCTTGCTCACCAGTGAGTGGCTTCATTAAGAGGTGTGGCCTTATTGGCAGAGATGCGTCTTTGTTAGAAGTGTCACTATGGGAAAGGCTTTCAGGTTTCAAAAGCTTAAGCCAGGTCCAGTGTCTCTCTTTCTTCCTGCTGCCTGAGGATCCGAATATAGAATGCACAGCTACCCTTACAGCATCATGTCTGCCTGCATGCTGCCATGCTCCCACTATGACAACCATGGACTGAATCTCTGAAAATATAAGCAGCCCAATTAAATGTTTTCCTTTCCAAGAGTTACAGTGGACATGGTGTCTCTGCACTACAATAGAACACTAACTAAGACAGGAATGATGGAAAAATACAAACAATTTGAATTCTAGAACCTTACAGGAAGTATATGTAAATTGTTTTCATAATTTGCAATTGTCTTCCAGTTATAATATTTGCAAAGCCTTTGTAAAGGAATAATTTTTTCTTCAATCCATAAATATATATAATGGGCATTCAAAAGCCATCTATACTCAAATTCAAGATTATGTATAGCTGAGTGAACTTTTACAACACCATTTGTCAGAAAAAATGTAGAATGTTTTTTTTTCAGAATTAAATTAAATTACAATAGTCTATGTCTTATGTCATAAGATGTAATAACAATACTGTTTAACTGTAATGGATCTATTTATTAGTTTTGCTTAAGAAACTTGAATTATTTATGATCTACCATTCACATTTTTATATTTAAAAAATCTCATTCTACTGCAGGTATATGATGCATTGGCCTAAACAGAAACTGACAAATTTCATAAATACAATGTCAAATGCATGTTTCCCACTAGCTCTTATGAAATAATATGTAAATATTATCTGTAAATATTCTATATAAACTGCAAATACTACATGTAAATAAACTATTTCATGGAAAGATATACTACCATATGTTAAACTGTTAAGAAAGATTAAAAGATAAATGCCTATTTCGTATGTATTATTTTACCTCTTGATTCCTGTTAGGTACACATGTGTTGGGATGCTTCTCTTGCACTGTTGCAGATTAAGACTTGGGAAGATAACGAAGCTTATAGAAAGCTACTATAACCACAGATTCATATGAATAAAAAAAACTTGGTATAAGATAAACTAATTCTACTGAATGTACCATCAATCTTTAAGCTATAGGCTAATCTTATTGCTATGTAAGTGAGCCCCTTAAAGTTTAAGTGAGATTTGCTTGAAATACATGCCTAATAATAGACTCATTTTCACGTGACAATCTTACAGGAAGAAAATGTCAATGCAGGTATTTCCTTTTCTTGCTGTTTTGTTAAGGAGAAATTGCTTTTGTGTCACAGACTTGTTACTTTAAAAATCCTGCAATTCATTTCACAGTTCATCTAAAACTCATTGTAGGATTCTGGCACAGAAAGACAAGCCTCCTAAATAAGGACAGAAAATAATCTTGAGACCCAGTTAGCATTTTGATGGAATATGGTTTTTAAATGCTACTATTTTCTTCCTGTAAATCCTAAACACTATTATGAAATATTTCCCTCCTAACTTTCTTCAACATATCCAGAAATATCTCATTTTAACAATACTTAAAACACTTCCATAAATAATATAAAGGTTTGATATATACTCATATTGTTGGGTTTTTTTCGGCACCCAGATATTTACATTCCCCCAGATCTGAAAACTATATTCAGTTTATGAGAAAAATGAAAATTAGTCTTCTAGCAGCTGGTAGGAATAATGTATCTCTCTTCCAGTTTCAGAGGAAGCTAGACATTTCATAGTCAGTTGTAACAAGTGGTAGAGATGTAACCCAGGTGGTATAGTATCTATCACATCGGAAGCCCTAAGTTCAATCACAGCACCATAAAAAAATTAGGTGTGATAAGGCACACATGTAGTTCTAACAACTAGTAGGTGGAAGCAGGTAGACAGGAGCTCAAGGGCATCCTAGACTACATAGAGAGTTTTTGGCCATCTTGGGCCTCTCTCAAAACTGAAATGCAGTTATAATTTTTGTTATCTAAGGTAACTGTGGTTTTCCTTCTGGCACCACTCTGTCCTAATGCTTATGGATATAAAATATATTTGCAGTAGATCCATTCCCTATTTCTAGTTCACCAGAGCAAACATAAACCAACAGTTTTTCTTCTCTGTCATGATTGTCACCACCTCATAACTAAATTCGTTTGTATGTGCTGCAATCCATCCAGTATTTAGCCAGTATAACCCCGAAGATCAAAATCCAATCATGACTTTTTTTTTAAATATTTATTTATTTATTATGTATACAATATTCTGTATTCCTGCTGGCCAGAAGAGGGCACCAGATCCCCATTACAGATGGTTGTGACCCACCATGTGGTTGCTGGGAATTGAACTCAGGACCTTTGGTAGAGCAGGCAATGCTCTTAACCTCTGAGCCATCTCTCCAGCCCCCAATCATGACTTTTTTAAATTAAATTTCTACCATGGTCTCATTGCTTTAAATATCAAAACTTCTTACCCTGGCCTCCATAGTTCTGGTCTCAAGTTTTACCACCACCACTTTTTAACAGCTTAACTCACCACAGAAGCCACCATTTCTTTTTCTTACTGAAATACTTGAGTTTAGACATTTTATGTCTGAAACAGCACTTTCTTTAGCTTCTGTGTAAGTTAATTCTCCATCTTTATATTTTATGCTATCTCCTATGCTGTTTCAACATACTTGTTTTGCTTGATACCTCAATATATCAGTGAAAAATGCTTGTTTTAGTAGGATCAAACTTTATATCATGACTGAAAAAATAGAGACATCTGTAGTGTGGAGAGGCGGGCTGCATTCCTGCTGCCCAGCTTCCACACGGCTAGCTTGGCCCCGGAAATAACAACACACAAACTGTATTCTTTTAAACACTGCTTGGTCCATTAGCTCTAGCCTCTTACTAGCTAATTCTCACATCTTGATTAACCCATCTCTAATAATGTGTGTAGCACCATGAGATGGTGGTTTACCGGAAGATCTTAACCTGCATCCATCTCAGAGAGGAGAGCTATGGCGACTGACTGACTCAGCTTCTTTCTCCCAGCATTCTGTTCAGTTTACTCCACCTACCTAATTTTCTGTCCTATTAAAGGTCAAGGCATTTTCTTTATTAACCAATATTCATATGACCCTCCTCCATCAGACATCCAGATTATAAAATAAGATACAAATCAGAGTCATTAGCAAGTATCAATTTATCAATAATTTCAAGTGTAGTGGCTATCAGGAGGCAATGCAAAGCCAGAAGGTCCTTGTGATTCGACAGTTTTCACAGGCTCATGTTTATGACTTACTAATCAGTTTGATGAGTCAGCTTCTTTAGGCTGCAGTCTCTAGTTACTCAATGAAATACTATCTAAAACGCATTTTCCGAGGTCCATATTCAGTAGAATTAAATGAAGAAGTGATCTGAGTTAATCTGGGTGGACAAATTACATCAGCAGGCAGATCTATAAAAGGCATCACCAAGTGACTTTAAAACCTTAGAGGACTGGCAGACAGAAGCTTCAACTGGAACAGTTCTCGCCTGTACTGCCAGCTGTTCACAGAGGTTTCTGTCCTGACTGGTCCCACAGTCATTCAGTCCCAAAGAAACACACAGAGGTCTACATTAATTATAAACTAGTTGGCCTATTAGCTCAGGCTTCTTACTAGCTAATTCTTACATCTTAAATTAACCCATTATTCTTGTTTGTGTTAGCCATGCCGCTTAGTACTTTTTATCAGTGAGACATTCTCTGCTTCCTCTATGTCTGGATGAGGACTACAAACTGACTCTTTCCTCTTCCCAGAATTCTCTTGTTCTCATTGCCGTATCTCTCCTTCCTGCCTGGTTGCTACACCTATACTTCCTGCCTGGATACTGGCAAATCAGCATTTTATTATCACAAGACTATTGTCCCACAGCAGTCAGTCATCACCTCTACCTGGATTTGAGTGCCTTCAGAGCTCTGAACACTTCTGTATCAACTCTTTCCATTTATCCCTTTCAAATCTCTGTATAGGTCCATTCCACTTCTTTTTATTATTCTGGTTTATCTCTGCACATACTATGTACAGCTCACAATTTTCCTGTGAATTTGTCGTTAGTGATTCCCCCTCCAGCAATCTTCTAAAGTAGCACCTGAAACATTTTGGGGAGGTCCTATTCCATGTTCACCTTGTAACCTACAATCAGGGTGCTTTGCCTCAATCTGATGCCAGTTAATTATCAGCCACTGTGCCACTGGCTTTTCCCTGAGTATTTCAAGATATAAAGAGATCTATATTATCATAAGAGCTATAATTTGTCCTTACAACTTTTCCTAAAGTAAGTTTCCTTGAAGTTTGATTCTAGTAAATGTCACTGGTTGAAAGTTTTGGCTAAAGAAATTCTTTTTTAGAAACCCAAACATGTTATGATATAAGTTCCCCATTCATGTTTTTAAGCTTTGTTTGATTCAAGGTTTTGAAACCACATTTAAACCTGAACTATTTGCTTTTTATTTGTTTGTTTTATTTTGGCAGTTTTTTTCCTTTTATTGAAAAGAGATTCTTTTCTCATACACACATCCTAATTAGTTTTCTCTACCTCCACTCTTTCTCGTTCCTCCCCACCTCCCCTTTCTTCTAGATCCACTTCCTTTCTGACTTATTATAAAACAAAAGGTTTACAAGAGACTACAATTAATCATGCAAAATACAATATTATAAGAAAAAGGAAAAACTATCATATCAAAGAGGGACACGGAAATCTAACAGGAAGAAAAGAGGCCCAAGAATAGGCACAAAATTCAGAGATTCACTCATCCTCACAGTCAAGATACCCATGGAAATAATAAGCTAATAGATATGATATATATTCAGACAACCTGGTGCAGATCTAGGTAGGGCCTGTGCTTGATGCTTCAGTCTCTGTGAGCTGATATGTGCCTTGATTAGATGGTTCAGAGGACTTTGTTTTCCTGGTATCTTCCATCCCCTCTGGCTTTTACACTTTTTCTACCTCTTTTCTTCTCATGATTAACTGAGTTTTGAGAGGAGGAGATTGATGGAGAGCTCTCATTTAGACTTTTACTCAGCATATTGTCTGGCTATGGGTCTCTGTATCTGTTCCCATCTGGTTCTGTGGTCCTGTGAAGGAAGCCTCTCTGATGATGAGTACAGCAGAATAATATTGACTAATTTTATTAAAACTTTTTCCCCCCAATAATGTTTGGTTTTACCTTTGCTCTCTGGGCTATCTAGTCTCTGGTTCTTGATTAGACAAGCAATTACTGGTATAGTTTCTCATGGAGTGGACCTTAAGATAAATCAGACATTGATTAACTACTCCAACAAGTTCTATGCCACTATTGCCCTAGCATAGTTTGCCGGCAGGACCAACTGTAGATCAAAACTTTTTTTTAATTTATTTATTAAAGATTTCTATCTCTTCCCCACCGCCGCCTCCCATTTTTCTCCCCCTCCCCCAATTAAGCCCCCTCCCTCGTCAGCCCAAAGAGCAATCAGGGTTCCCTGCCCTGTGGGAAGTCCAAGGACCACCCACCTAGCCATAAATAAAGGACATAGATCAAAACTTTTGTGGTTAGATTTTTTTTTCACATTTTCCACTGGTGGCCTAAATGTACCTTTGATATGGGATTCTCCTCTGTATTCTGTGATTACCATTAATGAATAAAGAAACTCCTTTGAACATATAGCAGGGCTGATCTCAGCTAGGCAGGGAAAACAAAACACTGAATGCTGGGAGAAAGTAGGCAGAGTCAGAAAAGAAGCCATACTACAGTAAAAATTTTCAGGAGGTGCTTTAAAAATGTAGTTAAACTGCCTAGTCAATGTTCTAAATTATTTGGTTTTTGCTTGGCCCATTAGCTCTAGCTTGCTATTGGCTAATTCTTATATATTAATTTAACCAATTTCCATTATTTTCTATTTTACCATGAAGCTTGCGGCCTACCAGCAATGTTTCAATGTGTCTGTCTCCAGCGGCTACATGGCTTCTTTTCACTTTCCAAAAGAAAAATTAATTTATTAGAATGCCTAGCAGGCTTTGTAATTTAATTAAAAATAAAATTTTGTTGAAAATTTTGGAAAATAAAGTTGAAATTTGGTTAGTTGGATAGTGGTTTATAATCAAAATGAAATTATAATGCAATATGATTATTGTATTATTATATTATCACAAAAATTTTCCAAGTTATTTCCTTCAGTGTACACTGAGGCAGTTAGGTTAAAAAAATCAAGAATTGTAAGGGTCATTGATCAAGACATTAAATAATTTGGCTACTTATGAGAACACTAATCTTTGCTCTATTAGTTATACTGACTTACTTTAGTTAATGCTTTTCAGCATGGTCTTATTTATATACCAGAGTAGTCTAAAAATTCTATGTAGCTGAAGATGACATCAAACACTTCTTCTACCTACCTCTGTCTTCCAAATGCTGAAAATACAGATGTGAACCATCATTTCCAGGAATTTTTGCATGTGCGAATACTTCATTACCTGAGCTATATACCCAGGTATCAGAGTTTTGACTTCAAATTCAGATCTACAGAGAGTGGCAGGTACCAGTGATTTAGTTGCTTATAATTACTGACTGTAATCCTTTTCAGGCTCTGACTACAATTTCATTTTCTCACTTAACCCTTTAGCTGACACATATTTTTTTGTTTATTTTATTTATTTTTTCTTTTTAGTTGTTGCAAAAAAAATTCCCATTTTCCTCCCCCTCCTCGCACACATTGCCCCTTCCCCCCACTCCCCTACCCCGCTCCCCCTCCCCCCCACTCCATTCCCCCTCCCTCTCAAGAATGAAGAAGAGCAGTCCAGATTCTCTGCCCTGCGGGAAGTCCAAAGTCCTCCCACTTCTATCCAGGACCAGGAAGGTGAGCATCCAAACAGGCTAGGCTCCCACAAAGCCAGTTCATGTATTAGGATCGAAACCTAGTGCCATTGTCCTTGGCTTCTCATCAGCCTTCATTGTCTGCCACGTTCAGAAAATCTGGTTTCATCCCATGCTTATTCAGTCCCAGTCCCGCTGGCCTTGGTGAGCTCCCAATAGATCAGTTCCACTGTCAAAGTGGGTGGGTGCACCCCTCTTGGTCCATCTTTTTGGGACTGGGATACCTCACTCAGGATAGTGTTTTCTATTTCCATCCATTTGCATGCAAAATTCGAGAAGTCATTGTTTTTTACTGTTGAGTAGTACTCTAATATGTATATATTCCACACTTTCTTCATCCATTCTTCCACTGAAGGGCATCTAGGTTGTTTCCAGGTTCTGACTATTACAAATAATACTGCTATGAACATAGTTGAGCTTTCGTCATATGATAGGGCATCTCTTGGGTATATTCCCAAGAGTGGTATTACTGGATCTTGGGGTAGGTTGATCCCAAATTTACTGAGAAATCTCCACACTGATTTCCAAAGTGGTTGCACAAGTTTGCATTCCCACCAGCAATGGATGAGTGTGCCCCTTACTCCACAACCTCTCCAGCAAAGGCTATCATTGGTGTTGTTGATTTTAGCCATTCTGACAGGTGTAAGATGGTATCTCAAAGTTGTTTTAATTTGCATTTCCCTGATCACCAAGGAGGATGAGCATGACAGATATTTGTAAGCACCTCCCACCTCTATGACTCTAGAACTATTATGGAGCCAAAGGCAAGAGTGAACTGTAAGAAGAGATTTTCACGTTCAGTGAATTTATTGATAAAAAGTTCATTAGCGCCAGTGTGTTTCAATAGCTACTTGAAATATTTCCAGAGTAAGAATGCATGCTATATTTTGCCCTTTCTAGATGCTAAAGGGTAAAGAAAGAAGGATTTCATTCCAGTCACTAAAGAGATTACATCCAACTGAGGACAAGATAAACATTTTTAAATGTCACATATAATACAGCATATTGATTTTGAAGGGCATGCTACATATGGATGATGAATTAGACATTTCTGTTAGTAAAATTGAATGTTAAATTACCCAACATCAGAACTTGGGTTGACTTTACATTCTATTTAACTAAATTCTTTAACCAAGAGAAAAAAGGGAAATAATTTACAAACTGTGATATGCCTAGAAAGAAAAAGAATAAAACATTCTGGAAAAACAAGAAAAAAAGATACAGGTCAAAAGTCAATTTGACAACAAAAATAAGGGTAAGCAATGAGTGTATGAGTATGACTAAAACCTTCCCTGTTTCTTACCTGGAAGCCATCAGGCAGACAACAACCTCACTGTGTTTGCTTATCTTTTACTCTGCAAATAAATAATTTCAGTCTTCCTTGATTTAGCAATAGTATACCATGTCTTAAAATCTGTAGTATTTCGCTTTAATAAATTCTCTTTCTGAAACAATTTCGTCTTGTCAGTATATTTTTAGCCTCTCCATTTTTACTTTGTAATTCCATACTCCTGAATACATTAATCTCTCTACGTTCCATGAACATTAGTATTGTATGTAAGCCCTGAAAGTATATATTTAAATATATAATAGAAAATCACTGTGTTTAGGAATATTTCTCCCTCTACTAGACAACAAAGTTTATAGTCATGACATTTTTACTTTGCCAATTAACACTTTAGTCTACTGACAAGAAACACTGGAACCTTGAAGTCTCAATGAATGTGCGGTCTTGTTCAGAGGAGATATTACAATGATTCAGTGTAAACACAGGAAGTGCTTTACTTGAAGATATCCTGATATAAGGAAGGATAGATAGCATTATATGTAAAAGAATATATATATATTTATATGCATTTGAATATGAGGTGTAAGTATTGTCACACGTTGTCAAAGGAATTAAATGTTATGTAAGTGAAATAGAACTTGTAAAGTCTGTTGTAATTTGAAAAACATCATAAGGAGAAGCCACACCATGCAACAAGGCTCACATAGGAAGTTTATTGGAAGAGGAGAGAAGAGGAGCAGAGAAGGAGTCAGAGACTTGTCTCTATGGACAAGACTGGTGGAAGAGAGGAGAAAGAGACAGAGGAAAAGAGAAAGACAGGAGGTGGGCAAAGCCCACCTTTAAAAGGGAATGTAGCAAATGTGCACAGGAGGTGCTCTTAGTGGCTGCAGCTGAGAAGGTATCCTGTCAGGCCCTCAGGGCAGGCCAGTACAGATGCCTGAATACTAGCATTTCTCCCTCCTGTTTATTATAAAAACATAAGGATTTAGAAAATGGCAGAAGGCAAGGCAGGAATGAGGTCACTGTGTTCTTGAGACTGCTTCATCCCAGAGTGTAGCAATCTTTGGGGGACCTGAGAAAGCTGTGTTACTGGCCATGTTCTGGGGTATCTGACTGTTTTGCTTCACTCTTCAGGCTCTGTGGAACTGTCAGGTGGATCTTGGAGCTAGCAAAATGCTGTTCGGAGTGGATCCAAGTAGACTCCCCGAAGTTCACAAGAAACTTCCACACACAGAATTCAGCACAGTTAAGTAAATTAAAACCAGAGCATGAGGAAGTTGGCTTCTCTATCTGCCCTGAATGTTGCAGCAAACAGACAGGCATTTAGAGAGGGACAGCAGACAAACACAAGCAAGTTTTGAAGAATGAGAATGAAACAACGTGGAGAATTTCTACTCTCTTCCCTGACTGACTGGTCCAAGAAATACTAAGGCCAGATTTGATTTAAAAGGAATGGTGAGAGGGTCTCCAAAAGACATCCCAATAGGATTGAGGAGGTGTATGACACAGTTCTCAAGAATGAAGCAGAGGAAGAAATAGAACAAATATCCAAAGTCTCAATGTGTTGGAATCCAGGGAAGATCAGACAAAATGGGTGCAAGCTATTTCAGAACGTTGACATGCAAGAAAAAAGGCCACAGGCTCTGAGCATGAGAGAGACAGAGTCTCCTGTTACCACGACTTCAAGAAAAGCCAGAAGACAAGATAAAGACTGTGTTTAAAAAAGGAAGCCTTACTTCTAGGGGAATTATAACCCTACTAGAGACCCAGTGGTTGGTATTGAATGGAAGGCAAAGCCATCAGCCAACAAGAAAGCGGATTTGTTGCAGGTAGAAGAGAGCGAATCAGAGACCAAATATCTAAGGGATATTTGGGCCAGATCTACCTGCAAGATGAGTTTAGAAGGCCATAAATCGAGCACTAAGAACAAAAGTTGAAGGTACAGATGATGTCAAAGTCACCATGAGGGAGGCCCAGGGGTCTGTAATTCTTAGCAATGCAAGAATTCAGAGGGGCGATTTCAAGAATTCACAGATGTCTCAGTTTTCATCAAACACAGATCAAGGGACCAAGGACCCTGAGCCCAAGAGAGCCATGGTTGCCTGGTACTAGGGCTTAATGAGATCAAAAGGTGAGAAACCATGCTTGAGAGATGAGTCCTCACACATGGAAAATAGCCAGAGGTGGAGAAGAGGAGGCTTACCAGTTAAGCAAGTGTTAGGTGGAGGGGGCCCAGTGATCAATTAGTTGGAGAAGCAGAGCTATTGCATGTGGACTAGGTTCCAGGGTTCCAGCATGCTTCAGACTACTGGAATTCAGAAGGAAGCATCAGTAGGGCCTTTCCTAGTAAGAAAACCAGTGCAGAGAGATGTCATGCCACACAGCAAGGCTCATATACGAGGTTTATTGGAAGAGGAGAGAAAAGGAACAGAGAATGGGGAAGAGACTGATCCCTGTGGATAAAAGTTGCAGAAGAGAAAAAGAAAGGGCAAGAGAGAAAATGAGTGAAAAAGAGAGAGAGAGAAAAAGAGAAAGAGACCAGAGGTTGGCAAGGCCTACCTTTTAAAAAGGAATGTAGCAAATGTGCACAGGAGGTGGTCTTGTGCCTGTAGCTGAGGATGTATTCTGTCAGGACCATAAGGACAGGCCAATACAGATGCCTAAATACGAACAGAGTCAGCATAGGCAATTGTCCTGTAGTAGAAGGTAGCATCTGTTACTGTTTGAGTAACAGATGATGGAACATCATAAAATCACAGAGACAGACTGAAGGAGTTGCATGAGAAATAAGGCAGATGGTGCACTGGAAATAATAATAACCTTTAGAAGAATCTGATATACCTAGTGGATAGCAGTCATGCTTTCCTATAAAACAACAAACTGCATTAGTGGGATGTGGATGCAGGGATCTGAAACCAGTGAGTAGTGAGATACAGTGGGGAGAGGTAAGAATTAAATGGAAGCAAGACAAGTATAGACAGAAAGAAAGCAGGTTAATTGAGGAAGGACACATAAAGGAAATCCCACACTAGCTCAGAATTGAGAATAATAGAGGGTTATTTATTTTGGGGTAGACTCGAAAACCACAATCCTCTGCTGGAATAGAGAACAGCAACTGAATCCCGCACCCAGAAAAGAGACCAGATGTGCACTTTATATGGGCATAAATAGTATAAGAGGCCACACCCAAGTGGGCAGGTAACTTAAAGGCTGCTGGCAGTAGGAATTCCTACAGCACCTCCCTCTTTTGTTTGAGTAAAAAAGTTCTAAGCCTAATACAAAGTTATACAGAATAAGAACAAATATACCAAGCAAGGAACATGATAAATATTTCAATAATTATCCTATCCTATTGATTTTAAGTCTTGTATAACAAATAACTTGGCCAAGTCATGAGAGGAAAGTAACTGCAACTCTCTAGTCTTCAACCACTTCAAAGATCTGAGAAGGAAGTAATATTACTTGAGTAGGCAGGAAGTGCAATCAAGCAACTTCCAAAAATGTACAACAAATGACAGAGACAACTGGCTACCTGGGCAATCACCCAAAGTCTTACTTGTAATGTTGGAGCAACCAACTTTGACTAAGGCCTAGAGTAACAGACAGACAATTTTCAGAGGCAAGAAATTTTTCACAACCATCTTACCCTGTCTTGGAAAGATTTGACAATCTTTTTTTCTTGTATCTTGCTTATCCTGTCTGGACATCGTGCATTTTGTCAGTGGTCGATGCATGGGTAGTTTCTTTCCCAAAGGCCAGTTTTGCCAAGAAGAAAACAAGTTCCAAGTGGAGTATCTTCAGTGCTCAACATCTCTCGGGAATAGATCATTGCTGCCAGGTGCAATCGTGTCTCATGTCAACAGAACCCTAAAGTTATTTAAATGCATATTCTACAGCTCTTTGAAGTATCTGAAGTGATTACTTATCTATGCAGAATATAATCTCTATGTCTCTAACAAACCTGATTAGTCTAACTATAAGTATGAAAAACATATATGACTATTGATCTTTAATACATAATACCTATATAACTTAAAGACTAAGACTTCATGTTAGAATATAAACAACTGTGCAACAAATGAGGACAATGGCCTCAAATTGTAAACAATGTATAAGTATCTTGATCAGATGTAAAAATGTACATTGCAATATGATAAATATATCCTAAAATTGTATCAATATACAAATTTTTTAAGCAGAGGTAGAAGCATGCATGCATACAATATGACAAAATAACTTTGCTTAGATATAGAAATATTGTAGATGAAAATAAGAACATATTCAATATAATTTAAGTTAGTATCAATATACAAGAATCTATATCAATGTAAATTGCCTATAATTAATAGCTCACAAGTATTCACTCTATTACTCACTATTATCAGTGTGAGTAAGCTCACACTAATCTATTATCATATCCAATTTCCCCCTTTTTATTCAAAGAGATCCCTGAGCCTACATAATTTTTCCCCCAACTCCTACTGTATACCAGTTATAATCAACCCCTAAATGATGTCCCTAACCCTGAGGACAAACTTTGTTGGGAGAGGGGAGATTGTCTTCTAGAATTACTTCCAGCTGTCATGGGGGTGATGTTCTTTCTATGGGATCCTGTGAAGTTTTTGTTAAAAAAAAAATACATGGCCACCAAGCTTTTCTGAATAATGAACTACAATCATTCCTTTCATTGTCTAACAGAGGCTACCAGTTCCACGTGCTTTTCTCTTTGTTGAGGCTCCTGACGGGCTTTTAGTCATATCCTTTCAAACTTATTTTTGCTTGTTCCTATGTTGGGATGACTGTCACTATTGCTTGAATTTCAATCAATATTTTAAAGCTGTTCTTTTAGAGGGCTTCAGCATGCTCATTTCATTTGGATCAATTTCTTTTCCACTAAATGCAACTTTAAGAACTCACAGTTATTTCTGTAACATTTCAAATAGCACATCTTTCTTCTTAGCCATTTTCTCTTTTAGTTTATAAGATCAAGTCAAGTTTTGTTGTTTTACAGGAAGGAAGTGTGTGAGTTCACATGCTGAACTCTTACACATCTGAGTGCAGCTGTGTCTTTTAAATTTGATTTATAGGTTTACTTGATAAAACTGCCAAGAGGAAAAAATATCTTTCACTTCATTGAAGGTCAAGCTCTCTGTAGTCTACAGTTCATTCTTACTCACAAAAACGTTATTCCTTTACACTTGGGAAGATATTTTAAAGATCCTTTTTATTTCTTTAAGGCTGTATCAGGCCATTTTCAGTTCAGAATTTTTAACAAATGTATTTGAATCTAGGGAACTTTTGTCTCCTTTCAATTGAAGACTGACTCAGAGAGCAAGTACACAGTTTAACTTAATATTAGTCAATATATACCCAATTTGTTGCATCTTTACTACAAATTAATAAGTAGTAACCTTCCCATGTAGGTTTGAATGAAATACACAACCCCCACCCCAGAATATCTGAAGTTTGACCCATAATTGCTATTGTTCAGACTTGGCATTTCAAAGGAATTTCCTTACAAATGAGCAAATTATATTTATCAATTTTAGAGAAGAAATGAATGTATTTATTATCAGTGACAGAATTTAAAAATTTAAGTACTTTATGGTTTCTTTGATTTTCTTCCGCTGTATATAGAAATGGCAATAGTGACTTGTAGCACAAATTCTAATAGGTCTTAATAATAAAAATCTGGATTCAGATATTAGGGGGTAAAAGCTGAAAGATGAGAGAAGCAGAGCAGCCAGCCACTAGAGTTCTTTTCTCTGTGAAATCCTCAGACAGAAAAAGAGCCACGGTCCAGTCTCCTCCTGCCTTATAGTACTCTCTCTGCCTAGCCATATAATTTCCTATCTCCACCTTCCTAGTGCTGGAATTAGAGGTGTGTGCCTCCCACGTTCTGGGATCAAAGGTGTGTGCCACAACTGCCTGGCTTTTATGGTTAATTAATGGCTAGCTTCAACTTCTAACCCTCAGGCAAGCTTACTTTGTTAGAGCACAAACAAAATATCACCACAGTGTCTCATATTTTTTCATATAATTAATGAGATGTATCATTTTGGGATATTCTAGCAATTTGTCAAATTCATACCCCTTCATGAGCAATACATTAAGTTATAAAATCAAAGATGAGGAAAAGACTCCATTAGCAAATCACAGTTTTCTCTTTAAAATTAGCCTACTCAAAGTATGAATGCCCACACTGGGAGTAGTCTTCTAGACGTGCAGATTTGATTAGCGATAAGTCTGAGTTGTTTTATATACTCACAGTCAAAGCTTTGTGTACCTCACACCACTCTGCCTCATGAAAAACCATTGTTGTCCTCGATACATTGTTACAGGTTCCTGTACTGGTTCTGCAATTAACAGAGTGGAATCAAACCGGACTCTAAATATCTCAAGAATACTTTTGATGTTCCTAAGAATCTACAGGAAAACATTTCTTGGTTTCTGGAGACATGGAGGATGGGGAGATGGAGGAAAGGGAGAAGGGAGGAGGGACGGGAGGAGGGAAAGATGTATAGCATGTGCCTATCCAAACAATTAAAATGAGGAGAAAAAAGAAACTAAAAGACAGAAAGCATCCAGCAACTATCTGAGAAAAAAATGAATAAAAATAAAAAATAATAAATTTTGCACTAAAAGTTAAAAAAAGATAAGATTTTTATGGGAAAGTTACAATGACCATACTTTAATAAAATCTTTTATTTTATTGTGTGATGCACTCTTGTTTCTTATTTTCCCCTATTAAATGAGCAGGTTAATTAATTTTGGGATCAACAAAACGGTAAAAGCTATGTATGGTTCTCATAAAAACAATTATATTTATTATTATGAATTAGGTAGTCATGTTTATTCCTTCACTTTGTTTTATAATTATAATTATTCCTAATTATAAGTATGTGTTCTCAATAGGTAGTCTTTATTTCTAATTCCTCATAATAATAAACATCCTCTATACATAAAAAAGTATCTATACATTAATGTAATCCCAAAGAAATCTTTTCAGAAATACATAAAATAAGAATTTGAGAGTTATGAGTGATGGTTTTCTCTTGTGCACATTTGTTTTTCTCAAATAAAACAAGAAAAACAATATTTATATTCAAATAAATGTAGTTTGTTTTTAAGTTATGAATTAGATTTTAATAAAAACTGGAACAATTGGTCAAGTCTGAAAATATATATACAAGTAACATTAAAGAGGCTTAACAGGTTATATTTGGGAATATATATGTGTGTACACCTGTGTGTGCATGTAAATGCATGCATGTTATATATGTAAATATATGTATGCTATCACAATTCATTTGTATATAGCATTTTATATATGTATTTATACATAAATACATGCATGGTGTAACAGTTGAAGAAAAAAGAGGCCACAAGTGGCCATGGGTATATGGGAGGATTTGGAGGGAAGAAAGGGAAAGGGAAAGGAAAAACATTGTAATTAAAAAAACATTCTCAAGAGTGATATAGCTGGATTTTGAGGGGGGAACCTGTGAGGGGTGGAGAGAAACTACTTTCGGGATGTAGTGTGTAACAGGAGAATAAATAAAAGTAATACAATCTCAAAAATAAACAAAAAAACTAAAATTTAAATCAAAAGAAAATGAATTTTAAAAAATGGCTTATAATTTGAAACAAATAATATATGAATTTTTACCTGTTGTTGTATGCCTAAACTCTCTAGATCTCTCAATTAGCTGGCATAGTGGCACACATCTTTAATGCCAGTACAAGGGAGCAAAGGCAGGCAGATCTCTGAGCTCAAGGCCAGCTTGATCTATCTACATAGTGAGCTGCAGAATAGCCAGAACGACATACTTAGACCATGACTCAAACAAACAAAAAAACAACAAAAAAGGAAGGAAGGAAGGAAGGAAGGAAGGAAGGAAGGAAGGAAGGAAGGAAGGAAGGAAGGAAGGAAGGACGGACGGACACAAACAAAATCCCCATACTGTCTCCTCCTATTTTTGTCTTAGATTGTTTACCAAATCCTTCTAATTTATTATGGAAGCTCCCTCAATTTCTGCAAATACATTATGATTTCTCAGTTCTATCTTCTTAATTATAGAACATATATCCCTAGTCTTTATTTTCAAGAACGGAATTTGTCATTATTTCTCAGTTTATTGCGCATTCTGAAAAGCTAAATGCAAGAAAGAAAAGAGCCGGGAAACACTTTGAAGACTGAGAATGAGACTACGTGTAAGAAAGAGCTGCAGATGTGAATCATTTAAAAAAGTAAGGAAAACTAAGTGTTCTGGTGAAATCTAGAGTAACTGGCTCATGGGAGCTTGAAGAAGATCAATGGTAAAGTTTATTGCTTCTTTTTCTGTTTATCAATAGGATACAACTCAGCATTTTGTGAATGTTCGGAGGAAATGTTTGTTTTCTGTAAGAGTACATGGATAGGAAATACTTGTCCAGTTTCCACTTATCCTTGATATTTATTTGACTAAAGAATCTACAAGTTACTATGTCAGGATTGTGAAATACAATGGAATTAAGGATAGCAGTCACAGACAGAGTCCTCTCTTCAAACGGTTTATTCTTCGGGATATAAACTCTGCATTATCCAGATTACCCCACTGACTGCTGTATTTTTATGCCCTTTAAGGGATACTCAAGTACAGTTAGCTTTCCTTCTGGGAGCATGGTAAGGTTGAACTTTGTGCTCAGCTAGAGTCAGGTGCATTTATGTGGAAAGTATGGTGAGGTTTTGGAAATTTATGAGCCAGTTTATAATTTCCCATACTGCCTTCTTTTTTCTTGGATGGTAACTAGAAATATTCCAGACGGCCCCTGTGATGAACACACCATAAGTGAGAATTAAACTGCTTTCAAATAGTGAGATCTAATATGTTGCCCACCCATGCCTATCCTGATAGCTGCAGAACCGACATCAGAAGCTAATGGGTGAACAGGAATGTGGCAAACTTTTCCAAGTTTCTCTTCTTGCTCCAAAATTCTGCACTAGGAAGCTGAATTGGGAAACCATTTAGTTTTATTCTTAGTTCTGATCTCATTTTTGGCATTACATGTTGGGATCTTATATTTTTGACTTGTGTTCTCAGCTTACTAACTTTTCGGTGAATTTACTTTGGACACATTATACATTTCTCTTAAGAAGCTACATCCCCATAGCACAGCTAGACCACTCAGTGAACAAATAACTGTTACCACTAACAGCATACTATATATTTTTTAAAGCATAAAGAGGAGTTTTATTCACTGTGGTTACATTGGGATGGGGCACCAAGAGGTCCAGGATATTCATGGGTGTGAGTGGCCAAGGGAGTTCTTTATTCTTTTGCAGAAGTTAAGCCACACTCGGAGGTTTGCAGTCAACCTTCCACAGACATTAGTAACAGACTCTTAGCCAGGGCTCTTTTTGTTTGATTGACAGCTGGCAGCTGTAGCTTAGAGACGATTTGTAGGAGGAGAAAAGAAACAACTTGGAAATAAAGGCCATGAATTTGAGGGATAGCAAGGGAGAGGGGATATGAGGGAAGGACTGGAGGGAAGGAATGAGGAAATTATGTAACTATATTTTAATTTCAGAACAACAAAAACCAAAACAAGAAAAGATGAAACAGAAACAAACTAGAACTTTTAATAACACTGCCTTGAGTAGTGTTATTGTTGTACACAAACAACCACTTTCTGACATGAGATGGAAAGCTACAATAGTTTAGCATTCGGTGTCTAAAAGAGACACCTTTGTCTAGACAGTTGAGAAAGTGGACTCCAACAAACTGGGAAGCCTGCAGGGAAAAGTAAATGACTGAAGTACAGGGAAAAGTACACCCAGAAGAAGATTGCTATTAGTTTTAGACCCTGTATATACAATAAAGAAGGTGGAGTCATCACAGTTGAAGGTGATCTGTTCCTCAGTCCTTAGTCCAGTATAAAGCAAGTGTCGATTTTATCTTTGTAGCGTGTTCTCTGACTGTTCTATGCTTCCACTTTGTCATCACACATATGGATCCCATGCCATGGTCAGCCATGGAAATCAATGCCCACATGGCTTGTGAATTTCTCCATGGTATTGGCCCGTAATTTCCCTTTGATTTATTTTGAAACCTTCTAACAATTGGTTTTTGAATTGTTTGCTTTGTACAACCATAAAAAGTCTTGGAAGTGTAAATTTCCAGGTGTTGTTTTAAAATAAATACCCCTGTGAGGCAAAACCAGATAAAACATTTATATTTACAAAGAAATAATAAATCTTCTGCATATCTTGAATTTCCTCCATCAATAATTACAATGCATTGGAGACAAGGCAACGAGGACAGGAAAATACCATTTAATAAACATTGACACACAGCTATCATGTTTTACACCCATCATCAGATTTTCCATTCGAAAAAATAATCTCTTTTTCCTCTTCTGCATTCTGTTCACTTTAAGCTCAATTTGAGATGTTTCCTTTCCAAATATTTTACTAACATGTCACTTAATGCCTATAAATTACAAATAATAGTTTCACTTTGACAATAGTGGAAACTACATAATAATATTACTAGATTTTTTGAGTCAAACATTTTACTTTAGTCTCAAAAATCATTCCTTACCATCTATTGTATTTGCAAATATATATTTTTATACATGTTAATTGAAAATATCAGGATTTTTAAATCTATCCAGTATAATTGCTTAGATAAGGAAGCAGAAGTGTTTTTTTTTAAAATATAAATTCACTATCAGGATTGCCCAAAATGCTTTTGTTGATATGGTTTCCTAGGCTACCATGTGTTAAATAATCATCAAGTCTTTGAATCCCTTGACACAGAAAATCTTATGTTAAAAAAAATAAAAGAAAAAAACTGAGAAAAAATGCTAAGAACTTATAAAAAATTAGTTTTTGCCTTTATGAATCATTTGTTAAAATAATTGTAAATCAGACTCAGGATTTTTTCATTAAATTTGAATCTGGTCATTTTTAACTTGATTTGTGCTGAAATGCTCACATAGATCTTAAATTTGAGCTTCAGACAGGTGGAACACCAGTGTCAACTTCTCATGTGCCCTATGTAGAGGAGCTGGATACCATAACCTTACTTCACTTTGAAATAGGTGGGTACACAAAATAACTAAGCTATTTCCTGAGCATTCTATCCTGAAATTACCAATAGCTTGGGAAAAAAAAACTCTAGTGTTTTTCCTGTAAAATTAATGTGGAATAAGTATTGAATTCATAGCTCATTGTTCAACCAAATGTTTTCATAACTCTTGCTGTAGCCTGGAACTGCAGAGAATCTAAATTTATGTGACAGATATCAATCACTTCAAAGTTTTCACTTTCCAGTAAACCAAACAGATATTCACCAAAAATATAATGGGAAGGTAAGCATCTGGCCTATCTCAGACTTAGGCAGTTTTGGCTTATGCACTGAGTACTTTTGCTTAAACTCTGTAAAAGACTCTACAGTGTGCCCTATGTTATCTGATCTGCCCAGTGTACTTTTTACTATGAGCTAGTTTTTCATATTCACATTCATTAGCTGCCAGTAGTCCATGAGTACAGTGAGTTCAGTTAGATCTTACCAAAGTTTCTTTGATCTGTCTTCTCTAATAATCTGCAACTAATAACTATTTAGGTTCTGTATTATTATTATAAATTATATGATTAAATAGAATTATTATTAATAAAAATAATAATTTTCATCAAGAAGCTAAAACTTGCTTCTTCAAGCTTGTTTATTTTTGTGTGTGTGTACATACTCACAATTATATGATACTTGTGATTTGACAAATATCCACTGTCGTTTTCTATGTAAATTTCAAGTCAAGTTATATTCTATATATTTGGATATTAACTGAAGTTTCTGTTTCTATCATTGTACTTTTTGTTCATAGTATAATATTTATCCACAGAGAGTAAATATTAATTTTACAATGTTATATTTTGTTTGTATTTGTCAAAATTGGGAGGATGAGTTAATAATATGCCCACTGGAAGTCTTGGGGTAGACATTATCTTCACTTTACTACAATTAATGATCAAATAAATTTGTAATAATAAACCCTATAGAATTTTTACTACATTGATTTCCAACGGAAGGAGTTAGTTTAAGTCACATTTTCCTATATATGGAATATATATGTATATGTGTGTGTACTTATGAATAATTTTATTTACATATAGGTTACATGAGTATGTCTTTATAAACAAGCATATCACTGGGTGACATGAGAGTAGAATCTTGAATATTTCAGAAAAAAAATGAGTATGAGTATGAATTGAGATGGGGAGAAGGGAAGCTTGAGTGGTGAGAACTTTCAAAGTACATGAAATATTTGAATAAAAAAATGTCTTTATAGAACTAATCACAAAATACAATGAGTATACATAATAAAATATAGGAAAAGTATCTAAAGACCTATTTAATATGAAGAAGAGTTTGGAAATATCCAGCAACAGAGAAATAACTAACAAATAAGAAGTATCAAACATACTTGAAATTTTTCTAAGGGTATTAGAGAAAGTTCCAGAGATGATGCCTCCTGACTTGTTGGTAACTGAGAAACTGATCATCTATATAACCAAAAGACAAGCTGAAGTTAGTGTCTAAAGAGAACTACACCAACAATTCACAAAGAAAAGAAATTTAATTTCAGACTGAAAACTATTAAACTGATTATTCCTCTTGTGAAAAGAAAACCATTGAAATAATAATTTTCGAGGTACTGAGAAAGAAGTCTTCAATTTCTTGAAAGCTGTTTATGCTGTTTAGTCTTGATTATCATCTTGATAGGCCTTAAAACTGCCATGAAAATATATCTCTAGGGTGTCTACATGGTTATTTCCAGAATGGTTTATCGAAGTGGGAAGACCCACTCTAAAGAAGGGCAGCACACTTTCATTGGATGAAACCCTGGACTGAATAATGAGAAAGAGAGCACTGGGCACCTTTCTCTCCTCTCTGCTTTCTGACCAAATATTCAGTGTGAGCAGCCGCTTCCCTCTCTTCTTGCCATGCTTCCCTTGACATGATGAACCATATCCTCGAGCTATGAGTTAAAAGGAATTCTTTTTCTAATGTTGCTTGTATTCATTTTGGGTCCTGAAAACAAATAAGTAACTAATACACCATGCTACTAAGACTTATCTCCAATATCCTCATTTTCTCTCCAGAGACATAAGACTACACTGAAAAGGTGGCATGATGAGTGGAAGGGAATGAATTCAGAAAGCCTGGACACCAGAATTGATAGGAGAATGGACTACAGATACAATGCCTGAAGTAGATGAATCACACCTTGCAGGTTTTATAGACTGTCTTATCTGTCAATGGAAGGCACCATTGCAATCACTGTCAGGAGTTATTTGTATTTCATGGTATTTGGAATTTTGCAATTAAGTCAATAGTGATTTTTTAAATGTGACTCTGATAAAAGAGGGAAGAAAGACATAGTTATAGAAAATACGCTATTCACAATTTCCTTGAATGCAAAAACTACTAGAAAAATTAAATTTGATAATTCATTAAGTAATTTTACACAATACCAATAAATATAGGAAGATCTCTAGCAAGAATAGGAATAGATTTTAAATAAATAGAATGTTAGGAAAGGAAAGATTAGGACGTGGCTATATTTAAGATTCAAGCAGAAAACACTTGAAATGTTATTTTATGGTAGAAACCGCTAGTGCTCTCTCCTACAGGAGCTCTCTAAAGAACAAATACTGATGAAGTGGGTCTTCTAAAAACACTACATGCTGCCAGTTTTTTTTCCACAAAATATCGCCACAAGTCACTTAGAAATTGTAGAAAATCTACAGATGTGCAGAAAAGGAATAATATTTGAGTGTGATGGTGACAGAGAAGAGAGCTTAAGGGGGGAAATGGGGGGAAACATGGGTGGTTTAACAGGAAGAGAGAAGAGAGATAAATACAGAAGTTGTGAGGACAAAAATAACAGAAACGACATCTAAAACGGCATAAAGAATCATATTACCTACCTATCTAAACTGTCTATAGTACATGTAACCCTTGTTTTAAATATAAATACATTTTAAATAAGATTTCTCAAATGGGATGGCAATGCATCCATAAGAAAGAAAGAAAGAAAGAAAGAAAGAAAGAAAGAAAGAAAGAAAGAAAGAAAGAAAGAAAAAAGAAAGCCAAGTGCCACAATACTAGGCATGAGAAACCCTCTTTTGAAACTTTGTTCAGAATTGCCAAAAAGATTCCCAAAATCTAAGATATTTCATTTGCCCTTGGTTATCTGCCAGAGCAGTGAGGTAAGTCCATATTGCTTTAAAGACCATGCGCTTTGGACACAGGGCCCAGAGGACCATGACTGGATCTGAGTAGAGAGCCTCCTACCTATGGACTAGCTTTCATTGTTCCTGAAAACATCATATGGGCTTCCAAAGGTAGGAAAGAATTGATCTTTTTTTTTTTTTTCTCAGTGTTAACTGCTTTATGTGTGCAACAATACAGTCCTATCTAGATATGACCCTATGAACCACAGCAGCACAAGCATAGCACAATAACCCTAGGGCTGCAGTCGTGACACACATACTTTGACAGTCCACTACAGCTCTCAGATTGGCCCTAAAGGCATGAAGAAGAGAGAAAGCATGCTTGGTGCTAGAAACCTATAACCACTACTTTACTAAATCAGCATACTCTCTTTTTTTTTATTGAGAATAAGAAAAAAAAAGTTTCCGCCTCCTCCCAGCCTCCCATTTCCCTCCCCCTCCCCCCACTCTTCTCCCCCTCCCCCGTCTCTTCTCCCCCTCCCCCCACTCCTCTCCCCCTCCCTCTCCTATCCAAAGAGCAGTCAGGGTTCCCTGCCCTGTGGAAAGTCCAAGGTCCTCCCCCCCTCCGTCCATGTCTAGGAAGGTGAACATCCAAACTGGCTAGGCTCCCATCAAGCCAGAACATGAAGTAGGATCAAAACCCCTTGCCATTGACCTTGGCTTCTCATCCGTCCTCATTGTTCGCCATGATGAGAGAGTCCGGTTTTATCCCATGCTGTTTCAGTCACAGTCCAGCTGGCTTTGGTGAGCTCCCAATAGATCAGCCCCACTGTCTCAGTGGGTGGGTGTACCCCCCCGTGGTCCTGACATCCTTGCTCAGCATACTCTCTTAATATCTGTCCGTATACCATCAGGTAACTGTAGTCCTCTCTCCTCACCAAGAAAACTGTTACTTACAATAGCTGGAGACCAGAAGATAAAGCTACAACCACCTAAAGTACAGTTATGAATCCTAGTCTCAACAGGTACCTCTACAAAGACAACTCCTGCTCCTACATTTAAGGCTGTTTGAAGACAAAAAGACAGAACGATGTTAAGACCAACTGGAACGGGAAGTTGTTTTTTTGTACAAATGTGACACCTAGAAATGTCAGAGAAGCTACACCCAAGAAGTCTCACTAACATGGGTGCCTTAATGAGATCTGAACCTGGATGGAGGAAGCTCATGAGGCCTCAACTCCACAGAAAGAGCTATAGGCAACTAACAAATGTTGAGAGTGAGAGAAATAGTCTTCTCCAGGGAAGAGTACACCAGTTCGTCACCCAATACCAAGTGACCAGCCTTGCAAACATGCATACAAGTAACATTATACAGACTTTTCTGGTTTCACAACACACGTGTGTGTGTGTGTGTGTGTGTGTGTAAAACAACAAATAATGAATCTATTAAATTGATAAAGACCAGGAAGGGATACATTGAAGGCTTTGGAGGGGTGAAAAAGAAGGGAGGGAATAATGTAACTTTTATAATCTCAAAAGGCTATAACAGAAAAAGAAATTGGCATTTATTTTTTTCTAAAAAAAAGTGAGTGATTTTTCCACAGAATTAAAATGAGAAGAATGCATTTCAAGATGAATGATCTTCTTCTTTTATAAAAGAGAATCTTTCTAAATTCTGAGGCTAGGGAAATGAATTCTTAAGACACACACACACATCGGTGACTGTTTTGCAATGACTGCATTTTCACTGAAAATATCATCACCTTTAAAAATAAGGAAACGTGCCATATTGGAAATAAGGTGTTGTTCATCAATGGTCTGGGCAGAAGCGTTGGCACGTCTGAGCCTAAGAATCCAATCTGTCTTCCTTGCAGCTCTGTGAAGCAAGATGGCCTCTGACAGTGTTAAAAGACCCGCTGCTGGAGAGCACTCCTCCACCTGCCTCTGGAAAGACTGTTTGGCAGGTTTGAGTTTCTGGCTGAGTGCTTCTGCTATTACCGCTCCCATTCAGTGTTTGTTATTGAGTTCTGCTGTCTCACTCATCAGAACCGGGGTATTTTATGAGACTTGTATTGTCACTTTATGTTTTAGAAGTTCAGAAACAGGAACAGGTGAATAAATCTTTCCTAAAAGGAGAGAAATAGCAGACATTTTATCTGACTTGCCTGTTGATAAGAGAAACTATGTCTATGAAATAAACAAGAAATTGAAAATAAATTTCTCAAGCTTCTACCTGAGATGTTACCGAGGGTTATATAAAAACAGAAAGTCATGTAAAATACAGTGTGTGTGTGTGTGTGTGTGTTTTATTAAAGTGGGAAATCAGAATTTGTGAAGCATCTGCTTTGACTATCTTTTAGAGTTCTAGCCTTGCTAAGTATACAGCTTTGAATACAGTTCTTTGGGTCACTCTTCAGTCCCTGCTTTCCACAGCACCTTGCATTGCTGAGAAATACAATTTCCTTTCACGTTTAAAGCATCCATCATTCCATCAAGTGAGGCAAATACCATGGCCTTTGTAACAACTAAAGACTCAGACATTTACAAGGGTCGGGTCACTTGACGTTCCTATACCCTCCGATCAACTGCCTGTTTTTGAGGGTTGTGCTGGGTGCTGGGTACCTATTCTTGCAGCTGGCACCAGAGCAAAAGAAGAGACAGCCTGCAGCATTATTGCTCTCTCCATGAGATGAAAAGGAAAAAAGGAACAAGAAGGAGTAGAGTTTGTACGATTTAGAAATAAGGACAAATCTTTCAAGATTTTTAAATCCATATTTTAGAATTTCATTACTGTTAAAGTATAATAAACATTGAAGGCTTACTAAAACTCCACAGTAGTCAGGACAGTGTAACACTGGATAAAGAACGAATTGAAATTTCAATATTATATAATGCCGACCCCAGAAGGGAACCTGTATGAACTGTCAGCTGATCTTTAACAAAAGCAATGGAAACTAGGAAAGTCTTTTACTACATGGCACTGGAACTATTGAATGCACACAGGTAAAGCTGTACATCCATGCAATATCCTGCAACAGTCCCCCAAATAAACTAGATTACCTTCAAGTAAAATGAGAAACTATAAAAGCACCAGGAGGTAGTAAAGATCTAGGTGGCTTTATGTTTGGAGATGATTTCTAAGTTATGATAAAAAGAATTGTCTCACCCACAAAGGAAATCATTACTAAATTGGACTATTATCCAGCATATAGACAAAGCCACCTAATATTCAACAATTTAATAACAAATGGATCAAAGACATGAACAGACTTCAACTTAAAAACTACGTAGATGTGAAATAAGCAGGAGCAAAGATAGCATTACTTATTACAAAGGAACAAGATACCATTACATACCTACTTGGAAAGCCACATTCAAACTACTGGCAACTGTAATTGCCCGCGAGGATGTGGAGTGACAAAGTCTTCTTTGCTGCTTCTTTCACTAAGAATGGAGAACATCGTGGCCACTGTGAAAGAGTATTTAGCACTCTCTTCTAATAGTAAATATACCACTGAAATAAGATTAATAAGTCAGTTTTCTTGGTCCTAAGAAATGTGTTGAAAGTACATTCACACAAAAATTTGAACATGAACATTTACAGTTGCTTTATTCATAGTTTCCCAAATTCTAATCAACTGAGAAGTCTTCCAGCAGGTGAATGAATAAAAATACATTGTATACCTAGAGAATGGGATATTATTCAGTACCAAAGATGAGAGATCAAGATAGGAAAAGGCATATTTCTAAGCATAATGAAATAATCTCAAAAGGTTGCACACTATATAATTCAATTTTCAGTCTTAGAAAGGCAAACTATAGTAAGAGTGAAAAAGTTTGAATGTTTCAGAGATTATGTGAGAAGGGGGAAGCAGAAGGAAAAGAAATATGTTTGAGGAAGTGAAACTACCCAGGCTTGATCATATCATGATATGATCAAGATAATAAATGATCAAATAATAGATTTTTAGACCCAGAGAAAGTCCAACATGAAGCACGAAACTGCACAAGCTATGAGCTCCGGGTGATAATGGTGTGTCCGATGTATCTGGGGAATATGTACCAATTGGAGGAAGTGTACCTTTATGTGGAGTTGTAGACAGAGAAGACTGTGCATGTGTGGAGGCAAGCGATAGACAGATCTTATAGACCTCTCACTTGTGATATGTACCTAAACTGTCTGAAGTTAATTGAATTAAAAAATAGGTATCAAACTTACTATTTTCTGATCACAGATTTTTCATTTCCTTCATCTGGTTCTTTGGTCAGTGTACCTAGCAGCCCCATTAGAGAATTGTTCTTGACTAGGAGGTAGAACCTGCGCAAGCCACTCTCTGTCCTTTCCTGATTAGGTCACTTGTAAGATAGTTGGGTTTTAGAACTTCATTGTGCATAGTTTATAGCAGAAGACAATCTGAAGAGCACATTGAGCTACCACTAATTGTACTTTACAAATCATGACTTTCAGAATTCAAAACACCTTTGGAACAAACTCTCGTGATAAGAATGAAAAATCCCTTCACTTTCCTCAGTTTCTCTTTTTATCTGCGAATGAAACCCATGAATATTATATCCTACAATGACTCCTAAATGGCTCTTAACAAGTTCAAATGGACAAAGGCAGAGATGAACACATATTTCTGCACAGGAAAGAGCATAACAATGTTCCAGATAAAGCTAAAACATCAGCCCAGACACACCTGGGTCAGTCCGTAAGCTGTAAGTTACACTATAGCTATTCAGAACAAAACCCCCAGAGATGGTTTGGACATAAAGTCTCATCTGAGTTGTTCATTATATTTTAGTGTGCATTTGTGCATGCCTCTGTGGGGTGTGTGTGTGTGTGTGTGTGTGTGTGTGTGTGTGTGTGTGTGTGCCATAGTGCTCATGTGGAAGCCAGAGGACAGCTTGTGGGGGTAGGTTCCCACTTTTCACCATTTGATTCCTATGGGTCAAAATCAGTTCATCAGGTTTGGTGGCAGGTGCCTTTCCCCTCTCTGCCATCTCTTTGGACTTCATATACATTATTCCTGGAAACTATCACTTTAAGTTGCCGCAAAACCATCTTCTAGACGATCTAAGGTTTTTATTAAATAAATATGACTAGCAATAGTTAGGGAACTTGAGTGTCCATGTTTTATTAGTGTAAGCTCATTAGATAATTTCATTCCATGATACACGAGTGGCCTCATGACAATATCATCAAGTATAGGAGGTGATTACAAATTAAATAGAGGTAGTAAGCTGGATATTGAGAAAGATTTTGACAAGCGAGATGTCCAGGTCTGGTTAGTATGCTCAGTGAGGTGCTGGTAGAAATCAAACAGGACAGTGGCTTCCCAACAAAAACAACACACACCTTCATTATGAGGGAGGCTCCCAAGACTGGAGAGCCTGGCAGAGTGGTAGAAGCAAAGGAAGTTGGTGAAGGTTATAAGACTCAGGTAATTAAAATATTCTCAAGCCCCTCCCCCAAGGTTCTCTAAGCAGCTAGCATATGCTGGGAGGAAGGATAATTCTTATGTTTCTGACTGCTGTTCAGAACTCCATGAAAGCAGATTTTTTAAGTCATCATTCATGTAGAGTGGACTATTTGATGATGCAATTGCCTTTGATTCACTTATCTCCTGTAAAATAATCTCAATAAATAAACTTAATACATCAACATCAGCTAGCGGAACCAATTCTTTGGTTGATAATCTGTGCTCTATCTGTAGCTAGCAAACATTAGTTCATGTCATCTCAGGAAATTTTACACAAGACCATCTAAGTACATGGGAGTAGCCTTCATTCAGTTGTTCAGTCTAGACATGCTCGAGAATTATGTTTTTTAATTTTCTTTTTTTATTTATTTATTAAAGATTTCTGTTTCTTCTCCACCACCGCCTCTCATTTCCCTCCCCCTCTCCCAATCAAGTCCCCCTCCCTCCTCAGCCCAAAGAGCAATCAGGGTTCCCTGCCCTGTGGGAAGTCCAAGGACCACCCACCTCCATCCAGGTCTAGTAAGGTGAGCATCCAAACTGCCTAGGCTCCCACAAATCCAATATGTGCAGTAGGATCAAAAACCCATTGCCATTGTTCTTGAGGTCTCAATAGCCCTCATTGTCCGCTGTGTTCAGTGAGACCTGTTTTAACCCAGGCTTTTTCAGACCCAGGCCAGCTGGCCTCGGTGAGTTCCCGATAGAACATCCCCATTGTGTCAGTGTGTGGGTGCACCCCTCGCGGACCTGAGTTCCTTGCTCATGCTCTCTCTCCTTCTGCTCCTGATTTGGACCTTGAGATTTCAGTCCAGTGCTCCAATGTGGGTCTCTGTCTCCTTTCATCGCCTGATGAAGGTTAGTATTCAGGAGGATGACTATATGTTTTTCTTTGGGTTCTCCTTCTTATTTAGCTTCTCTAAGATCACAAATTATAGGCTCAATGCCCTTTATTTATGGCTAGAAACCAAATATGAGTGAGTACATCCCATGTTCCTCTTTTTGGGTCTGGCTTACCTCACTCAGGATAATGTTTACTATTTCTATCCATTTGCCTGCAAACTTCAAGAAGTCCTTGTTTTTTACTGCAGAGTAGTATTCTAATATGTATATATTCCATACTTTCTTCATCCATTCTTCAATTGAAGGGCATCTAGGAACATGAACCTGTGTGTCATAACTCAGTGACTGAAATTTGAAATTTCATGCTATTGTTCCTTACATCCAATGATACATTGTCTTTTTCTTGTCTATATAAAGAATCCCAGCATTCTAAGACAACATATGGATGTTTTAACATTGATACATTCTGGACTCTATTAGAGAGTAAGGAACAAAATGACTAATTCAATATTTTAAAGGTTAGCAAAGGCTAATTCTTTAATTTCCGTCAGAAAACAGAAAAAGTATTAATGCGCATTTTTCTGTTCACACTTTTAGTGAATGTCACAAATGATAAGGGTGCCAAATGCAATCAATGGCAATAAACGCCTCTGCTCCATGTTCAGAGCTAAGGAATGTATGATGTACTAAACTTGATTTTAAAGACGTATTTAAGATGATAAGTCTGTATACATGTGTGTCAGTATGGGGTTGTGTACACATGGGTGACACGCCTGTAGAGGCAGGAGAGAGTCATCGAATCCTCTGGGGCTGGAGTTACAAGGAGTAGTCAGAGCCCAACATGGGTGTTGGGAACCAAACTCGAGTCCTCTGCCCCTCAAGCTTTTAAAGGTATCAATTGCCTGGATAAAATTGTGCCATGTCTCCATTTGAGTGTTTCAGAGGAAATGAAGGAAGAACATATGAGTATACCTGGTAAGCAGAGTGCATGGTTTAAGACACTATCTCAGTCAATTCATGCTGATATAACAAAATTTCATAGAGTGTATAGTTTAAAAAACATGACTTTTGCCACAATTCTAAATGTTGCAGTCCAAGACAGAGTTTCTGTTTGGTTAAGTTTTTGGTGAGGTCTATTTCTCAATTGTCTTCTTGCTCTGTCCTCAGATGATCTTTCCATGGTGTGCACATGAAGTCTGAGATAGCTTTTCTAATTTTTCTTCTTGTTACCCAAAAAGCATGTTGCTCTATGATAGCTGTGTTTAATGAACTTCTGTCCTCAGTGTCCACATGCAATTAAATAGAAGGCTATGACTTCAACAAATTAATTTATGGTGGATACAGTAAATAAATAATAAATGTGCAAAATAAAAAAAATCGTCTCTAAAAGCAGAGGAGAATAAAAAAACATCTTTTCAGAAATTTTATGATAGGTAGCTACTGATCATTGGCCTGTGGTTTTTCATTTCAATTCAATAACATTAATATTACCAGAATGTCTAAAATTTAGCAGCAGTAGTAGCCACCTTGGTTTCCCTGTCCCATCACCACAAATAAACCAGGTAGACTTGTTTCTTCTCCTCATCCCCCAGGCTTCTGTCTCTTTCTCTTAAGATTTGCTTTTTCCTTCTCCCCTTTTATGTTCAATACTTGTGCATATTCCATTATTCTTTTTGCTTTTTTTCTCATACATACTGAGTGATGCAAACTTCTCTGTACCTTTATCTTCTAACTTGAACCCTTGAAGAAATCTGTGGAAACAAAAAATAAATAATTTATGAATATGACTTTGTGGCTGTTAAATGTGAAGTGTTTTTCCTTTTACCAATATCCCTGGAATAGTGAGCCATGAATTCCCATGAACATCAGCTAGAAAAAGTGGGATGTTGGCTATCTATGATATTAAAATCAAGAGCTTGAACCCTCATTACAATTGTTGACTTTATCTGCATTTTTTCTTCCATTAGTTTTTATGATGAACTTATAGATAATATTCAAATAGTCCCCAAATTTCTGAGATCATTTTAATTTTATTAAGTATTCCAATACATATTATCACATCACCATTAAGGTATCATTGTGTTAGTACCTTTTGCTAAGATGATAATAGGGTCATTTTGCAAGAGGGAAAACACCATTCCTGGGGGATTACCGTTCTTAATCATCACCTAAACACCCCACCCATTTTTAATCATGTAACTGTCCTAAGTATTTTTAATATACAAAATAGGGATGGCAACACTGTTCTTAAAGCCATGCCGTAATCAGCCCTTTATGCTTTTTGGTTTCCCGGAGATGGTACCATCCTTAAATGAAAAGACTGAGTTTGAAGACTCTCTTTACTATTAAATATAGGCTAATAATGTTTCTCCCCTTTCACTCTACTCTGACATTTTCTATGAAATGCCAAGCAATATCTCCAAGATGTCTGGTTAATTAAATTATGTCAACAGAGCACAGAAAAAGTATTGCAGAAAAATAGTTTGAATAAAGACATCAACATGTTAATTATACTGTTTTGTTTTATTTGATTTATATTTTTAGATTGCTTTAGTTATCTTACACACACACACACACACATATCCATAAAAACTTTTGTTTTCCTAGTCATGTTTTGTTTTCTGAGTGATGGACATTGTCATAGTTGGAACATAATTCTCCTCACAGCCTTTCCTCTGAGACTGACAGATGTGTGTGAGAAGAAATGCTTGTTATACTCAAAACAAGAATATGAATATTCAATATGTACCTGCATCCAAACATCCTCACACTTAATTCTGCATGTGAACTTTTAGGTGAGAATTAGTTTCTCCTGTTTTTTCATATTCATAATTTTGAGCACTGGCAGCACATAATACAAGAGTTGCCTAAGTTACAGCAATGCATAAATGGGTTCTTCTCTTTGGAATGATTATAAATTCTTAGAAGGTAGATACTGATTTACTCTCTCCAGTTGTTATCTATCAGAGAAACTGTTGGGATAAATAATTTCTACAAGTTAGATACTCTAATATATCTTTTTGAATTCCTAGAGCTTGAATCAATGGCAATGTATACAAAGCAATTGTTCTATCACTGAGTTATGTTCTCAGTCCTTAACAGACCTCCTTTCTGATCTTGGAAGAAATATCAAAGAGCCTTTCAGTTTGTATATGTTATAATCCCAGAATGTTACTATTACAGAAAGCTGACACACAATCCTCAAGGGTGAAGTTAATTTTGGCTCACAGTTTGAAGAATACAGTCTCTCATTAAGGGATAAGCTTGAGAGCTGTAATGGCTTGTACTTGGAACTAGTACCTATAAACGCCATTCTAACGGTCCCTAACCCATTAGTCTAGTTTTCCCCAAGTCCAGGTTCTTTCTGTTCTTTTCAATTGTTTATCTCCCAACTCTTCTCCATCTCTTTGGAACCCATGGCGATAGTTTCTCTTTATTCGTCCATGTCCGTATGCTGCAGAGATGGAAAGGGAGTGGAAACTGACCAGGATCAAATCAAATTACTTTCATTTTATTAATGAATTAGCAAATGGCTTGAAAAAAATGAAAACACAAACCAACAAGAAATTTGAACATTCATGCTGCTTTTAAGGTTTCTATCATCATTCTTTGATGTGGAATTTCCCTTTGTACGCTATGATCATTGTTAATGAATAAAGAAAACTGGTTTGGCCTGTTGATAGGACAGAACTTAGGTAGGTGTGGAAAGTTGGACTGAATGCTGGGAGAAGGAAGGCAAAGAGTGAGATGCCATGTAGCCCCACTGGAGACAGAAGACTGGTTGGACCCTTACCGGTAAACCACAGCCACATGGCGATACACAGATTAATAGAAATGGGTTAAATTAATATGTAAGAGTTAACCAATAAGAAGATGGAGCTAATGGGCCAAGCAGTGATTGACTTAATACAGTTTCTTTGTGATTATTTCAGGTCTAAGCTAGCTGGGCAGCAGAAACCAACAAGCAGCTCTCTCCTGCTACAATTCTTTTAATTGTATTTTGTTAGTAACTAACTTAATTCTTTGATAATTTCATTTACCTATGTAGTACAGTCTGGTTCTTCTTTTTTCTACCCTCGCTATCTCTTTCTTATTGCTATCAGTCCTTACCTCCTTCTTTGCTACTTGTTCTAAGTTCCTGGGTTTATTGTTTGTTTGTTTTGTTTACTATTTTGACCCATCTAGTTAAATCAGGGCATCTGTGTGACAACTGGATTGGAACTGTCCATGGGTACTTTCTTTAGTCTCCAGACAGTATCCAGCTGAAGGGAATGACTCCCCCTTTCACAGAATCTTTCAGCAAGAAAAGGTCCAACATTGACCAGTAAGGCTCACAGTGCTCCTCCACCATCCATGCCTGTCTGGGGGTGGGTACATACTTATTTTTCATTTTTCTTACTTTGAATTAAAAATAGGTTCTCATCCCCATAAAATATGTTCTGATTACAATTTCTTGTACTTCTACTCTCTCCAGTTTGTCCCCATTTCACCTCTCCTCCAGTTCCACTCCATTTCTATTATTAGAAAAGAACAAGTTTCTAAGAATAACAACCAAACATGACAAAATAAAATACAATAAAATGAAGCAAAGACTTGTATAATGAAGTTGGGCATGACAACCCAATAGGAGTCCCAAGAACAGACAAATAAGTCCATTCTTAAATAGTCATTGTGGTTCTGGAAAAACATCCAAACTAGACTGTAGCACACATACATATATAAAAATCTTGTTACTTTCAGATGTAATGTAAGCCAGGTGTGGTGGCACACAACTTTAATCCCAGACCTTGGGCAGCAGAGGGAAGCAAATCTTTATGAGTTTAGGGCCAGCCAAGTCTACAAAATGAGTTCCAGGATAGTTAGGGTTACACAGAAAAACTCCATCTCAAAAAAACAAGGAAAAAAGAGAGAACAAGGAAGATGTAATATAAACTGTGAACTAAAAGTAAGACTGAGTGATAGATTTCTGTTCTTACCCAACAGTGTCTCACAATCACTTGAAGTAGTATCTGAGACAATATGGGGCTAAATAAATCATGCTCATTTGCAAGAAAAAATGCTACAAATAACCCATTCTATAGTGTCTAGCTGTATGTTCAAATATCCTTTTCTGAATTCCATTGTCATAATCGAATTTCTGCATATTTTCTTGGATAACTACCATTTTCTCTCCTTTTAAGCATTAAAATATCCTGAAATTTTATAGTGAAAACTCAGTTCAAATCTCAAATTACAGAATCCAAGTTAAGAATCCATAGTTCAATCCAGATCTTCATTCTTCTAGAGTTTCTCAAGTGCACTGACAATAATCCATGGGACTTCTACCTGCATTATTACAGATCAATACCTGTCTGAATATGTACTGTTCTGATATGTTCTGAACTTATACTAACAAACTGATGAAGAATATATTTAGGAATATATTCCAGAGTATATAGTCATAGAAGGAAAGAAGATGGGGTCTCAGAACATTTCAGATCAAGTCTGATAGCACCAATGATTTACAGTGTTTTAATTTTGACTTGAAAGGTATAGTAGAATCTGTGCTCAGTGATATTCAAAATCACAATGTGCAGCTATCGAATGCAGTAGTTGATCAAGGTATTTTGATTGTCAAAGAAGCCCTTTCTTTAGGCCTTTGTCCAAAGCCCTTAAGGGGTGTCTGGATTTACCCCAAAGAAGTATTCCTAATTGACCTTCACCAGTTTCAGACTAGATAAAGGCTAGGTATTGAATGTTCTGATAGCACTCCACATTATACTTACCTTCCAATTATTTGCTTTTATGTATATTATTATTGCTCGATATTCATACTTTCCATTAGGCTGCAAATGACAAAAAGTAAATGAAGCCAGATTTACTTACTGCTATGCCTTTCCATCTAATAGTACAGACACAATGTGATACAATCATTTAATAAATAAAGTGAAGAAGGCAAATAAATTTAAGGGAGAAAGATTTCTGAAAGGAAGTACAAAGATTCACCACTTTTGCTTTTATAATTTTGTTCTATTTATTATCTAAGAAAATACACAATTTGATGAAGTTAATAAATTAAGAGGCAATTACAGGCAAGGTATTAATAGTGTTCTTTTATTTAAATATCAATATTTATCTCAGGGTAAGGAATATTAAATCATTTCATTGGTTTCAGAGGTTCTATTATTGTGGACTATGCTATTCAACACTTTGAGTCATTTTTTAATGCCATCAAATGTCAAAAATACTACACTGAGTTTTTAGAATTGGTAAAGTATTCATATCTGCTGGAAATTGAAATGGAGATGTTTTAACAAACTTATGGAAAGTTATCTTCTTAAATTTAAATATTTACTGTTCTTTCTTTCCATTATATGCTTGCAATAATTCATGAGGTTTTTCTTCCATATGATAGCAAACTAATATACTCCAAATCTAAGAGACTGTACCAATCCCAGTAGATTTTTAGAAGGAATATTAGGAAATAGTAAGTTTTAAAAAAAATTAAGCAGGCTTCTGGGCAGTGTGGCACACACCTTTAGTCCCAGTACTCAGGAGGCAGAAGTAGGTGAACCAATGTGAGTCCAAGGCCAACCTCATCTACAAGAGCTAATTTCAGGACAGCTAGGGCTGTTACACAGAGAAACTCTATCTCAAAAAACAAAAGCAAACAAAGAGTTAAGTAGGTCAAATGTTGCAGATCCTTTTAGCCCATTATTAAAAGTTTTCAAACCACTACTTATGATAGATAATGTAGCCTTGAAGATAGAAGGGAAGGCTTTGAAATCATTTTATGAATGTGCCCCTTATGTGCCAGTTTTTGAAAATTTCATAATTGCCATGGGGGGCATTGATACTACATTCACTCAATACTACAAGCTGTTATTATTGGCGTTGACTAAAACCAAAATTCAGCTTGAAATACATTGCCTCCAATTCTACCAATTTACTTGACTTAGATTTAAAAAAAAAGAAGAACCATGCATGTATTCTCTTGAGAAATCACTCTGTGAGATAAAAGACTAAAATCTATTCACTTTCAACATTATGGGATTATGTAGTCACATCCTTTTGATGTGTTTGGCTGGAGCAAAATGTTACACCTTGGTGAATTTGGATACCATCTGAGTTGCCTAAAAGGAATTTTCTTCCTCTACCTTGGAGCATATACTAAGTCAGGCATGTGCTGCTAAACCACAGAATACCATTGTCCCACATCCTGATCCCAGTCTAGTGCTTCCCTGTATTTTGCGTTATAATAGAGACCCACATTTCTGTGTTCTCCTCATAAAACCCAAATGATTTGTCCTGCTCTTTAGCAGAGTCCTCTGCAGGGACCTCAAATTAAGGAAACTCAATTGTGGCCAGAGTTCGGTAGTAACAGGTGTCCTCCTGACACCGAATCATGTCTCAAAGACAAGTATAAGAACAGAAATGAACCTCTGAGCAGAATGCCCACATATTTCAGCACCTTGGACAGTGGTATGCTATTTTAAAGGGGAATTCTCATCATTTATATTCACAACCAGAAAATACATGCTCCCCAAATGCCATGCTTTGATTTCAAAAGGGAGAAGTGACTGATTTTTCTCACCAGGTTGTAAGGATGCCGTCTTATAAGCTCTGGAGTTCTCAGCATGGTTGCCTGGATACTCAGTCTCCCTGAGTATTATTCTGATTAAAGGGCAATTTAGGGATTTTTTTTTTCCAAACCTATCTGTCATTTAGAAATATTATCAGCCCTCTGGTGCACTGATTTGTCAAGTGGCAGATTGAGCATTATTATTTAAAGATGGGTTTTCAATAAGGTGAAATAAGAATGTGATTGGCCATATATCATCAGCCTCCTTTTGATAGATATGTACTAAATTTAGTAAATCTTCTTTGGATGAAATGAGTTCGATGGATTGGTGGATTGCAAAGGGTGGGAAGGAAACCATTGGCTAGGAGTTTCTATTTTATAGTTTAAAGATAATCAACCACTATTATGAATCAGCGGCCCTCAGGATGGTTCTCAGGAGAAAAGAAAGAAGAAAATGCACCAAAATCAACATCTTTAGAGGACTTTCTTCTAACCTTTGCCAGCTATTATGATAATGAGCTCAGAAGGCAAAGACCACAATTCTAATTCACAGAAATCTTCATGCAATAAAAATATATAACTATAATCAACCAATAGTCATGTAATGTGTTTCTATATAGGCAGAATTTGCATATACTAAGCTACATTTGTTTAAGGTGTTTAAGTTCAGTAACCTGTGATATTTGTGTCCATCTGTGGCACAATCACAGCTACCCTCAGTGAGAGGGTACAAAAGCAGCCATAAGCTTCCCTATGTCGGGTGCCATTCCTCTCACTACTTCCCACGAACCTGTGTCCAGTTTGCTCAGGTCCATTTCCTATCCTAAGAAGTAAATTAGCATTTTCTAGAGAATTTCATAGCTATGAGTCTTTGTATTTTTCCCATCTACTGCACAAAGAAGCCTTTCTAATGATAATTGAAAAGGGCAACTATCCACATCTGATCCACGGATTTTTTTTCCTAAACTGCCATATGTTCACCACTAAAATCCATTCAGGATCTCTTTCTGAGGGACATCCATGTATCCCCCTTAGTCCCTTCCTCTAAATCTAACCTCTTTGGGTCTACAGATTATAGCTATATATTTAATGGCTAATATCCACATATAAGTGAATACATAACAAATTTATTTTTCTATTTCTGGGTTAGCTCACTTGGAATGATTTTTTTATTTTATGATGCTGGGTTGGTTTTTTGTTGTTGTTTGTTTTTTTTTTTTGACAGCTCAGTAATGCTCCATTGTGTAAATGTACCATATTATCTTTAAATTCTTCAGTTGATGGGCATCTAGGTTATCTAGGTTGTTTTGAATTCCTGGTTATTATGAATAAAGTTGCTATAAACATAGTTGAGCAAGTATACTTGTGATAGGATGGAGCATATTTTGGCTGTATTTTCAAGAGTGATATAGCTGCATCTTGAGGTAGATCAATGACCAATTTTCTGAGAACTTGCAATATTTCCACACTGGCTATACAAGTTTGCACTCCCACCAAAATGGAGAAGTGTTTCTCTTGCTTCATATTCTTGCCAGCATGAGCTGTCACTTGTGTTATTGATCTTAGACATTCTGACAGGTGTAAGATGGAATCTCAAAGTAGTTTTGATTTGCATTTCCCTGATGGCTAAGGATGTTGAACATTTCTTTAAGTGGTTCTGGGTTTATTGACAACTCTGTTTATATCTGTACTCCATTTTTAAAATTGGATTTGTTCTTTTCATATCTAGTTTTTTGAGTTCTCTATATATTTTAGATATTAGACCTTTATCAGATGTAGAGAGGGTAAAATCTTTCCCCCTAGTATAGGCTGCTGCTTTGCCCCCTTGATGGTATCCTTTGCCTTCCAGAAGCTTTTCAGTTTCATGAGGTCCCATTTATTATTTATGGATCTTAGTACCTGTGCTATTGGTGTTCTGTTCAGAGAGTTATCTTAAGCTATCATCTGTGGTTTCAAAGCTCAGACCTCTAGTAAACAGTTTCCTTAACTCTTCTGGATTTTTTGGTCCTCCATTTTGATACTGGACTCACCTCTTCCAACTCGAGTTCAATACTGAAAAGCTTCTTTTTTATCATGTGCATTAGTAACACATTCTGACAGTTATTTCAGGAACATGGTATTTGTGTTTCAAGTATTTTAAACCTAGGGTATGAACCCTTCTTGCTTCATGGTGTGTTAAGTGTGAATTCAATCTATTCCCAATTAGTATTCAAGAGCCCAAGAGTCAACTGAAGTCAAATACATAACTGCCTATTATTATCATTCTTAATATTGTTTATGTGCTTTAGGAAGCAAGCAAAATCACAAACATTCCCAAGAAAAGACACAGGATTGAAAAATAATCATGTGACCTAGGCTCATAGTAATCATTTTTAGGATGTCATTGATACAAATGAATAGTTTACGATATTACCAAACTCACTAAGTTTTGAAGTAAATTGTTTTATGCAACATTCCTCATGAGAAGGACTTACAACAGTATTCACTAGGCCCCAGCATTCAGTTGCTATAAGTAAAGATACTTTTGTCACAATAACCATGCATTTTAAAATAAGCTGAATTTAATTAAGTAATTGTCAAGCTGTAGTTTCAGTTCTGAATAAAAAGTTGGAGTTGGGCTTAAGAAGAACAACTGGTGAAGCACTTAAAGATGACTAGTCAAGACACTTCTCTTGAAAATCGTATCTCCAATTGGAAGACAGGGTTCTTGCTATCAAAGATATTTAAGCATCAGATTCAGGATNTATATGCAGTTATTCAAAATCCCTGCATCAAGAATCCATATTCTATCTCTGGAGGAAACTAACTTCCACTATGAGAAATCATATCCATTCTCCAATTATCTTAGTATACTAATAAATAAATATATTATAAATTAAGAAAGGGTTGGTTAACTGGTTATTAAGATGACGAGAAGTTTTTTTGGAGAGGGGTTTATATACAGGGTTTCTCTATGTTACAGCTCTGGCTGTCCTGGTACTCACTCTGTAGACCAGGCTGGCCTCAAACTCACAGGGATCTGCCTCCTCTGTCTCCCAAGTGCTGGGATAAAAGTTGTGCACCACCACACCCGGTGTGACAAGAGGATTTTCTAACTTTAGAATCCCAGTATGATCAGTGAGCCTTGTGACAACAGGACAACATAAATTTTGACCCGAAGACCCAGTGACTTGTGTTGACTTACTAAACATTTACTTATGTCTGTGTGGATGGTGGTGAATTTGCATGGGTGCCACAGTGCATGTGTGGAGATCAGAGTATAGGAGAAGGTTTGATCCTTCCACAGGGAGGACTTCAAGAGCCTAACTCTGGTTGGCAGGCTCAGAGGCAAGTCTCTTTACCCACCTGGCTATCTTAACAATACAAATTATGATTTTTAAAATCATTTACAGACACTTTACTTTCGAATATCTTTCTTCACCAATAGGGGACTGCAATTAACACATGCCCCATTGAACACAAAGCAGGAAAATCTCTTTTTCTGTCAGATGCTCCAGTAGAAGCAGAAACAGCTGTGCAAAGGACTCAGAATACATACTTAAAAGCAATAATTTCAGGGAATAAAAATAAGCCAACTTCTGTTTCTTTCACCACAGTAATTCAGCTATCAGAAGGAGACAACTATGGTTTTGAGTACCAAATTTAGAAGGAATAATTAAAATAAGACTTGAGCCCTTTTGTAACAGGAACAACAACAAAATAAGGTTAACTAGAAACTACTGAATAAAGAAAATATGTATTGAAGGGATCTGGGCATTCGAGTAACAGGAAACATCTGTATTTCAGCAACTAAAAACAATGTGCACACATGCCTACACCCCCACACATGCACACATACAACTATATATGTGTGTATATATATATATATATATATATATATATATATATATATATATTGAGAAAATGAACTGAGGAGATATGTCTCAGTAGCTAAGAGCATTGACTGCTCTTCCCGACAACCTTGGCTTGATATCCCGCATGTATATGGTATTTTACAAATATTTGTAGCTCCTTTCCTATGGGATGTGGGAACCTCTTCTAGACTCTAAGGGCACCATACATATAAGCGGTGCACAGTCATATGTGCAGGCAAAATATCCACACACATGAAATAATAATAATTTCCAAAAAGATAAATTGAATCTGGTCTGCTTTATGTCTATACAGAATGATAACACTGAAACAAAGCACAGAGCCTTAACCTCTAAGGCTCCTTCAGGTCTTTTCTCTGTTTTACTCCGTTCTCCACACTAGCAGCAGGGTAGCTGGTGGAAATTGCTACATATAGCCAGGAATCATATGTATCCCACAGTCAGGACCCTGTGACCTGGGAATGGAACACAGATCTTCAGAGTCAGCTCAGACATCGGTATGGTATACAGATTTTACCTCAAAGCTTGGACTTACACACATGGAATTTTGTTTTCATTCATCCATTAATTTTCTATTTGACTTCAGACTTGTTGAATTTATGTCATACACAAAGTTAAACACATCTTGATGAACTCTGAGCACATTTGTAGTTTTTCATTTATCTTTTTGGTGATTTGCTACATAAAAAGCAAAGCAAGATGAAAGTGCATCTTTGTGTCAGTGAAAGTCAGTGGCAATGCTGGTAAACTGAGGTCTGCTGTGAAAAACCTTGTACCTCCAGGCTCTACAATGAGCAGGCATGCTCCTGAGCCATAGCAATGCTGGCAACACGGGTTATTCTCTTCTGGGGCTTTCCCGGCCGCATCAGACAGTAATGGAGTCCCTCAACTCTACCCACTAGATGATCCCTAGGTTTCACAATGAAATTTGTCATGAGATTTGACCTGATATATCATGGTGGTGGGGTAAGGGAAGCAATACATGGTCAACTCAAAATGGAATCAGTAGTAATTTGCAGACATTTTAGCTTACATCGCTTTGCTTTGTTTCTGTCTTCTTAAACTTTTAATTTTATTGTAACACTTCTGATTTTGTGTTTCTGTGGATTGTGTGTGTATATGCGCATGCGTGCTGTACTTGTGTTTTCTTTCTTCCCTTTCTGCTGCAGTTTGTTTGGAAATTTTTGCTTGTTCGTTTGCTTGCCTGCTTGCTTTCTAAAGAGCAAGAGAGTAAGGGCAAGTGGGAATGTGCAAGGGATGGTAGGGGATCTGGGATGAGTTGGGAAAGGGGAAAACAGGATCAGAATATATTGTCTGATTTTTTAAACTAAAATATATTTGTACATGTTTATTTTGTATTTAAGAGTGCATGTGTGTAACAGTGTATAAGTATATTCAATTCTGATGCATTATGTGCCCTCAGTACACTGTTGATGCTAGGTAGTGTTCTTGTACATTTAATGTTATAAGCTTGGTCTGAGGATATAGTTATAGAATTATTGGGTCCTTGGTTCAAGTCTCAGTACTTCACAAAAACTCACATGTTTGAGTCACCATAAATAAATAACAGAGAATCCCAGAGAAAAAGTACAGTAAACTACATTAAACTTAAGACAAGCTACTAAGTTACAAATTTAAAACAAAATTTTTCAGTAGTTTTCCTCTTTACACTCATAAAAATTTACAGATGTGGGTAGATTTTGACATAGCTATCAATAGAACAATGCATGAAGCATAGCAATTCTTTAATACAGTAATTATTTTACATATATATCATATACACACACATACATACATACACAAATTTATATTTCCCTCTGGGAGCACATAAATATATCTTCTTACCCAATAAGGATGGATCATAAAAAGAATTGAAAGATAACTGAATTTACTTAAGACACAGCTGAGTAAAAACAAATATATCATTGATAATTAAAGTATGATTTACATTAGTTGGAGTTTGTAAAAGTAAAACAAAAAGCAACAGCCTTAAATATGCCATACCCTTTGTTGTTCCTTTGCACATTAAAATTTCAGAACAATCCCAAGTAGGAATAATGTCTTCTGTCTTTAGTTTTAGACTGTATGCAGGAAGTGTCAGGGTTTCCAACTGAAAAGCCTTTGCTTCTCTCTGAGCTATCTTCATCATAAGAGTTACTAAGATTGCCTTGTGACTAAATTATTTATAAATTAATATAGACAACCATTTTAAAGATGAGCTACAGTAGTGGGTGTGTTCACCAGTTTCAGAGGCCAGATGGATTCTCCAAGGTTTTCTCACTGTGCAATAGAAAAGCCTGCTGTATGGGGCAACCAGAAATCCACAGGGCTTCCTCTGGTTAACGGTATATTAATTATTGGAGCCCATAAAAAATGTTTAAAGCCTGATGAGATGGTTCCGAGGATAAAGAAACTTTATCTCAAGCTTGATGATCTGACTTCAATCCCTGAGTTTCAAGGAAATGTGGGAAGAGAAGCAACCTACAGTGTCATTCTCTAAAATACATGTGAGTCCTATGGACATCTCCCACCACACACATTATATATATGCAAACATTGAAGCACACACACACATTTTAAAAATTAAACCTCACTTTTCTTGTATAGTCATTAATATTTCTTGTATATTCAATTAATATGCTTTCTTTTGCTAAATTGGCTTTGTCTTTTTTTCAAAGAATCATCATTCAGTCCCCTCAGCACATCTTTGCTACAATATAAGGCAATATATTAATCTGAAAACACATTGTTTTTGAAAATTTACAGCTTTATAACCTCAAAAACTTAAAATGTATAATGTGTTAAAAGAAGCATAGACTGAAGACAGAAAGTCTACTCTTAGGATTCATGTAAAGGGGAAGGAAAAGAGGAAATGCAAATCAGAGGATGAGAACCAGCAGACACAGGGATGAGTCAGTCTAAAAGTTATAATATATACTCTCATAGGGAGTAAAATTGTAGTGTGGCGATATTCATGCTAAATGAGCAAGTGTTAGTGAGTCTTGTTTCAATAACAACAATGTGTAACTATGTAAAATGTGTCTTTACTACTGTATTTACCATTTAAAAATCTATATGTATTTATAATATCATCTTGTATCTTTTGGTACAGCTTAAGTATGCAAAATAAAATTTATTTTATAATACAAAACGAATGACAGTCATTAATGTCTGTGTGTCTCTTTATATGTATGTAGAAATGGGCATGCATGCATGCCTCTCAGAGCACATGCAGAAGAGAAGCCAGAAGAAGACACTGGTAGTTCTGCTCAATAACTTTCCACCTCATTTACTCTAGGCAGGATCTCTCACTGAATCTAGAGCTGATCTAGCAGTTACTAATCACAGGAATTCTATCTCTGTGCCTCACAGCACTATAGCTGTAGGCTACTACATAGCCACACCTACAGTTTTATGAGGGACCTAAGGATTTGAACCTCAGTACTCATGCTTGTTCAGTAAAGGCTCTTACATACTAAGCCATATCTCTAGTCTCAGTGATTGGGTGTTTTTTTAATGTTATTACTGTAAACAATAACTGTCATTAAGCACTATGTTGTGACTAAACACAAAACTTGACTCTTCCAATAGGCCAAAAATAAATGTCTTGGGAAAATTCACTATTGAATTAATTAAATAAATGTGTACAAAGTTTAAACAATAAATTCCTAAATTATAAAAAACAATTCTGTTCACCACCAAGCACATATTTAGTGTGAAAGCCCTGAAGACTTCACATAGGTCCTCAGATCATTTTTGCCATCATTGCAAATAATGGGCTAATGAAAGCTTAGTGGGTTTGACTTGGAGATGTCACGTATCCGTCTCTATGCCGCTCTGGAGATGTGATGGGTTGAATTTAGAGATATTCCAGTAATTAAAATAAGATGGCTTACTAAGAATATTCTAGCATGTTCATAATTAGTAAAAATGTAAAATAATTTATTAAATGGGAGGGAATCAGGACACAGCTGATAAAGATACACAGATGAGACCTATGCATTTCCAGCTATTACATAAAGTAATGGAAGGACTCTTCTGTTTTCTGATGATGGAAACACTAGTTCCCTTTGTAGACGTTTACCAAAGACTGGCTTAGTAATTGCTTTGACTAAGTGAATCCCTCTTTAATTATGGTACATGTAGCAGTTGTTTGGTCATATAATTTACATATGTGCACTTTCATTCTATTGTTGTGATTTTTTCTTGAGACAGAGTCTCATGCAGTCCAGGCTGGCCTCAAACTTGCTGTGTAGGTGAGTCTGGCTTTAATGTGCCTATTTTGTTGATAATGTGCCTATCCTCATTTGCAGTATCTCTAGTCTGTCATTTAATAGTCACAAACCTGTTGACATTTGGCAGTGATTCGATTTAGGATATTTCCTACCAATTGTTTCTCATTATTGACCTTTATTCTTCTTTGATATGAACCCCTAATGGCTGGATTAGTTTTTGTCCTAGTCCATTTTAAAAGCCTATTTGCTAAACCTACAAATTTTTTTCACTTGTACAAATTCTAAAAGTAAGTAATGACTTGCCTTGGCTTTAAGCTTTGAATAGCATTTCTTTCTTTCTGTACTAAAGACATCGATACATGTAAATTAGTTTTGAAATACTCCAATCATTACCAGGAAAGCTAGTGTGTTTATTTCAGCAAAATTTTATTCATTTTTTTTACAAATGCAACAGCAAGATATTGAAACTAAGTCTAGTGTGTTGTGCATAAGTACATACAGACAGACATACATATTACATGTGTCTGTATATGTTCACATGTAGATGCATATATATATATGTTTCTGTTTTCTATTTCACACACAAACTCATTTCAATATACTATTGTTTTAAACTTCAATATTGACAGAAAGTATATTTTCTTATATTTTTAAAATTATGTGTTTGTGTGTGCAGTGCTCACCAAGTCCAGAAGCAAGCAATAGATCACCTGCACCTGTGGCTAGAGACACCTGTGAGTTGCCCCACCTAGGTGCTGGAAACGTGAACAACACTATGTGTTCTTAACAACAGAACTGTCTTTTCAGCTACATATAATTTATATTGATACAATAGAGGTATTTATTTTGGTGCCAACACAGAAGACAGATAAAAAGTATTAGAAAAGTAATTGTGACAAATGTTAGGACATGGAATATGGGTAACTGCTATACATTTAAATTAAGTGAATGAAATGCATCTTATACAAAAGGAATATGTGAACAACTGCTTACATTATATGGAATGTATATCTTAGATCATAAATGTCCATTATAGTGTCTACTAAGTATTTAACATAAGCATGTGTAATGATGAATAATGTTTTATATGTCATCAATATCAGTATATGCAAACAGTTTTCTCTTTTTCTTTGCTGCATGCATAGGCATTCTTGTAAGAATCGTTTGAAAGATAAGTTTAAGTAGGAATAATTCTGGGGTATTCGTGATGCAATGATGTTAATATTCAGATGTTTTATTTCAACATTGAAGCAACAACAGTGGTAAAATATCTTACAAATTGAGGGTTTCTGTATATTTATTTATTTGAGCATTTCTTTTGTTTATATTTTATGAAGGAGGAAACAACACTGAGAGGAATTAATGGCAGGTGAGGACACAGAAGTAGAGACTGGCGCCACTGATTAGCATCGAACCTGACCGGCCGTTTATTCCTAGGCTCTTACTGGGATTCTAAGGCGGAGGGCAGGAGTACAGAATAGAAGAAATAAAAACTGGGTCAGCAGGGGTACGAGGCAGGTGACCTCAGCCAACAGGTTTATTAGTATCACAGCTCCTAATATACCCTCAGATGAAGAAGCAGAAAAGAGGTCGGTAAGGTTCATCAGACAGAAGAATTACTGGAAACCCAGAGAATCTCTACTTCCTCTTTAACAAGGTACATGCAAGAACAGTAAATAAGGCCCTTCAGATCTCAGTGTTTTGAACAATGGACCACAGCTTTACAGAGAAACTGTTAAGCATCAGTTCATTGTTAACCTTGTTAAGTATGATCGTGGCGGGAACAAAATCTCAATGTTCCTTGTTCCATCCATAGGATCCAAAAGGGTCTTTGGACCTACTATTCCCAACATAGCATGAAGTGGTGTTCAGATAAACATTGGGGTCTCTTTTTCCTCTCAGGATAATGCTGGTTGTTGCTCACCCCAGGCACTTTGGGGTGCAGTATATGTCCTTAGCCATTCTGTTTAAAGACCACTTGATTCTTTGTACTGTAATCAATTTTGACATTCCAGCACTGTCCTGGCCTTTAAAAACTCTTTGGACTAAGGAGGCAGCAGCAGACAAAAACGTTCATTTTTTTCTTCCCTTTCACATCTTAAGATCCTTAAAATGTGCCTACAAAAGAAGAAATGTAAAACATCCCCAAAGTACAATTCATTAAAACACTCAGTATATTTGTGCGTGTGGTCCTAGAACAATTCACAGGCTGAGGAGCCTTGCAGGTTGATCTTGTATGCACTCATGATTTATACTGTAGGAAACATAAGAACAAGCAAACTGTTGTCCCTAAATACTGTCACCCTTCTTCTCAGTAAACATTTTACTATTTGATTATGGGAGAAATCATTCTGTGGAACACAAGATATAATACTATGAGCAGATAGTACCTAGCAGAACATAAAATTTATATGTCTTTTTATTAACTTACTTATACACACAAACACACAGAGGTCTTTATGTAGGTAGACATACAAAGTTACAAACCTGAGCTTTTAAAATAATAGTTCATATTCTAATCTTTCATTACAGTGTTTCTCAGAAAGAACAGCTCGAAAAAAGATCTGAAGAACAAATTCACATTTAATGACTTTTAGTATATTTTAATTTCTTTAATAAAATATTGAGCATCTACAGACGAAGACAAAATTTAAATCATGGCGAATTTCATGAATAAAACGTAATGAGTAGAATGAAATGGCACAAATTATTTTTACGCTTTTAGTTGAGAAATCTTTACATATATTTTCAAATGTTGTTTTAAGATCTATTAGAATTATGCAAGTTTATACTTTTCTATGATTTTTTTCTGAATGTTATCCTTTAATAATTTATAGCCACATATAATATTAATATAATACAAGATTAAAAAGTAACTGAATTAACAATTTCGCTTCTTTATCAGCTAGGAGTTACCTATTCTTCAGCAAGAAATATACATTTTATATTAGATATAAGAATTACAATCTTTCCAATAGAGCAATATATGTCATGTATAGGAACATTCCAATGAGAAGTTCTTTGTATATTAGAAACTACAGGTTAAGAGCACTTTCTGCTCTTCTAGAGGGCCCAGATTTGATTCCCAGCAACCACATAGTAGCTCTCAACTGTCTGTAACTCATGCATGTGGTGTACAGATATATATTCATGCAAAAGAAAAAACCCAACACCAACCCAATACAATAAATAAGTAAAGTTTAAAAAAAAAAACAACTTGACATTAATAAAAGAACCTAGGCTACCAAAATAAAATGAGTTATAAGAATTATTTAAATTATTATTAGTAATGCTTAATCACTCTCATGCTCCAATACTTTTTATGTGTATTACTTTTGACAATTCTGTGGCCTCTGGGGTGCCATAAGCTCACTGTGTGTGTAAAATGCATTTGAGGGTGGTGCTGAAGAGATATGTAGGAAAGTTGCCAGGGTCACCTTTTGTTCTTTCTGGTAGTTGATCTCTATATGTAGACACACCTAATTAGTTTCTTATTCCTGTGACCACAATAATTTCAGAGAAGAAATACTTGATTCACAATTTCAGGAGACTTAGTCCATCCCGGATTGGGGGGGGGGGGTGGGGTGGGATGGAACAATTCAAACTCCATACTGTGAAGAAGTGTCCAAGGTTGTTTTCACCTCAGAAGACTAGGAAGCCAACTAGGGTGTTCACACCATAGCACAGGGATCAGGGACAAGGAGCAACGCTACTATCGAATGTCCTCCATGTAGGACACACCTTGCAGGATTAACAAGTTACCAAAACAGGATCCTATGGAGGACATTTCATGCTCAAATCATAACACTGCATATGTTGTTTATGTTCTATTAAGTTGCCATTTTGAAATTAGAGGTGGACGTGCAAATCTGATTACACAAGAGAGGCACAGTAGGAAAGGTGGGAGGATGCCATCTTGACAGATGCCACACAGTCCAGAAATTCAGTATGAGCTCTGGGACTTGACTTTTCTTCTCTAAATGATTTCAGTGATTTTGAACCAAACATTGGGACACGTTAGATATTAACACTTGAATTTGTTATGTAGGAAGTGAACTAAATGATCTCATGAATTCTGCATCAATATAACAAAAGTGACAATATTTAAAATTCCTTAGCAACAATTTTACCAAAATATACCAATAAAAGATAAATTGGGTCAACTGACAAAATGACTAGGAGATTATCCAAGAATGGGTACTACATGAATAATTAAAATAAGAGATAAAATAAGTCTTTCTGTCTGTCTGTCTCTCTCATTACTCAATGACCTTCATACTAAATCTTCCAGTTCTTCAATGATTGATGTTTTAAGACATCATATTATCATGCACTTCAAAAATATTCAGATACTGTTCAACATTAGATATTGCAATAATGTACCTATGAACTGAGGATTTGGTGATCGACATTTCACCCTGTAAAAATACAGATATCTTTACTTTCTAAGTATTCTGTTTTCAATATATTAATCACATATTAATTTTTCTTCCACCATCTGTATATACCATCTTTCTCCGGGTTTATATATTGCTTGTATTGTATTTTTATGACTAGAAGAAATAGTCAGAATGACAACTGTGTAAAATCAGAGTATTCAGCCTAAATTTATATACTTTTAAACCTTAAAATGTAAAAGAAACAATAGTGTTTTAGTAGGTGGAGATTAAAAATACTTTTAATTGGGGTGGGTTTTAAGATTTTACCATAATTTCATTACAAATAAAATAACTTCTTATTATTTCAAGTATATTGACAATATTATGAATTTATTGTTATTATCTTATTGAAACATCTTTAGCTATTTTATTGTATCAGAACAATAATTCATATTCCAAAAAAAAGGACCTTTCCAAAATATTTTTTGTCTCTATTCCTTGTTTCTGACCAGTTCTGCTGAGCAGGTCTCTGTATATTAAAAACTAGGCTATCAAAATAATAATGGCAATTTAAGATACAACAATTATTTACATTAGTATTACAGAGAAGTTAAAAAATGTAAATTAATCTTTGTATAGCAAAGTACTCCTTAAAATGGGTTTTCAGCATGCCTGGTAATGAATATTGCTATCTCCACTGAACAGACATCTAGAAATAACTGTGTCCGAAGTTGTTTAAAATCCTTCTGCAAATATTTCAGTTTGAGGAATGCAAGGATGACTGATTTCTCCCTAATAAAATGGAACAAAACAAGACTGTGTCCTGCCACCCTCTCTGACAAATCAGCTGTGACTTTGATATGTTTTCTGTTGACCTTCTTGGGAATAATCACGACGTTTGACTTTTGAAGATCAATCAGCTCACACAAAGATGACGTTCATTTCATTAATATAAGAAGTAAAAAAAAAAGAGAAAAAAAATCCCAGGATGGCTCTTCATGCCATTTCCTGTTCTAAAAAAACTGCATCCTGGAAACAGCAAACAACAAATTTCCAACGAAGCTGCATATGCGCCGGATAGGTAAAAATGAATTTAAATGGATGTGACTGTGGGTTTGGGATTGCAAAGATTAGGGGTGATGCCTGTTGTTATAATTGCCTGCTTGCTTCCCCTGTCACTCAAGAGCACCACGGCTACATTAGCCACTCTCATCAGAATCTAATCCTAAGATCAAATTCCCATCCTCAATGTACCTTTAATAAGACTTCCATTCTCCATCTTTTACCCTTAATTATTGTTCCCTGTCTCCCTTGACAACCAAATTAAAGATACCTGCTACAACTCTGTAATGATGATGATGCTCGTCATCATGCTTTGAACAACCACAAACTGCTCTATATGGCTAATCCAAGCTAACCTTGTCAAGGTTGGCTGTGTTCTGATAACTAGATTTTCTATGGATAGCTTCAGCCCTGGAAGATAAGAAATACAATTATGTAATCTTTTATTGATTTTTCTCTTCTTTTTCCTCCCCTTCTGTACTATGTACAATTACCCAGGCAGTTTTCAGATTGTTGAAGTTGGAAGTGGAAAATTTACACTCAGCCAAAGCAAATTGCTTTAACTCCTTGCTGGATGCAAAATAATAAAGCCACAGCAGTTTATGTGATACAAGGGCTTCGGGCTACCTGCGTCAATGTACTGACTAGCTTAGTCCATTTTGTGACTTTGTGAAGGTTATTTATTGAAGTCTAAAATCTATATTTGTAACACAAAGTGCAAATAAAAGGTCTTTGCAATTAATGTTTGCTGTAACTCTCCATAAATTAAAATAAGCCTCTGTATATCATTTCCTAACAATGATTATACTATTCAGTTAAGTTGTTTCTCAAATTTTCTTTCTCTGTAGCTTCCATCTTTCCTTCTTCTTTGGGGAATTGTTGTAGCTGAATTTCTCATTCTGTTTTAGTTCTTGCTATAATTGGGATTGACCTGTGGACATTGAAATTTAAACCAATTCTTAATGACATTGCTTTATACCTATATTAATGCATCTCTCAATACACATCAGAAAAGTTTCCATATGCAGTAGGTGGTGGTTAACACAAATACCAACACCTGGACAAGGTGGCGGTAACAAGAAACTTCAAAATAGTCATCCTTATATGGGACAGCTGAATCACATCTCTCCCTCTCAAGGCTAATAGATACCTGCAGAAGTGGGGGATGAGGAATGAGTCTCAAGGCCCAGAAGCTGTGAGTGACTGCAAGGAGGCAGTGCAGCAGCAGTGTATTCTGGACCCAGAAGGTCATCTGAACATATGCATTCACAGCAGTTGTGACAGCGTGCACAACCGTGCAAGCACAAGATGGAATGAGCCCCAGAATGCAGAGAACAGGTTGCCATGAAGTCCTACTCCTAGATCACGAGCTGCTTGCAAGTTGACCATACTCCAGTGAAAGTAGCATTTCCAGTAATCTATAGGCACCCCCAAATTCTGCATAATGAGTTAGTACAAAAGAAAAGACACAAAGTCAGGCTGCTAGGGAATAGAAGTTATATCTGGATGTAGTTTGGAGTGCAAAAATATCATCAAAACAGTAGTATAAAATTTTCAGTGTACTAAGGAAAAAAATTAAAGCTTACATCAGAGGATGTAGCCTCAAGGTAAGTGAGAGAACATGTCTCAAAAATAAGGGGGAGGGTAATTGAAGAAAACAGCTTGTGTGTCCTCCATTGCATGCACACACAACAAATGGCATTGCCAACTATTATTCGTGCTGGCTATAGCAGTGATCGTGGGAGCAAAGGGATCATTTACATAGAATGCTTGATAAAGAGGTTGATTTGGAGTTAAACATATTTAATCATGGGATGGTGAATTGCTGCTGTAGGAGTCAAGGACAATTGAAGTGAATCTATAAGGCAGTGTTTTTGTAGATAAGGAGAGTCTGCAAGAAAGCAGAACTCAACCTGGAAGCCTTTAATTACTCAGATCCCAGTATTGATCAGGATAACAACTGTGCAGAAATGAAGGCCAGAGATCGCCTTGTAAGAGAAGGGCAGGATTGTTTTTTTTAAGCAGTTTATTGAACTATCTACATGGTCTCAGGCAAAACTAGCTCTAATCCTCGGAAAAAGGAGGAGCCTTAGGGGAGGATCTCTTGTAGATAGAGATGACTTATAGTGAGAAAACACAAACAAAGGCTGGGTCAAAAATGTCAAATAAAGATTAAAAGTTAAAGGAGTGCTTACATATCCCTAACTGGGAAGCAATCTGAAAGCAGGGGTGAACCTAAAAATAATATCACTGCAATGACTGGAAACATCGCAGATGCAATCCTGTACTATGTGAGGGCAGTGTGCTGAGTGAACTTTAATGGTAGCTATAGTGCTCTGTCCTCTAGCATGAGAAAGGTCTCTTTGGGGAGATGCTTAAACACTAAGTCACTTGATCATCTTAACAAATAATAAAAAGTAATTTTCCATATACATTACCACTAAGGTTACTAATGTTCAAGAAATTTACCTAAACTTATAACTCATACATAATAATCACAAAATGTACATCAGTGTGTGTGTGCATGTATGTTTTAGCTAGAGCAATAAGACAACAAAAGGAGATCAAGGGGATACAAATAGGAAAAGAAGAAGTCAAACTCTCACTATTTGCTGACAATATGATAGTTTACACAAGTGCCCCCATAATTTCTACCAAAGAATTTCTACAACTCACAAACACTTTTAGAAATGTAGCAGGATACAAGATTAACTCAAAATAACCAGTAGCCCTCCTTTCCACAGATTATAAATGGGCTGAGAAAGAAATCAGAAAAAAAATCACCTTTCACAATAGCTACAAATAGCATAAAATATTTTGGAGTAACTCTAAAAAAACAAGCAGAAGATTTGTATGACAAGAACTTTAAATCTTTGAGGAAAGAAACTGAAGAAGACATCAAAAAATGGAAAGATCTCCCATGTTCTTAGGTACATTTAACATAGTAAAAATGGCAATCTCACCAAAAGCAATCTACAGATTCAATGCAATGTGCATCAAAATCCCAGCAAAATTCTTCACAGACCTCAAAAGAACAACACTCAATTTCATATGGAAAGGAAAAGAACCCAGGATAGCCAAAACAATCCTGTACAAAAAAGGAATTTCTGGAGGCATGACAATCCCTTACTTCAAACTCTACTACAGAGCTACAGTATGGAAAACAGCCTGGTATTGGCATAAGAACAGACAGGAGGACCAATAGAACCAAATCGAAGACCCAGATATTAATCCACACACCTTCAAACACCTAATTTTGACAAAGAAGCAAAAAATATAAAATGGCATAAAGAAAGTATATTCAACAAATGCTTCTGGCATAACTGGATATCAACATGTAGAAGAATGAAAATAGATCCATATTTATTGCCATGCACAAAACTCAAGTCAAAATGGATCAAAGACATCAACATAAAGCCAACCACAATGAACCTCATAGAAGAGAAAGTGGGAAGTACATTTGAAAGCATTAGCACAGATCACTTCCTAAATATAACCCCAGTAGCACAGACACTAAGAGAAACAATTAATAACTGGGACCTCCTGAGAAGCTTCTGTAATGCAAAGGACATGGTCAACAAGACTAAACAACAGCCTACAGAATGGGAAAAGATCTTCATTAACTCCTCATTGGACAGAGGTCTGATCTCCGAAATATACAAAGAACGTAAGAAATTAGTCATCAAAAGAACAAATACTCCAATAAAAAATGGGGTATAAACATAAACAGAGAATTCTCAACAGAGGAATATAAAATGGCTGAAAGACATTTAAGGAAATGTTCAATATCCTTAGCCATCAAAGAAATGAAAATAAAAACAACTCTGAGATTCCTTCTTATACCTGTAAGAATAGCCAAGATCAAAAACACTGATGACAACTTATGCTGGAGATGATGTGGGGTAAAGGGAACACAACTCCATTGCTGGTGGAAGGGTAAACTGGTACAGTCGCTTTGGATATCAGTATGGCGATTGCTTAGAAAATTAGGAAACAATTTACCTCAAGACCCAGAAATACCCCTTTAGGGTATATATCCAAAAAATGTTCAATCAGACCACAAAAACATGTGCTCACTATGTTCACGGCAGCATTCTTTGTCATAGCCATAACCTGGAAACAATCTAAATGTCCCTTGACTAAAGAATGGATAAGGAAAATGGGGTACACTTGTACAATGGAGTACTACACACCAGAAAAAAATAATGACATCTTAAAATTTGCAGGCAAATGGATGGATTTAAAAAACATCATATTGAGTAAAGTAAACTAGAAAGACAAATATTATTTGTTCTCACCCATAAGTGACATTTAGACATAAAGCAAAGAAAAAACAGCCTATAATTCATAATCCCAGAGAACCTAGACAACAATGAGGACTCTAAGAGAGGGATACATGGATATAACCTACATGGGAAGTAGAAAAAGGCAAGATCTCCTCAGTATACTGGGAGCATGGGTAACATGGGAGAGAGTAGAAGGGGTAGCGAGAGGAAGGAAGGAGGGTGATGAAAAATATATAATTCAACGAAAGCAATAAAAATGAGGTGGTTGCTGAGTACCTTAAAAAGTCAAAGATCAAGGTAACATTTTTGTATGTAATTCATACTCTAGCCCTCATATGTTTCATCAGCTTAAGATTTGTATGAAGATATGGTTGACAGAGGCTATGAGAGAAAAACAAGTTATCTGAAAACAGACGTGCTGAAAATAAGGATAGAGACCCAAGCTTCTCTGTATTCATCAAGTATGCTCAGGAGGTGGTGCAGCCTAACTACATTTCAGAGTCTTTGTCTACAGAATGTGGGACAGAAGGAATTACTTAAGTATCAGAAGAGGAATTAATAAGTAAATTGTAAAGGTTTTGCGTTTATATTGCTTAGAAAATATGAAATAAAGTAAATAAGTCTTGATAATCAAACATATACAACTAACCACATTATTTTTAAATTTCAAAATTTTAAACTTTTCTAGCATCTGGAATAAATATCGAATACAATCTTTCTAAAATATCTTATTCTTTTGAATCAGGCACCAAATTTCTTTACTCAGATGACTGAGTAGGTGAGCAGTAAAAGGTCATTAAATGAGCAACCAGAGACATAGACATCTTTTCTAAACCTGCTGTTAATTTTATTATATCAAAGCTGGCCAAGTTCCTTTAATCTTAAATCCATTTTAATCAAAATTATAGGTACCCAAAATTAAATTATCTCAAAAATGTTTTGATGTTCAAATGGGGTAGTTCTTCCACTTATTAACTTCTTTAACAATGTCTTTTCATTTTTTATTGTAAAGTTGTACACATAGCAATGTAGAACCCAGGAGCTGGTCTGTCTATCATCTGTTCACTCAACTACTGATTTCTATGTCTTAGATACTTTTCTATGGCTACTAAGAGACACCATGACCAAGGCAACATATGAAAGAAAACAATTAATTGATGCTTTCTTGCAGCTTTTGAGGCTTAGTCCAGTTTTATTTCAGCAGGAAGCAGGGCAATGGTCAGAAAGATAGATAATCATGGCTCTGGAGCAGTAGCTGAGAGCTTACATCTGATTGCAAGATGGAGGCAGAAAGTAAGATTGAGACTAGAATCAGCATGAGTGTGAACCCATCTCCAATAACATACCGCTTCCAACAAGGCCATACCTCCTGATCCTTCCTAAACAGTCCACCAACTGGCAACCAAACACTTAAATATATGAGTCATTGGGGACATTCTCATCATTCTCATTTAAACTTTCGCATTACCCACCCATCATTGCATGTATCTGTTGTGTCTGCCTGCCTATCTATCTATCTATCTATCTATCTATCTATCTATCTATCTATCCAATCTATCATTAATTACTAAAACTTTTATACACACATATACATATATATGTACACATGTCTGTTAAAATTCTCTGAAATTGTTGGCATAAGTATGCAATGAGTTTTAAATTAACTTTTGAATTTTTAAACTATAGACAGAAGTAAGTTAGCAATACTGAAATGCCATCATAGGTGAAAAGATATTTCAAATAACTCCTAACATCTATTATTCCACCCATTGATAAGATGAAGGGCCTACAGTTTATATCCAAATTAGATTGCTTGTTTTTATTTACACCTCTACATTTATTTTTCAATAGAGTGATAAAAATATTCACAATTTCAAACATGTTTATTCCCCTAGGTGTTAGAAGAGAGTTGGGCTATAGGAGATGGTGAATAGGAAACTGTCTTCCTGACTGCACTGTGCTTCCAGGCCACTATGGAAGGATCACATAAATAAAAATGCAGAGCCTCAAGCCCAGGAATACAACCATTGGGTCCAAGCTAATAAAGCAGTCATGCAGTTATAAGGAAGTAAATAAGACTTACATTTGGGTGACTGTTTTCCACCAACTATGTTCAAAGCACTATGATGGGCCTCAGCAATGTATATGAATGGGAAAAAAATTCTAGAATTTGCAAAACTAAAATGTATTAATTATTATGATCTGGTTTCTTTTATGTATGGTTTCCCTTATGGGAGAATGTTTGGGAAGGCATGGTCATTGAGGATTAAGAAGAAACTAACTCAGTAATAAATTTAGTTTTGTTTACAAGAGGCACAAAGATTAATAAACAACTGGGTATATTTTCAGGATATTTTAATTGTAACAATTGTATAATATGATGTGTTTCTCAAATCAAATGATGAGAAGCATCTTCAATAAGAGCTTTAGAAAAAGAAACCAAGTTTGCTATTGCACCAATAAAAAGGATAACTCTCACGTCTAGACATAGAGCAGTAGTTGCTGAAAGGATAATCGTTTTGTTGTTGTTGTTATTGTTGCTGTTGTTGTTTTTTCAGGGATGAGTCCCCTGATAACTTATCCAGTATTAACTGGTTATTCTTAAACTCATGTGCAAAATAGTATCACTAATTGGATTAAATAGATGTGTGTGTGCACACATGCATGCACACATGTGTACAGCAATAATAGCTAACAATTATTTAAGGAAAAAGTTGAATTTGAGAGTGAGCAGAGAAGGACACAAGAGACTTAGAGCAGGAAGAGGGACGAGTATGAATGATACAAAACAGTATTAATGTGTGAAATTCTAAAAAATACATTCAAAGTGAAAAATGACAACATTATATAGGTAAAAAGATAGATAATAAAACATATAACAATAGCATATTCTGAGGAGATTTTAGACAATAAATATTATATACTTTGGGTTTCTTTTTTATTTTACTTTTTTTATTAATTTTTTTAATTAAAAATTTCTGTCTCCTCTCTGCCTTTCTTTCCCCTCCCCCTCCCCCCTCTCCCCACACCCCACTCCCCTCCCCTTCTTTCTCCAGTCCAAAGAGCAGTCAGGGTTCCCTGCCCTGTAAGAAGTTCAAGGACCACCCACCTCCTTCCAGGTCTAGTAAGGTGAACATCCAAACCGGCTAGGCTCCCACAAAGCCAGTACATGCAGTTGGGTCAAAACTCAGTGCCATTGTTTTCGGCTTCTCAGCAGCCCTCATTGTCCACCATATTCAGTGAGTCCGGTTTTATCCCATGCATTTTCAGTCCCAGTCCAGCTGGCCTTGGTGATCTCCTAATAGATCAGCCCCACCATCTCAGTGGGTGGGTGCTGACTTCCTTCCCTTGCGGTCTTGACTTCCTTGCTCATGTTCTCCCTCTTTCTGTTCCTCATTTGGACCTTGGGAGCTCAGTCCGTTGCTCCAATGTGGGTCTCTGTCTCTATCTCCATTCATCGCCAGATGAAGGTTCTATGGTGATATGCAAGATATTTGTTAGTATGGCTATAGGATAGGGCCATTTCAGGCTCTCTCTCCTCAGCTGCCCAAGAACCTAGTTGGGTACATCTCTCTGAACCACTGGGAACACCTCTAGAGTCAAGGCTCTTGCCAACCCTAAAATGGCTCCCTTAATTAAGATATCTACTTCCCTGGTCCCATATCCAACCTTCCATTATCCCAACCATCCCATTCCCCCAAGTTCTCCCTATCCTCCCCTTCTCATTTTTCTCTCCCCATCTCCCCTTACAGCAGTATCTATATGGTAATATTTATAATTTTATGTGTCTAAATATTACACACTCAGAAATTTATTATTTTTCTTAAGAGATTCTCCTTTAATCTAGAAAAGAATGGAGATAAAGGAAGTGTAACAAATCAAACCTGTCAGAGAAGAAAGGTCAGCAACCTATGGTTTGTCAGAACACAACATCCTCAGGGCACATATTTAAATAAAGTTTTATTGGAGCATGAACGTGCTCTCTTTTGAATTATATATAGATGCTACAAGGATGGAACTGCATAATCATGGGGCTTATGACTATAGTAATTTCCATTTTGTTCTGCATAGAAAATTTTTGCAGGGGCCAGCTCTCTTGTGAGGGTCAGGGCCAGCTCTCTTGCTGTCCAATGAAAGGCAAGACCAGCTTTCTCTGGACCAGTGAAGGGTAAAGACAGCTCAGCATGGCCATATGATTTCATATTGCATGGTTCCTATGGCCCTCGAAGGTAATCCGGACCACAACATCAACACAGACCCCAGTGGCAGCTGGACTATTGACCCAGACATGGCCCTTGGCAGCATCTTGGTTAGGGCCGGACAACACATTTTAGTACTGGGTAGAAGCACTGACCACTCAGGTAGGGTTGGTTCCTAGGGCAGCGTGAAGACTGAACACCACCAAGACCTCAGGTTGTAGACCCATCCCCGGGCTTCGGTGTGACCTTTAGTGGCAATATAGGACTCGTCCTGCAGCTCAGACCCCAGCCGCAGTAGGATTATGGACCCAGCCATAGTTCTCAGAACCAGCCTGGTTTGGATGTCACCTCTGACTCAATTGACAGTGCAGACCTCACGTATCTGCAAGGAAGAGTTGGCCTTGCACTTGGGAGAGATGGTCCCACCTTCACCTCACCACAGGCTAGGGTGAAGCATCCCTGAGGACTGAGTTTAAGGGACTAACTCCACCCTCTCACCTGGGCAGGTGGCTCAGGCTGACAGTTGACTCCCACACAGGTTCACAGCCGGGCCTGGGGTTGGTTGGTCCACCCTAACATCTACCTCATCTAGGACCTGCTAGAGCCCAGGAAGACCGGTGTTGCGGAATGGAACATTACCTTCAGCTGCTCGGAGCAGCTACGGTATATCCCAAAGGAGTCCCAGTGAGGATCCAGTGATGATGCTGTACCAGAAACCAGAGGCCTTGAACCAGACCAGTGACTCATAGCAGTCAACAATTGCCAGTAAAGTTGATCGGACAAAAGAGCATACCACTATGGCATACCGAGGCTCCCAATGCCACCAGGACAAATGAAGGCAGAAAAGGAGGGACAAAGAGGTCTTTCTCTCTCTCTCTCTCTCTCTCTCTCTCTCTCTCTCTCTCTCTCTCTCTCTCTCTCTCTCTCTCTCTCTCTTTTGCTTGCTTGCTTGGTTTTGTTTTGATTTGGTTGATTTTTCAAAAAAATTCTTTTGTGAGAGGGCACTGCAGGGTTGAGTGAAGGATATGGAGATACTTGAAGGTGAGCAGAATCAGGGTACATGATGTGAAACTCCCAAAGAATCCATAAAGAAATTTAAAAAGGAGAAAGAAAATTTTGCTGCTGAAAGCCAGTGGGTCAATGCTAGCATGTGTGGTCTCACATCTATGAAGAACAAATACCGAGAGACTGCTTAAGCTAATGTTTTAAGCAGTAATTATTTTAAATTATTTAAATTACTTAACATAAATTACTGTTTAATTATGCTTTATTAGATAAAATGCAATATAAAAGAAATAAGAATATTTAGAGGCGTGTAATGAGAAAACATGTTGTTTTCTAATAAAGCAAGCTTTTTCCATTTTCTCCATACATATGTCTTTAGATTTAAAGTTGAAGTTTAAACAGAAAATGCATTGAGACGTCAGACACATCGGCCAGTCTCAGTACATATCAGCCAGATATAAATGTATTGGCTTTTCCTCTTTGTTAACCTAGAAAATATTATGTAGCCTGGATCATGCTCCTGATTTCTTTATGGCTTAGCTCCTATTGTTTTCAAATCTTTGCATTAGCCAAGTATCGTTCCTTTCTAATGAGACAGCCTTTGTTTCTGATTGATACTATTGTAAAGTCATAATTAGAACTGCGGGAAAATGAAACAAACAAACAACAACCCTGACACCCAAAGAAGATGGGGTAGCACTGATGAGACAGCAGGATATTGTTCAGATTCTGTTTGATATACACTGAAACGAAAAGGTTATATCCACAAAGATTCTTCTTCAATCACATGACAAAGAACAGTGCTACTTCAGGACAAGTTATAGTGCACACCAGCTTCCAGTCTCAGAGGTACTATCAGAAGTGCTCACTGTGACCACATTTATGGGGCATGAATCCTTGAATGTGATTTCTAATTTTTCCGCGGATTCAGTAAAGGAAACTACAGCCACAGAAGGAAGAGAGTCATTCAGGAAGGAGAGCAAAACCATGGTGAAAGATATGGTATCTCAGACACAGAGTTTCCAAGAGGTCCTCCTGATGTCAGTTCCTGTACCTCCTAACATATAACTGCACAAAATCATCTTCTTTTTTTTGGAAATGAGGTCAAGGGAATTAATTAGACAATCAAAGCATCAGCAGTTTTCAAACATTGATGTTGAAATGAAGACAATAAATGGCATCAAAATGCTGGACAATGATCACATACAAGGGAGGAAATACTCAGAATTCCTTCAGTATTTTATGTAATTATGAAATCAAGCCTATATAACAAAATTTGACATAAATAAATCTCCACATTAGTGCAAATAAAAATCTTTTTTCTACCCTGTCTACACATACTCTGTAGATTTTTTTTAAAAAAAACTTTTTATTAACCTGAAATATTCTATTTTTCTTATCCCCAAGAATAGCCTTAAACCCTGGGACCACTATATTATCAGTTAACTGTTTCTAAAATTTCAGTGTTACATTGTGAAGGGGAAGCCAGATGTCTCATGTCTCTCATGTTGCCTTGACTGACTATATATTAGAGGTTGATTCAAAATTTTGGTCCCTCCATCATCACCTCCGGAGCATTGAGCCTATAGACATATGGCACCATTGCCTGTCTGCTCAGTGTTTTAGGTAACTTGGAGCTTTGTGCAAGCTAAGTAAGCACTCTACCAAGTTCTGCACCCTCAGTGCTATGAAATTAATTGCATTTACACACATCTATCTCTATAACCCAATAAGCCCTCCTCCTTAAGTCTTCTGAACAGACTTTAATACTTTTGCAAAATCAATACATAAAAATTGATAAGAAACATAATTGAATGTGATTATTTCACATCTATTAGCAATTACTTTCATATCATTATATCCTGTGGGAATGTCACATAAATCTATGGTACATAAAAATGCATATATTTATGTAACAAGGATAACACAGGAGTTAATAGTAAGAAGAACCCCATCTGTCATGCTTTCTGCTTTTGTTATGTTTCATAAATAATTATAAAGGTACTTTCTGTATTGACACATTGAAGAAAGTGCCAGCAACTCTATAGCACAGGAAATATTTTATTCAAATTTAAAAATAAACCCAGGGAAGGATACTCTTTACAAGATTCTCCATTTTGTTTTCTAGGTCAATTCAGACTCAAAGATAACTGCTGTAAACAAACAGGCACAATATATTCTAGATCAACAGAGAATGGTCCGGGTGGATATCTCTCTTACCATATTTTATTTTTAGGACCTTTTTCATTGACTTGATTTGGTTTTATGCTTCATCTCAGTCTTAGGAAACTGTAGCATTTAACAATTACCATTCCTATTTGTTTTGAGTTTGGACATCTACCTTCTAAAAAAGGGCAGACTGTAAGTTCTATACAACGAGAAAAAAGAAAAGCCTTCCAAGTGGAATTTCCAAGACACTTCTAAATGATAAGTTCTCTGTGAGGCAGACTGTTTCCATACCACTGCAACCAATCAACTGTCTAGGAATCTGCATGTTTGCTGGTTTCATGGAGCTTAGAAGTCCACATGAGAGACAGCAAAGCATCACAATGCTTGTTACTGTACCAAGATGTTAGTACAGGCGTTTTTTATTTTTCAAAGAATGCCTTTGGTTTTCTACTCCTTGCCTACATTTCATCTAATTATCTTTTGAAAAAGTTCTCATTGTTTTAACAGAAGAGCAGATATTAAGGGATGTCCTTTCTCTACTATTCTTGGCGATCTTTAGTGAACCTTTAAAGGAAATCCAGAAATCTACATCTCAAGTGGTGTAATGTTGTGGTTTGCATACTCTAATCCATCTACATTTTTTTTTCCGGAACTCCAACAGGGATCTGCTGTTTTTTCTATCAACTTTGAAATAGATGGAGAAATTGAAGCAAGAATTTTCTAACATGTAATAATCCACAGACTGTAAAGTAGTTATGCAGCTTCAAAGAAGTAGAAATGAAGCAATACAGTGTTTAGAGTATCAACTTGGTGGTAAGGACAACAAAGAAAAAAGGAAAGAATACAAAGTACAGAATTAGAGTGCCTATGGTGGGTTACAGGAGAGGATGGGACTGAGGAGGATAGATTAGGAACATCACTAATGCTTCTTTTATTGATTTACATGGGGAGTTCTCAAAGTGCATGCTATAATAAGGCTTTATTGCTTCCATATATTTTACATACATGTGCTAATAATTGGTTATTATGTATTCATGCACTAAGTTGTGATTTATCAATTATAACACTGTAGGTAATCATATTATTTATTTCCTACCATCTGCTTGTAAAAATTAATTAGAAGGAAGGAAATCACTAAAAGTAGCATTTGCAGCATCTAAATAGGAGATAGAAAAATGATGCCGGCTGTGTAATCATTAAAACATGAAGTTCTGGTGTATTAGTCTCAATGTACACCATCTGAAAGGTCAAGATGCTAAGAAACACTCTCATTATAAAAAGAAAATCTTCTGAGTGAACTAATCAGGGCTTCTCACTAGATGACAGGGATTGAAACCTTGACACAAATATGTTTTGACAGTAGTCAAGGGATTCAGAATGAGCCTATAATTTAATCAGCTAATTCTCCAAAAAAATTCCACAACCAGAAATAGTTTAGTACAGGAAGATGTCAGCAAGGTGGGCAGTACAAATCGGGTCGATTCAGACAATGAGCACATTTCAGAACATCTATGTTTTATCAGATGAAGGGAAGTCTCAAAAGTTAGTGAATTAGAACAAGATTTTTAAGTACTGACAGCATTGTCTGCCTTAGCAGGAATTTTTAACCCGTTAATATGCAGCTCCCCCATAGAAGCTTAGTCACAACAAAATTTATTAGTTCATATGAATAAAATAAGTCTAAAATTCCATTTACCAGGACCAGTTGCATTTATTATTATTAGTAGTAGTAGTCACATTTTCAACAGGATCAGAGGCCTGCTGCCTGGGATTATGCCCCAGACCATATATACATATATACATATGTGTATATGTATATATGTATGTATGTATGTGTGTATGTGTATCAAAATACCACATTGTTTAGGTGAAAATATATACTTTGATAAATTTTGTAATAGTTCACATATGAATCAAAAGACTTAAGTATAGCCTAAAATTTATTGAAATAGGAAGATAATGTTCATTCTTAACATACATCTTTTTTTAAGATTTCGAGCTTCTATTTTAGACTATTTTCTTTTATTTTTATTGAATGTAGTTTTAGCATACAATAAGGACTTAAAAATGACACACAGAGCTGGAGAGTGTCTGAGGTTAAGAGCAGGTCCTGACTGCTCTTGTAAGTTTGTAAGTTGGGTTCCAGGCACCCACACTGGGAAGAATGTGACTGCCTTCTAACTCCAGTTCTATGGACGCTAACAAATTTTTCTGACCTCTGCTGCCACTGCACTCAGGTGCACAAACTCTCTCACTGAGACACAATAGTTGAAAATAAAAGTAAATTGGAAAATTACACATAGTAATGCAATGACATTTGGTGTTCCAATATGCTAAACACATCATATAATCCAGGCACATAATATGCAATACTGTCTATAATTATATTAGTCATCAATTTAGATCCATTTCCAATGTAAATTATTAATTTAAAGAAAATTTAAGCATGAATATTATGGGGCACCATTTGTGTCAAAAGAGAACAAATATTAAATTTAAGATTTTACTTAGGTGGAAATAAAAGTGCATCCACAAGAAAACAAATTAATCACAAACATCAATTTTGTCTAAGAAAAATTTTGACAGGGTCACATGAAGCCTTTCTGCATTTCCTGCCGCTTTTCATCTTAGCTTCCTTTTAACTATATGATGTGAGGACGTAGTCCAGGAAAAGATGAACACTTCTGAGGGGAAGATAAACAAACCAAATGACAAACACACGGGAAAATCCTGTGAAGATGAATATCTAAGGAGAAAAGATGCTCATACAGAATTTTCCAAGGTAGTATTCAAAGAGACAGCATTAAAACTCAAGATGAATCTGCAAGGGAGCTGTTGAGCGTGATTAGAACTGACAGAGACAAGAGTCTTGGACCAAATATACAGCCCGTATTCCCAGACAAATGGCACACAGTGGATGTGCGAGGAGGTAAGGCATTCACATTCCAAAGATGATCCAATGCTGGGACGGCAGCATGAGCACTCGCTAAGTATAGACAGCTCTTACACTAGAACTTTTTTCACCAAAACCTTAGAAATTTCATTTTGACTAATAGTCTACTATATTGCTTGAAATTTTCAAACTAAGTTACTTTTACATGCAAAATTTGCTAGTTATTACAAATGTTCTTCTTATTGAATAGTGCGTTCCTATGCCCTATGTTAACTCCTCCTTGTAAATCTTTTTTAATTATGCATTGTTGGATTTAGGCATGCACTGTTATATGTGTAGAAATTGTATATGGGGTATGAAAAAAGGTAAGAAACTGTAATTAAATTTGTGGAAAAACTCTGAAACTCAATGTGACAGAGGTTGGAGCATAGTATTAACCCCCTCATGTCTGACACCTTCTGCATCCCTTGTGTGTTTTAAGACACGCACGACCTTAGCTTTGAACAAACAAAATGGTCGCTGAGTTATAAAAAAATACATTTAATAGTGGAAATTATATTGAGAATGGTAGTTGTTAAAAATGCTAAAATTGTAAAAAAAAGTCAACAATCTCAAGGATATGTGAAGTCATTGCATTAGTTTTTGGTATGAAGTAGGAATGTCTGCATTTTCTTTCAGATTGTTTTCTAAGAAAAAGCCATAATTAAATGTAATCTAACATTCTTATCATAAGCTCTTTTGTAAAGTACTAAGGTGAACAAATAAAACGTTTCTCCTTTAAAGAATGTCATAAGGTAGCAAATCTATTTTTAGAAAATTATGATATATTTTGCAAGTACAATACTGCAGATGTCCCTGATATCTATAATAAAACTTTTAAAAAATTGTGTTTGCTTTTTAAAATTATAGCACTGTATACATTTAACCCATGACCAAAGTAAATCTGAGGAATTGCCTTCAAGAATTTTGCATTTCATTCTTCTTATAGAACAGTACAAGTTTGTAAGTTTATGGATATATTATCAAAATCAAGATTTTTCATTTCAGTATATCAATACATACCACAGTTGTGTACAGTAAGAAAGCAGATGGTCAATATTCCACTTGTAAATTGAAAAGAAACAACAAAATTACTTGTGTGAGGATCTTAAGTAGACAAATAATAAGTAGCGACCATGGAGGGATGATTTAAGGAGAAGTAGTGGAAATTGGTTTATTTAAGTCTGCAATTGCTGGTCCGATACATTAATTCTAAATAAATTATTTTAAATGTTACAATAAAAACAAAACAAATTTTAAAAAACTAAACGAACGAACAAGCAAAGCTTAGGAACGCTAAATACCCAGGGACACACTTCTTCCCTGTGGGCCACATGTTGCACCGGACACCTGATTTGCTGGACTCCATCATTTTCATTCTTACTTCTCTGACACAAAACCTAAACTCTAAGCCCAGAAAAATGAGTCAACAAGAGGCTTATTCTAACATAAGGTAGATATATATTTAACTCAACGATCCACACAAATACAGATAATTTATGTCTCCTTCAAAGTGTGCAATTAACTCCAAAGTAAATGTCTGTGAAATCACTTTCTCACATAAAGGAGATTTTAGTAATTTAGTGTGGGCGTATATATTATTCTAGCATTCCAGTTCATATAGATATGAGTGAAAAAGGCAGATATTACATAAATAAGTTTTGTGAGTTTCCATCACTTATAATTCTGAAAATGTTTAATTAATATAAAAGATTAATAGAAAAAGTATGCACTTAGGTGTTTTACCTTAAAGAACATTTCTAGAGGGTAATATACAAAAAGATTAGTTAGTATTCAAGTCAACAGAGCATGGTTAATATACACTCATGATACTATTAAAATTGTGGGAAACACTGGGATAAAAATGTGATATAGGATCACATGTGGAATGTTTGTGTTTTGTTCCAGAAGAAAAGGTAAAAAAAAAATTTCATTCTTATCTCATGATGGACACTTCCCTCCTTAAAGCTACAGACAGAAATTAAAACATGGTGATTTTTTATTACTGATGCGTTCTGACCCGCATAGCAGTGCTGGCCAGAACTTAGACCCAGCTGCATGGACCTGCTCTCATTAGTAATCTGTTAACTCTCCTGGAACCTTCCTCGTAACAGTGAGCAAGTGGAAGCCTTGTCAACAGGCAGTTTCCTGTCCTTTCCGGGCAGCTGTGAGGTCTGCCAGCCACACGGCGATTGTTCCCAAGGAAGGGAAACAACACATCTCTTTGACATTGTAGGATCTGACCTACTGCTTTAATTACCTTTTTTTTTTTCAGAAAAGAAAGGAAAAATGACAGCTAATCTTTCCTACTTCCTTCCTATGGTCTGCTTCTCAAGCATCATTCCCAATTAGTCGTTGGAGCCAGTCAAAGCAAACTCTGAAGTACAACTCTGTATCCTCCTGCATAATTTGGAATGTATCTGCACAGGAAGATCTGACATGGAGGGAAGACACTTTTTTTTTAAATTTATTTATGTTAGGTGGAGTGCTTTCTCTGTCTATGTGTATGTGTACTATGTATGTGTCTGGAGCTCTTGGAGGTCAGGATAGGTCTTGAATCACCTAGTCGTGGAGTGATAGATAGTGGCTAATACCAGTTATAAAAAAAGATGCCAGGTGAGTGCTGGCAACTCTCCCAGACACTAAGGTGTGTGTGTAACCATGGACCTATCTTTCCAGCCACAATGGCAGAAAGAGTTTTCAATTCCTTGTCAGGAAAATTTTACCAAGCAGTTTCCTCCCTTAGGACCTATTATAAATTAACAGAAGTGAACCACAGAGACCTACATAGGAGGAAGCTTTTATTTATCACATTACCAAGATCCTTTTAATTTGCACAGAGTTCCTTAAAGCCAGCCACTACCTCTTACCCCAGACTTCTGAGGATGCAACAGCAGATGAACGAAAACTGTAATGGTTTTAATCTCCTTAGGACATAAGCATTAGTGGGGAACAATTTTAAAAGTAATTGACTATACTTTACCCAGCACCGGGAGGGGGTCGTTCTTACAGCCCAACTTTTTCTGAGGCTCGTGTGGTTAGCATTCGCCTCCGCTGTGTGCCATGTGTTAGGTTTCCATCCCTCAGAGGCATTCAGTATCTCTGTGGTATTCAAACCACAGCCTAAGAATATCATGGCGCTATCTAATGCTGCCCCCAGTTGATTGTTGAGAACCTTTCACCCTTAGGGAACCCAAATGCGTTGTTTCCACCTTGACAGTTTCACGTTTCTCTCTACTTAAGAATCTGCATAAAATAAAGGGACATATTACCTCTGATGATTTGTAATTTAATGAACCCAGTTTCTCCACTAAAGCTTTTATTACAAGATACAGATCCATTCATAAGCCATGATCTGATTCGATTTTCTTAAAACTGTTTACACTGTCTATCGTGTTTTATATGTTCAATAAATATTTACTTTAAAATATCTTTATGTTTACAAAGAAAAGTAAAGATTGTCAGCTGAGGTGAGAATAAGAGCACTCAGGAGACTGAGACAGAAATGCCAAGAGTTTTGTAAAAAATGGGTTGCATAGCAATGTTGCCTCTCCAACAAAAGGGTCAAATATTAGAAATAATTTTGTATTTTTTGTTTTTATTATTCATTAAAACTGATCATATATTATGTAAAAATAAATAATGTCATATTTTACTAATGTCCATATTTTTATTCATATTTTCTCTTTGTCTCCTCACATATCTTTTCTGTTCTGGGGTGGTATAACAGATAGAACCTGATGCAGAAGCCAGTATACAAAACTAAGGCAATACTGAGTCAACAATAGCAGGATTCCTGAATGTCAAACATGGCTGTGGATAGTGCTACAGACTACAGGGTTCCAGTAGCTATCAGCGGAGCCCATTCATAAAAGAAGGCAAAAAGGTAATATCAGGTAAGAACATAGTAATGGCTATGCTCCAATACTTACATTGACAGGTTCCCAGCAATTAGGTTAAAGTTATGCAAATACTGGGGACCAAACATTGAAAATCTGGATTTTCCATCTGCGCCAATACTTCAGAGTATGCATACGCCCATCAACTTCCATCTGTATCGCTGGCTGTGTTTGATGAGCAAACACAGAAAATTCTACTTAGCTTATCAGATACCTATGTACCTAAAGGATGGCCTTCACATACTTCATATTAATTTAGGTTTCTGATAGCCAGAAAATAGAGGATTTCTATTTTATAGTAAGGATACAAGGTACCTGGAGAAAGAGCCATCGATTACATTTAACAACCAAGTGTATGTGAGGGTGTGCACCTTCACACACATGCGCGCGCTCGTGCACACACACAGAGAATGGGAATGAAAATGTGTGTGTGTGTGTGTGTGTGCCTGCATGCATGTGTGTGTTTCCTAACAAAGCAAGGAGAGTTATGAGGCTTGTGGAAATTGAATCAGACTCCATTTCCTCGGGAAAATGTGAATGGACTTCAGTGATAAGCACTTGAGGCATCATGGCACTAGAGTCAATGCTTTGTGAACCAGAACCATCACAAAACTTTTGAAACCCACACTTAGATGAAACAGCTTCAGTGGTTTTTTTTTTTTTTTTTAATTATTGAGAGGAATCTTTTTCTACATAAATAGCCCAGAGACATTTCTTCTCTGTTTCCTTAGCCTGGTACTTGTCACCTCTCTGGCACGATTTCCTTTTGTGATTCCAGGCCTACCAGGTCTCACTTTCCTCCCAGGTTGCACTGTCTCTGTGTCTTTTCCTCTTTACTCCAGGACTACTAAAAGTCAGACCTCTCTGTCACCAGAGCAACAACAGCCTGAAAGGTAGCGCTAGTGTTGGAAAAACCAGATCCTGTCTTTGTTTCCTGCCCAATTTCTGTCTTTAAGGATGTCCCTGTTTTTTCTAAGTTAAGGTTTTAATTCAAAAGCCTTGTGTGATATTTTATTTGACATTCTGAAGTGTTTTGTAGCAGGAGCTCTCCCACAGTGGTTTTTTTTTCTGTATTGTTTCTGGTATCAATAATTGATACCACTGACTTTATTTTTAAACTAATAACATAAATTAATGCCCAACAATTCTATGACATATGAAAGTAGAAGATATAGAGAGAAATAGGAGGGCTATTGCAGTTTATACATTTATTAATTTTCTTTTTTCTCTTTATTTATTTATTTATTTATTTTTTTATTGAGAAAAGGAAAAAAAAAGTTTCCGCCTCCTCCCAGCCTCCCATTTTCCTCCCCCTCCTCCCAACCTTCTTCCCCTTCCCCCACTCCTCTCCCCCTCCCTCTCCAGTCCAAAGAGCAGTCAGGATATTTATTAATTTTCAACTTAAAAGTCCTTCCTCTTCCTCTTTCTTTCTTCTCTTCCTCCATCCCTTCTTTTATTTTTTCTTTCCTCTTCTGTGTTTTTTCTAAAAAAAGCATCATGTAGCTAAGACTACCCTTAAATTCCCTATATAGTTAAGACGGTCTCTAAGTTGTTGATTATCCTATCTCCACTTGCCAAATATTAGGAAATAGCAACCATGTCCCATCATTCCTGGCAGGTTTTCTTTTTCCTCTTTCTCTTCTTCTTCTTTTTAGTGATTGTCAATCAATGATATTGAATGAGTTGCTAAAAATAAAAAGTTCTGATTTAGTGTCTATCATTCCTTACAAGTCATCATTTTTATTGGTATATATTATTTATACAAATAATACATATCATTATATTCACAAACATATGTATCATGTATGTTTGTTATATTCATCTTAACATTAACTTCCCTAGTCTGAACTACTTCTCAACACACACACAAACAAAAACGCTTGCCAGTCACCTTCCGATTCCCAAATGATACAGAGAAGTCAGATTTCAGATTTTGATATGTCAAAGGACCTTACCATAAAACGTGGACTAACTTCATCAAGGAGAGTAAGTAGACAGTGGTCTAAACCCTTGAGTAACAACAACTGGGCTAGATGATCAAAGCTGATGTCAAAATCAGAGGAGAATCTTGCATCCCTAGCTTCCTGATGATGGGAGCTGAGGATCCTCAACCTGTAGCAGCCTTTCAGTATCCTAAACAATTATAAAGTAGTTCACAACTGATATGGGAATTCTATTATAAGAATACATTGTGTAGGGCCAGATACCTTGAATATCGCATAGTTCATCAACAAAAATAACTAGAAGGAATTAGGACAAAGTTTCAACACTGTACTTTTGCACCAAACCAGAGATATTTCTTCTAGAAAGTATATTAGAAAAAGTTTAAATTTTTTATTTAAAAATAGAAAATGAGACATTAGAAAAATGAGTAAATTTTTAAGTAGTAATTATGAAATCATTGAATCAATATTACAATTGCAGTTGCAAAACTATTTTCTTTTAAATATTCTTTGTATTATTTTTTCACTTGTATATGGGTATGAGTCTTTGTATAAGTGTGCTACATACAGGTGCATGTCCTGAGAGTCCAGAAGAGGTGTCTAGAGCAACAGTTACAGCCCATTGTGAGCTGTGGATTTGGGGTGCTGGGAAACAAACTTGGGTCCCCTGGAAGAACAGCAAGTGCTCTAAACAGCTAATCTGACTGTTCAGCACCCCAATTTGCTTTTATCTCTAATTTAAAACATAATCTTTTTTATCTTATAAGTAATGAGGAATAGAATTTTTAAAATTTAATGTTTCTTTAAACTTTTTTTATGATTTTGTTTATTAGTGTGTGTGTGTGTGTTTGTGTTTGACTTAAGATGCCTATGGAAACTCAAAGGACAACACTGTGGTCTTGGTTCACTCCTTCTACCTATGCTTGAGCTCTAGGAGCAAATTAAAGAGTTATCTCACAGTTTCTAAAACTTAATGTTAGATAATCATCATCATTATATATGTTCCTGAGCTTATATGATCATATAAATCAACCATTATATCTATTTATGTAGCGAAAGAGAAAAAGAGAAAGATGCATATATCAGATATAACAGAGAAGTAAAACATGTAATGGGTAGGTACAAAATTTTGTTTCAACTTTTTCATATTCTTATGTTTTCCCTTTATGTTTGAAAGCACTAGAATATAAATGAAAGTTAGTAAAATAATTTAAAGAATAAAATCTTCAAACAAGTTGAACAAATGATCAGCATGTTAGCATCTTGACCTTCATCTCCTCGAAGTTTTTTTTTTTTTTTTTTGCTTGTTTTTGCAAAGTACTCCTAAGGCTGTTTTTTTTCTCAGTTCTGCTCTGAGAACTGAAGAATTAGATTACACAATAAATAAGTGGTCATGAGTTCCTGTTCTGTGTCAGGCCTTCTTTCAAGGTGTGGGTACAGAGTGCTGCGGAAAACTGTTCATATTTCTGCTGATTTTGGAGATTACAGTTCAATAGAAAGAAACAGAAATCAATTTTAAAATGCCTGGAATTTTTGATAATAACAATTTCCAGGAAAGGAAAGTAATACAATTGGTAAGGAACAAAATTAAGTATAATAAATTTATTGATCCTGGGAAGGCAAAGAAATTCTCCTCAAAGGCTGGAGACATGACTCGGTGGTTAAGGAAACTTGCTGATCTTGCAGGACTTGGGTTCTAATCCTACCATCCACATGGTTGTTCACAACCTCACTCATGGTGTGCATACATATGTGCAGAAAAAGCACTTCTCCATAACAAAACATGAACAAATCAAATTATTTTTTGAAAGAAAGCTTCTTTGATAAGATGGTGGTAATATGAAGACAGTGTTAAATCCATAAAGACAAGAGAAATCCTGGAAGTCAAAGATACAGAAGTGAAACGTGTCTGACATAACTTACAGAGGTGAGGAAGAAAAGAAAGGTAAGGAGAGTTAAAGAGAAGAGAAGAGGATATGGGAGAATGAGGAGGGTGGATAGGAAATCAGTTTAAGTGTACTGTTTGTTCAGAATGGACACTGTGTGTGTGCTTATGTGTCTGTATAACATTGTACCTGTTCACATGATGCACACATACACATGCACGTGTGTGCACCCAAGCACATGAACACATGAAGGCATGAACACAAGTGTCATGAAGATTTGGGGTCATGAGGTGACAACTTAGGAGAGTAGTTCAGTAGTCTATGGTAAATGCAATCTCGATGATGTTACTGTGGCAAAGGCATTTAGCGCGTATTTGGCATGCTCACCCATGGCTGAACTGAATGTTTGTATCTTCCCCTTTATGTGTTGTAATTAGATCTTCTGGTACTTAGAAGGGGAGCCTCTTGGAATGCACAGACTAAGAGGAGAGCATGAGTGTGTGGTTGCCATGAAATTAGAGAGCTCATGTACTACTTTGAGAACTTACCTAGAAGTGCCACCAACCAACCAGAAATGGTCATTTCCCATTTTGTTTATTGCTACCTTATCTGTGGACTTCCACCATCTGTCACTGGAATCAATAAATTACTATTATTATTTTTCCAGTGTATGGTTCTGTCCTATCATGCTAAAATATGGACTAAAAAATGCTCTAACTAGCAAATTTAAAGCCTTTTGGGGTGGAGAAGACACTCCCATTTAGGTGTTTCTCTGAACAAGAGCAGTCATATCACTTTCTGAAATCCTGAAAATGATGTTGGTAAGAAGAGTCATTAATTTCACTTTGTGCATATTAAATATGAAAGATTAAAGTCAAAAGTTGACTAACCAGTCAAGAATGAAAAAGAAGAAAACCTAAACCCATTAGCCTAGAAAATTAAGATTTACACATGACCCTCTCAAAAAAATGAGATGCTCGTGTTGATTTTAGCATTCATGAAATGGTGCTTTAACCTGCAGAATAAAAGAAGTTCATGAAGCCATACATTAGAAAAGTCTTCAGTGTCATATGTATTTATTGGTGTATCATAACTCCTAACTCATTGTTATGCTTCTGTATTATTTTCTGAGAATAGCAAAAAAAAAAGAACAGAAAATAATAGAATTCACTTACAAAATTATTCACAATTGAGGCATTTGGAAAAAAGTTGTGGAGGAGAAAACAGACTCAGGAGTTTTCTATATAGATCAGCATTAAGAACTCCCAGCTGTCTAAAGAACAGACCTAAACAGAGAACTCTCAGCAGAGGAATCTAAAATGGCTGAAAGACACTTAAGGAAATGCTCAACATCCTTAGCCATCAGAGAAATGCAATCAAAACAACTCTGAGATTCCATATTACACCTATGAGAGTGGCCAAGATAAAAAACACTGATGACACCTCATGCTGGAGAGGTTGTGGGGTAAAGGGAACACTCCTCCATTGCTGGTGGGAGTGGAAGCTGGTACAACCCCTTTGAATATCAGTATGGCGATTTTTCAGAAAATTAGGAAACAACCTCCTTTAAGACCCAGCAGGGGGGAAAAGGGAGACGGGGAGGGAAATGGGAGGCGGGGAGGAGGCGGAAATCTTTTTTTTTTTCAATAAAAAATTATATTTAAAAAAAAAAGACCCAGCAATACCATTTTTGGGTATATAGCCAAAGGATGCTCAATGGTGGCACAAGGACATGTACTCAACTATGTTCATAGAAGCATTGTTTGTCACAGCCAGAACCTGGAAACAACCAAAATGACCCTTGACCAAAGAATGGATAAGGAAAATGTGGTACATTTACACAATGGAGTACTGCACACCAAAAAAAAAAAAAAGACATTTTGAAATTTGCAGGTAAATGAATGGATCTTGGAAACATCATATTGAGTGAGGTAACCCAGACCCAGAAAGACAATTATCATATGTATTCTTTTATAAGTGGTCTTTAAACATAAGGCAAAGAAAACAAGCCTACAATTCATAATCCCAGAGAACCTAGACAACAATGAGGATCTTAAGAGAGACATATATGAATCTAATCTACATGGAAAGTAGAAAAAGACAAGATCTCCTGAGTAAATTGGGAGCATGGGGACCATGGGAGAGGGTTGAAGGGGAGGGGAAAGGAAAGGAGGGGAGCAGAGAAAAATGTATAACTCAATAAAGTCAATAAAAATATACCCCCCCAAACAAGAAGTTATGTTTGAAGCTTCATCACCTCTAGTGATCCTGTTACAGTATACTCATCATGCCAAATAATGATTCTATCTAACCCTGGTGGTAGAAATGCCTGAATAGGTTCCATTAATAAATGTGAGGATTTGATGTAGTCCCTTACTGTCTAATAGTTATCAAGGCAGCTAAGAAGATAATTTTACTTGAGATGGTTTCTTTTATTTTAGGGTTTTTTTAAGCATGTGTGTCAGATATAATTACATGTGAGTGTGCATGCATATGTAGGTTGCACCATAAATTGGTGTTGAGTATCTTCCTAATTAATGTCTCATTTCTATATTTTGAGGTGATAATTTTTATTAAAGCCTGATGCTCACCTATTGGTCTAGTCTCCCTAGTCAGCTTGTCTCAAGATCCTGCCTCTGCTTCCTGCATGTTGAGATTACAGGTAGGCTTCCATGCCTATTTGGCATTTATGCGAGTTCTAGGAACCAAAATTCAGGTTTTTATGTTTATATAGCAAGTGCTTTATCCACTGAACCATCTACCCAGCAACAAGGTATTATCTTACTTGTATTTACTGTCAAAGTCAAGACAAACTTCAATATAGCCTGAAGACTATATTAGAAATAATCAAATCACTGAAAACAAAAATGAAATGATTATCTATCTATCTATCTATCTATCTATCTATCTATCTATCTATCTATCTATCTATCTAGTTACCTACCTATCCAACTATCTATCTGCTGTGTGTGATGTATGCATTGTGCGCATGTGTGTGATGGTCCACATTCCCAAGTGTGTACTTGTGGCAGTCAGATATTGAAACCCGATGTCTTCCATTAAGACACTGTAACTTACATTTTTGAGATTTGGTTTTTCATAGAAGCTGGAGCTCATATTTTGAGTCAACTTGCTGTGTCTTCTCATACACCACTGGGTTACAAGCACAAGCTTCCACATTCACCCTTAACATGCGTGTTAGGAATACGAAAGCAAGTCTTCACACTCACAGAGCAAGCATTTTATCCATGGAGGTGTCTCCCTAGTACAAAACATATTATATTAAATTACTCATGACAATAACACCAATTAGAGTCTTAAAATCAAGACTCAGGAAAACCTCTCTTTTTCTGAGTAGAGGTTTAACCTGACACTCCTGTAAGTGTAAATCAGGCACACTACAACCTTGTCAGAAAGATCATCCATGCCCTTTCATTAGAACTCATGACATTTTGCCTTAGATTGACTTATTGGCATGTTTAATGTCACCTCATAAACTAGGAAGAATTTAATTACTACAAAATATAAGTAAATAATGCTCTCATGTGATCAAATTACAACTCCAGGTTTCAAGCTTTTCACTTAAATACATGCATCTGTTCCTATGATTTTCAGTAAATCCAAGCTGATTTCACCACATGTTAAATTCTCTAGCGTTATTTAGAATGTCCCCTAAGTTGAAAATGTTAGGAAAAGATGCAATGTGCAAATAAAATGTTTCGTTCATTAAACGGTTTGTACAAACTGATTTGAAGGTAAGTTCCTTTTATCTGTTAGTAATCCAGTTTAATGCATATATCACTAATATTCTGCAGAAAAATAAATAAAAACCAGTATTCCAAAGAAATAGCATGTACTTTGAAGTGCTTGATGACTGTATGACAATAAAGGAATAAGGTCCCACTTTGGGGGTTTTGACCTTTGTTTGGTCTCCTCAGGTCACTGGTGAGCAGGTAGTGAACATGGCCCAGATATCAAACTAACAGCTTCATGAATGATCAAAATATATAATCTATTTAAAAACCTATGTCTATAACTATCACTGAAAAATACAACATGAAGCATGATATCAGAATCATAGATTCTGCAATGACAAACTCAGAAACATATAAAGCTTAGTAAGATGTCTACTAGGTCAATGTTCTTGGTGTTTGAATTTTATATAAGCCATCTTTTCAAAGAACATTGGAAAAATCAAGAGTTGTGGTATCTTGAAAATTTAGAGTACTGACTCATGGAAGCTTAGTTGATTTTAGAGTGTTGTAAATGAAGAGAAAAGCATATAGAATTCAGACCCAGGAGCTTACACTAATCAAATAGTATCGCTATGCAATGCCTAGTGGTTCTTATGCTTGTGTAAGGGCGTTACACAGAAATATTTGCGATGCCCTGACAGCTTCAATGTTACAGGGTATTAATAACTGAGCATATGATTATCTTCATAGAAAGAATTTCTTTTCTTGTACACTTTCTTTCTACAAAAAATATTGTCCATCCAGATGGTACTGATTATAAAACTTAATATTTGTAGAAAATAATTTAGGAAATATATAAACATCAAGAAATTAAAAATAGTGATTCTGTATGTGGTGCTTTTTTATTTATTTTTTTGTGGTGCTTTTTTAGATGATAAAAATATTAGGGTAATCTAGTAAGGATTTATCATATTAACAATGACTAGTAAGTACTAGAAATTATCCTATGCAAAATCCAATGTAGTGGTTCGTTCTTGCAGTCCCAGCACATAGGAGGTGGATTCAAGGTGATAAGATGTTCAAGTTAATTCTCAAATACATTGTGAGTTTGAGGTCAGTATGGGTTACCTGAGACCCTGTTAAGAAAGAAGGAGAGAAATATGAAGGGTGGGATGATGGTAGGGAGGGAAAGTTTTTAAAAATAAAACAAAATAAGAATTAAAATTAAATTGTTTAAAGAAGAGAGAAAGACGAAAATATATTTGTTGTCAGTCTCTTAAAGTTGACACTGATGGTGGACAATCTCATAGGATGGATTGCTGGCACACACAGAGCTACAAGGGTGGCAGGGAAGTACTGGAAAAAAGTAAGCTATCAGGAATTTCTTGGTCTAATGAAATTCAAACATTCTCCCAATTGAGCTTGAGTAATTCCATTTGTGAAAAATGTTCACAAAAAAATCAATTAATGAAGATTTCAAGGCATTCCTCCGTCACACCATGACATAACTACCATTATAGTACCTGGAATTCTTAGGTACGGTATCTAGGTGTCCAAAATATTCATAAACTCAAAACTGACATCCTACCTAGCTTTACAAAGAAACATAGAGCAGGCATTTCATGGTGGAAATGTCACCCGCCATTGTTTCTCCAAAGTTTAATTAGATTTGCCTTTAAAGAGCACACTCATTACCCTCGTGCTGAAGAGGACCCCTGGTACTACTGCTTCATTGTTAACGTTAGTTCTGCATTACAACTTCAAAACATTAGAAGTGTTTTCAGATTAATTGTAATTTTGGTTATATGCTAGACCTAATGCTATTGTGAGACACAAATAAGCAAGCAAGCAAAATTAAAAAAAATGGTGAAAATTACCAATATTTAAAGTTAGCAGTAAATAGAATCCTCTGAATATAAAGTCACATTCTTCAAAATCCTGAAAAGATTGTAATTTTCTTCTTTTTCCTCTGTTATGAGTTCTGCTTTTACTACTAGCATGTTTGCTTTATAAATAAGAACTGAAGGTTTCCCACGATTAATATATCCAAAAGTAGCCCAAATGGGATATTTGTGTATTATTAGCTTAGCTGCTATTGGCAGCTACAACTGGAACAATGTACAAATGGAAACTGCTCAAAACAATAGCCTGGAACAATTGTGTACAATAAGTGCTCAGAGAAAACCAACCCACTTTCCCTCTATCCTTATTAGCAAGCCTAATTCACAGTCACAAGTGATAACTAGCAAACTCACCATTTACAGCTGTATAGGTAGAAGTCAACACAAATGTCGTTTAAATGGAAGACCTGGGATACCTATAAGTTGTGTACAGATGTCTGGCTTTTTGAACTTTCTTCTGTCAATTATATAGCAAACATGTGATTCACTTCTCAACATGTAGACACCCACCCATTCTTCTTTGAAGTGGGGGAAGCAGCATTTACAAGATAATTCAATATGTGAAAATCGGGGCATTTTATAAGTCAGAGCCATTTTCCCTCTTTGATCCAGTTTTTAGAGATAAGTAGGTTGTAATATCTCATCTTCGATGCAGTACAGGCCAATTTGGTATGTATGTAGAGCCACAGCGATACCCATTGTCTCCCCCAGCTCTGAGGACTGGTACTCTTTACCTACGGGAGCAATGACATGAAGGAGCACTAGGGTGGCATTGAAACCACTGACAAATATATCTGTCATTCTGATTTCAATATTTTTCAACTGAGAATGGCCTGCAAAAGAGAAGAAAATGACGTGCTTTGAAACAGACTTCTGAATCTTAGAAAATGGGTGTTTCAAGCCAAGTCAAAGCATTTACACATTTCTTGAAATCAGTTTGTTTGCACATAAGAGCATGTGCTAAGTAATATCATTGGTTCAAATCACAGAAGAAAAAGCAAACACAAATTTTCTAGAAAATCAGGAGATTCACACAAGATCAGTCACCTGTTTATTTTTTAGAAATTGAAGTCTATAAATAATATTTTCATAACATTTTGATTCATTATGCATTTTTTCATTTTTATTTTCATCTACCCATTTTTTGTTATGCTAGACAAAAGTCATATTTCTTAGCTCTGTCCAAACCCTGCTCCTTTGACATGGGAGATGTACTTTCAACTTTAGTCTTCATTTTCCATGCCTGGATTTGAAATTATATGTGTGTGCATGTTTGTATATAAGCACACATTTAATTATGTAGGTCAATGTAAAAATGAGAACTGTTCCTAAAATGCCCTTAATCCACCAAAATATTTATGCTAGGTTGTGGCAACTAGTTAGTTAAATATTGAAGGAGCAGCAGGGCTGCGTCCCCAGCACCCGGCCGCCCACACGGCTAGCTTATGCCCGAAATAATTACATGGAAACTGTATTTTTTTAAACACTGCCTGGCCTTTTATTTTTAGCCTCTTATTGGCTAGCTCTTACATATTGTTCTAACCCATTTCTAATATTCTGTGTAGCCCACAAGGTGGCTTACCAGGGAGGATCTTAACCTGCGTCTGTCTGGAGTGGGAGAATCATGGCAACTCCCTGACTCAGCTTCTTTCTCCCAGCATTCTCTCTGTTTACTCCATCCACCTAAGGGTTGGCCTATCAAGGGGCTTAGGCAGTTTCTTTATTAATAAGAAATCACTCCCACACCAGTTAAATACCTACATTAGTGTTTACTATTATTGTTTGTTTTGTGTTGTTTTAAATCCACAATTTGTAGGAAAAGTAGAAAACAAGCATACATGCCTATACACATTCACAGGTGTACACACAAAATAACTAAACAAGTAGCTAGGGCTTATTTTCTTAGCAAGATGAATAGCATTGACAGGTTGTACAGTGCCTTCATAGAATATGTAGACTATATTCCACAAGGAATATATAACAGTAATATGGAGTAATAGTAAAACAAACTGCAAAAAAAGAGAGAGAAGCTCAGTCTTGGGTTTGCTTTGCTACTGTAGTTGAACAGGTAGTTAAATCTTTAGGAGTTTTGAACATTAGCACTATCACTCTCTAATGAACAATCAATGTTAAAAATACAAACCATAATTCAAAATGCTGGTTCATATTTACTTTTCAATACATTATATAATATAAACTAATTCTATCCTACATTTGATATATATTTCTACATGGGTGTAATTTATGCTCTGTTCGCAAACAGTCCATATTCATAAATATCATGTTTGGATTGATTTAGTTTTGTCTTAATACACAGCCTGTTCCATAGGCTCCTAGAATTTTAATTAATCTGGATTTGGGGCATAAATTCTTTGTACCTTGATTAATACTGAGTGGGCTTTATTTAATTAAAGGGACAGACTGGTAAAAAATGTTTTAATCAAAAATTTCATAAGCATACAGTACTTCTGTATGTAGTATTCGGATAGGGAAAACACTGACTTATTGTATTTATTTTTAAATGGTTTGAATAAAGAAATAGTCATACACCCTGTGACGAATCATTGTACATACCTACTTAATCTCAATGTCATGAACACAGAGAAGAGGAAGAATAGAGAGAAGGGGAGAGAGAGAAAAAGAGAGAGAAAAAGTCCAGATTGTAAGGTATTCATTGCAAAGCCAGCAGGTCTTAGATAAAAACTGGCAATAGAACCTGATTCTTTTATATTTCTCAAGATGTCCTACTAACGATGTCTAGGCCCCTGAGGGAGGGATAACTATTAATTTTCATAAGTAGTATATAAAGAGGTAGACCTTAACACTAAAGTTTAGGGAACTCATTATGGCTGTGAATCTGTGTTTGACTCTCTTGAAATGGACTACTTTTTAGAATCAGTGCTTCATGCATTGTGTTCAATGTCAATATACTCAAATCTCACGGACATGTTAGCCATTACTCTACTACTATGTGTGCCCTGTTGGCTATGACATCATTCTCTGTAGAATGGTTCCAGTTTGAAAGCAATATTATAAAAGCATAGTAATGGTGTAGTAGTCAGACCATCAGATTTTACTATAAATGTTGTCCAGTGCCAATAATACATCTAAGTGAGTTGAAGACCAAAGGGGCTCCATGGAAAACCCCTAAACATACATCTAAGGTTACTTGCAAGGCTATTGGTTGCTATCTTCAAATTGATTGTGAGGCCCCCATTACTGAAAACAACATTGACATCTCTCATTGAACTCAGAAAAATCAAGCTGGTGCACACACAGAACCTTCGCCCCTACTAAGTAGTTTGCATGTTACTGAAATACATGCTGCACACCAACGTAGCCTCAAAACTTCAATCTACAACAGGAACCTACTTGTATGACACACTGGTACAATAGTGGGACAAATGTGTGGAAGTAACGAACCACTATCTAATTGGATGTGAAGCCCCTTCTATGACATGGAACCCTGCCACGCACGTAGCAAGTGGCCAAGAACCTGAGACTAGCTAGGCCATGGACCTAGAGATCAAGCAAATATTATTGTTCTGTTAAAGGAATGTAGCAATAAAATGACAAATTACATTCTGCTATATCCATAGACCAATGTTTCACTAAGAATTAGTACAGATACCTACAACTGGACAATGTGCAGGCTGTGAGAAATTTTGAAACACTGAGTACTAAATGTGATGTCTGCATCAAACACCTCCCATCAGGGATCAAGGGACTATAGGGAGGAGGGGATGAATGATTGCAGGGGCCATAGGAAGACCAAAGAATAGTGTCTTCCAGACACAGCAGGACTGTACACATGAACGTGCAAAGACTGTGGCAATATGCATTAGGCCTGCACAAATTCAAGCCAGATTGGGTCTCCACCCTGTGAAAGAGGAGTACCCAAGATCTCTCACCCATCCTTGCTAAGGGAAAAATAAATTTTCTCTAATGGAGCCTCACAAGGCAGATAATAAGGGTGGGCCCATGTCCAGCAGTAGATGACCAACACAAAACAAACTCAATGATGCTTTTATAGATTACTTCTGTCTCATATTGCTTTGGAGCTTTTTTAATAAAAATCTTATTCGTATTTTGTTTGTGAAGTATGAATTTTTAATGGTTTTTATATGTATGTATTTTTCTTGTGCATTCTTTTGCATTTTTAAATTATTATTTGTTTCCTTTTTACTTGCTAAAAAAGAGAGAAAGAATTAAGGCATGGAGTTGGATGCATGGATCAGGGGAGGATCTTGAAAAAAAATGGGGAATAAAAAGACATGATCACAATATTAGATGAATTTCCAAAACAAAGATACCGAATGCAAGGGCTGGTGAGATAGCTCAGTGCTCAGGAGAACTTCCTATTCTTGCAGAGGACGAAGGTCCAATTTTCAGCACCAACATGGTAGCTCGCAATGATCTGTATTCACCAGTCAAGGGGCTCTGGCATCCTCTATGGTCTCAGCATACACATGACATTTATATGGATCTTATACTCATGTAGATAATCACTCATACATATAAAAATAATAGATTTTGGATGCAGTTACTTAGACAGAGCTCAGGAATATCTAGCCACTTTTTAAGATTCTCAAAGGCATACATGTTGTTAAGTTCACTATATGAGAAAATAGGAATTTTTAAAAAGTAAAATGGCTTCAAGAGAGCTGTTAAATTATCCAGACTTCTACCGGGACATGTTGTTATCAATTCATTTTCTGTGTGTTTACATTTTGCTTGGCATATTTTTATGCAATTCAGCCCAGTGTTTGGACACTTATTTTTCTTGTAAAATTAATTCAGACATCAAGAAAATGATGAAATCATTTCCAAATCAAATTTATGAAAGAATATCAGCTGTCTATGATTCAAATATTTATAGAGCACTGGAAACAGTTCAATGAAACAGTTATGTGGATTGCAGAAATGGAAATATTTGTACAGTTTATCTTTCTCTTTTGATAACTTCAAAATGCATAGGTATTTGATCCAAAATAACATAGATTCTAAATCAAAAGAGAAGAAAATATAATTTGCATGACATTTTTGGTAGATTTTTAAATTTAAAATAGTAGAATATGAGAATTAATAAAAATTATATTCTTAAGTACAAAATTATGTATGAAAGAACATATCTATATAGCATTTTAGATGAAACAGAAGGGATGCAATTCAAGATATTGGGATCTGTGTGTTAGTGCTTGTGTCTTCCAAGCCTGGAAAAGTCAGATTCCCTTGGGGCTGGACTCTGAAAATTTTGTGAGCCACATTGTCCGGGGGCTTGGAACTAAACTCAGGTCCTCTTCAAAAACAATGGGTGTCCTTAAGGACTGAAACATCTACCTCTCCAGCCCAGATAGCCTTATCTTTAATTCATGAGGATGATAAATGCTTGTGTCTTTCTCATTAGAACTCCCTATTCTGGTTCTCATTATCAAAAGTGACTTCTCTCAGAGGGCACGTGGTGACTGTTGCTTCCTTCCTGTGTTTAGTTTTATTTGTTTGTTTTAATTTCTTCTAATTTATCTTCATTTGTACTTAAATTACATTGTGCTAAAAATAATAAAATCTAGTTATGCCATTTCATTTTTAACCACTTTTATGCTTTTCATAGTATACAGCTCAACAATTATGCATGTGTGACTATACATATTAATATTCACATATGCACATGGTGCATCTAGAGTCAGCTTACTAGACAAGTTTGCTGGTTGCATAAAGTTTCATCCATATGGAAGGTTTTTTTTTAATATCCCAAGAATTGATTTTATACTTTGGAGTGTGTCATATCTTTCTTGAAATCGTTTCTTTAGTTCTTGACCCAAATGCCACTGACTGGGAATTCAACAGCATTTACGTCAGGAGACCCAGGCATGAAGAGCCTACAGCCAGAGTCAAAAAGTCAAACAAAAATGGCCAGCCCTAAGCTCTGAACCTAGAATCAATGGATCCTATGGAGCGTCAGGGGAGCCCACGTGTGATTTTTTACTATAAGAACAGGGTTGCTGCACACAGGAGCCTGAAAGGAACAGAAAAGAGAGAAAATTGTACCGCTACAGGCAAGAGCTGCACTGTTGTTAGAAATCTCCCAGAGGACCAGCCCTGTGTTCTTTTTGCCCAAACAAAAAGGCTTAACTTGTTGTTCACTAAAAGGATGCAAAAGTTTGTTGTTAGCTCAAGCAGTGACCAGGGATAAAACAGCCTGGAAACTTTTGTCCAAACAGCTTAGAGGCAAGTCGGTCACATGTAGCTTTCTACACTAATATGCTGCAGAGACTCCTCTAAAGGGAATGACAGCAGAAGGTCACATCTGCAGAGTTTTGCCGGTTCCTGCGCATATCATTTGTCAGCACCTCCAGGTTATGGCTGTCTGGCAGGAGATTACAGATCCATTGTGTTATAGAGTTGACTCAAAATAATCACAGATGTAAATCTTTTAACGTCTTTTTATACAATCGTAATTTATGCTTAAATACCACTCCCTGTCTATTGAAAAGTCATCTCAGACTTTTGTTTTACCAAAAAAGTCCGTTGAAGTGTTTTGCATATCAAGACTTTGATACTAAAACCTTAGTGTGATGTGGGATTCCCCTCTATAAATTATGAATATCATTGGTTAATAAAGGAACTACTTTGAACCTATAACAGAACTATAGAGGAACAGAACTAGGCAGGGAAAACTAAACTGAATGCTGGGAGGAAGAAGGTGAAGTCTGAGGAGAAACCATGTAACCCTGCTGGAGACAGACTCTGGAATTTTATCCAGAAAGCCACAGCCATGTGGTGATACACAGATTAATAGAGACGGGTTAAATTAATATGTAAGAGTTAGCCAACAGGAAGCTAGAGCTAATGGGCCAAGCAATGATTTAATTAATACAGTTTCTGTGTGGTTATTTTGGGGCTGAGCAGCCGGGAACCAACTAATGGCCTCCCTGCAATATTAGTGCTTAGTGACTTAATATGCATATATGTAAGAATTTGATAATTATCTCATATATGCAAGTATTTTATAAATATCTTAAAATTCAGGTGTATACCACAGAGTTTATAAGGTATGACAAAAGAGTACATTAAAAATATCTTTACTTGCTGGGCGATGGTGGCGCACGCCTTTAACCCCACACTTGAGAGGCAGAGGCAGGCGGATCTCTGTGAGTTCGATGCCAGCCTGGTCTACAATAGGTAGTTTCAGGATAGTTAGGGCTGTTACACAGAGAAATCCTGTCTCAAAAAAAAAAAAAAAAAGAAGAAAAACAAAAACAAAACTCTTCATTTAAAATAAACAATTAAACTAGGATGCACCTACAAGGATAGACTAGAATAATGAAACTGTTCATTGCTGGATGTTCACAAATTATATGAGAACGGGCAGAAATTTGCTGTGTATGCATATGAGTGTGTTTCAACATGATTCCATAAATTTAGGGAGATGTAATTTCTAGGCATAAGAAAACATCATTAAAAATGAGTATTTCTGATCACATGTATGGTTCCCTCATTGAACAAGCAATAGATATGGAGATATGGGGATGTGCTATGTATAATAGTCGGTAATGGAGTAACAGCAGAAATAAACACATAAGTAAATAAGCTAGAAAAAATGAATAATCCCTCATTCAGGATAGTGTTCATCAGCAGCTCTAGTGAGGAACACAGAGGCAAACAGAGAGAAATACACAGACACAAACATCATACAGTCATAGAGATGCCAACCAAGGCAAACACACACATTACATTGTTTCAGTTAGGTATCCTTTAGTTTTTCATTTTTGCACTTTATTTTCTTCTGCTGTTCACTTATTGAGATAAGTCTCACAGGATCTTTGATCACTTTGCAAATGTATTTGACTGGCCTGAAAACAAAACTAGACTCAAATTTATAGCAGTCCTGCTGTCTCTGCTTTCTCTGTTGTGAGCCACAATGTCTGGCTCTATTTTGATACTCTTTATATTAAACAGACAAAACACACGCACACATATATATCCTTAACAAAATGTTGATTATGAAATTCTTTGAGATGAATGAAAGTATACAAGCTCAAATTTACATTACTGCACAGAAACTAATACTTCTAAACAAAACCAAAGCAATAGTACTTTTAACAATATCATAAATCAACCTAATTTTTCATGTTAAGAAACTAGAATATAAAGGAAAACGAACTAAGACTAAAGCAGGCTGAAATAAAATAGCAATAAGGTTAGAGCAGCAATAACAATAAAATGGTATAGAAGTGGAAGAGAAAAGCATAGATGGAGTGAAGCGATTCTTTAAAATCAATAAGCCTGATGGAATAGGAAAGCAAAGTGAGGACCATCAATTCCTATACTCAAATAAACAGGTTAGACATTTCTTCATAGCAACATGCTTAGCTGAGATGGACCAAACTGGGGGCATAGACATAAAGGCAAGCAACCTGAGTTGAAAAAAAACATTTCAAATAATAACAAAATCAAAACAAACATTCAAATAAAAGGATGTACACAAATCTTGAATGAAGATGCCTCATCTTATCTAGGAGAAAACAAGAAGATGTGCTCAGTAGATTATCTACCACAGTACTTTCAAACTACACCTTATCTCATTTTATAATCTTGCTTCCTGCAACATTCTTTTCTTTGTATTAAAGTAGAATAACTGAAAAGCAAATCAGGAAAGACTTTGCTCACACATTATGCAGCTTCGTTTTATATCCACCTGACACAAGCTAGAGTTATTTGTGAATAGGTAACCATAATTGATAAAATGCCCATAGAAAAGCCTATGTATTTCCTTGATTCATGACTAACGTATGAGGTACAGCTCATTGTGGGCAGTGCCACCACAAAGCAGGTGGTCCTATGTGCTCTCAGAAAGTGGGCAGAGGAAGTCATGGGGCACAGTCACAAAGTAGCAGTCCTCCAAGGCCTCTACACCACTTCCTGTCTTCAGAACTATGCCTTGAGTTCCTGCCATGATGGCCCTCAGTGATGGAGTGTAATCAGAGACTTGTGAGCTGCAATAAACCTTTCATACCCAAGTTACTTTACATCATGTTTCTAT
>NW_026067924.1:27837687-27910588 GCF_014885135.2 Alexandromys fortis | reverse complement strand
ATTTTCGTATGTTGAACCAGCCCTGCATCTCTGGGATGAAGCCTAATTGATCATAATGGATAATTTTTCTAATGTGTTCTTGGATACGGTTTGCCAGTATTTTGTTGAGGATTTTTGCGTCGATGTTCATGAGTGAGATTGGCCTGTAATTCTCTTTCCTGGTAGAGTCTTTGTGTGATTTTGGTATCAGAGTAACTGTAGTTTCATAAAAGGAATTTGGTAATGACTCTTCTGTTTCTATATTGTGAAATACCTTAAGGAATATAAGTATTAGGTCTTCTTGGAAGTTCTGGTAGAATTCCGCATTGAAACCATCTGGTCCTGGGCTCTTTTTGGTAGGGAGGTTTTTTATAACAGCTTCTAATTCTTCGCGACTAACAGGTCTATTTAGATTGTCCACCTGGTTCTGGTTTAACTTTGGTATATGGTACTTATCTAAAAAAGTGTCCATTTCTTTTAGATTTTCCAGTTTTGTGTCATACAGGCTTTTGTAGTAAGATCTAATGATTCTTTGAATTTCTTCTGTGTCTGTGGTTATGTCCCCCTTTTCATATCTGATCTTATTAATTTGCATATTCTCTTTCTGCCGTTTGATTAGTTTGGATAGGGGTTTATCAATCTTGATGATTTTCTCCAGGAACCAGCTTTTTCTTTCATTGATTCTTTGGATTGTTTTCTGTGTTTCTATTTTGTTGATTTCAGCCCTCAGTTTGATCATTTCCAGTCTTCAACTCCTGCTAGGTGAGGCTGCTTCTTTTTTTCCTAGAGCTTTCAGGTGGGCTGTTAAGTCTCCAATGTGTGCTTTCTCTGTTTTCTTTCAGTGGGCACTTAGTGCTATGAACTTTCCTCTCAGGACTGCTTTCATAGTGTCCCATAAGTTTGAGTATGTTGTTTCTTTATTTTCATTGAATTCAAGGAAGACTTTAATTTCTTTCTTTATTTCTTCCTTGATAATGCTGCTATGAACATAGTTGAGCACATGCCCTTGTAGTATGATTGAGTATTTTTTGGATATATACCCAAAAGTGGTATTGCTGGGTCTTGAGGTAGGTTGTTTCCTAATTTCCAGAGAAATCACTATACTGATATCCAAAGCAGCTTTACAAGATTGCACTCCCACCAGCAATGTGATAAGTGTTCCCTTTACCCCACATCCTCTCCAGCATAAATTTCTCATCGGTATAGGATGAAATCTCAGTTTTGCTTTGTATTTCTATGATGACTATTGTTGTTTAACTTTTCCTTCAGTGTCTTTCAGGGATTTTTGATTCTTCTGTTGAGAGTTCTCTGTTTATGTCTGTACCCCATTTTATTGGATTATTTGTTCTTTTGATAACCAAATTCTTGAGTTCTTAGTATATTTTGGATATCAGTCCTCTGTCCCATGTGTGGTTGGTGAAGATATTTTCCCATTCTGTAGGCTGCCATTTTGTCTTGTTGACCATGTCATTTGCTTTATAGAAGCTTCTCAGTTTCAGCAGGTTCCATTTATTAATTGTTTCTCTTAGTGTCTGTGCTACTAGAGTTATATATAGGAAGTGGTCTCTTGTGCCAATGAGTTCAAGTGTACTTCCCACTTTCCCTTCTATTAAGTTCAGTGTGGCTGGATTTATGTTGAGATCTTCGATCCATTTGGACCTGAGTTTTCTGCACGGCAATAAATATGGATCTATTTTCATCTTTTACATGTTGATACCCAGTTATGCCAATACCATTTGTTGAACATGCATTCTTTGTTCCATTTTATTTTTGCTTCTTTGTCAAAAATCAGGCATTCCTAAGTATTTAGATTGACATCCAGGTCTTCAGTTCAGTTCCATTGGTCCTCCTGTCGGTTTTTATGCCAATACCAGGCTGTTTTCAGTACTGTAGCTCTGTAGTAGAGTTTGAAGTCAGGGATTGTCATGCCTCCAAAAGTTCCTTTATTGTGCAGGATTGTTTTTGCTATCCTGGGTGTTTTGCTTTTCCATATGAAGTTGAGTTCTGTTACTTCGAGGTCTGTGAAGAATTTTCGCTGGGATTTTGAAGGGCATTGCATTGAATCTGTAGATTCAAAGATTTAAAGTTCTTGTCATACAGGTCTTCCACTAGTTTGGTTAAAGTTACCCCAAGTTATCTTATCTTATTTGTGGCTATTGTGAAGGGTGGTGTTTGTAAGGCAAGCTGACTTACATACCTACCATGTCACACGGTGCCTCACACCTCCAGACACCTGGCATGCCTGAAGCAGCACTGTAGTAGGATCTGGAATAAGAAATTCCAGAGTTCTTCTCTGAAACAGAAATACATAAATTCTCTGACAACACCAAGGAGCCAGGCTTAGCCACCATATATCATATGAAGTTTTTATGGAAGTCCATATGCATGTACGGCCAACATCAGAGGGTCCCTCATATCTTAAATTTATGGCTATCTGAACCTGCCATTTGTACATAATGTGTATCAGGAAATACTGGAACTATTTGAAATTATAAAAGCACAAAATAATGAGAACTACGCTTTCAAAGCTTACAAAGTCTCCACCGGAAATAAAACAAAAGTCTGAGATATCTGACTTTAATGTCTCAAAGACATTTACCAAATTTGATCCAGTACTGAGCTGGCTCAGTGGGACATAACCCTCCCTAACTCCTGCCTCCAAAGGGGAAATTTTCCGTACTTTCACTGGCCCAACAAACATCTCGGTTCCGAGAAAAGATCACTTGGGTTGTGGCCTTAACTGTTTAGCAGCACTTCATAAATTCTCTTTTCATAACTCTAGATAGCAAAATGAGATATGGATGGGAACAGTTGAGACACATGAAAGATGGGATAAGGTTAGATTTCTGAAGAGAAAATTATCTGATAGCACCAAAGAGCCAGGCTCAGCCAATGCTGATACTATCAACAAGGGGATGTGGGAGCAACCTCTCTCCTCAAAAGGGAAGACTGCCTTTTGAAGTCATCAAAGCACAAACATTTTATCTGAGTTTTCATTTCCATAAGGTAAAAATTGAAAACAACAACAAAATAGTAGACTCTTACTTTTCAATTATCTCCTTTTACACAATCTGTTTTCTTCACTTTTCAAATATATATTTTTTTAAATCTGTAAATATATATTGTCACCACAAGAAAGTTTCTCCCTCTAGTAGGTAACCCCAAACCTTGGGGACATAATAAGAACTTCTACCTAAGCCTTGAACTGTTTTTAGTGCCTTCATTTCTCTTTAACTTTGTTTTTAAACATGCAACTCTCCATGTTAATCATTGAAACCTAATGAGCTCCAAGTGAGGAAGCCCGCCACAGTGGTAACTGGTAAAGTGACTCACGTCCTTCAGATTTAGAGAAAAGGGGTATTACATAGAATCTCCAAGGTTACAGGGATTGGTAAATTCATTTTTTAAAAAGAAAATCATATCTGAAGAGGTGATTTAAATATCCCAGAATTCAGAAAATATGGTATCAGTAACATCTATTCAAGGTATACTGAACACTGAACAAAAACATCACAACCTTTTTTGACTGCTTTAAATTAAAGAATAGGTTGAAAATCTTGGGGTGACCATCAAATGTTTTAGATTTCTGACCTAGTTTTGGATTAGTGCCAAACAAAGTACAGCACACCTCAGACAAATATTCTAAATGTGAAGTATTCCAAAATGTATGACTTCTGGATAAAAAAAAAATGGTATAGTCACTATAAGTGAACAATTTGACACCTGACCTCATGCAATAGACCAGTCAAAGAGTGGGTGCATCAAAACATTGCAATTAAGGTATGTGTATTAGGTAAATATGGAACTTAAATGAACTCTGGGTTTAGATTTATGACTCTTTCCTAAGATTTCTTATGGTAGAGAGAGATGTAGTCTAAAGTTTTGGGGGGGGTAAACTCTTCAACACCACTGGTACCAAGTATTTTCGATAAGAGAAATGTTAAGGATAGTTATTTTTAACATTTATTGCCCTATCTTCAAAATAAAGCTAGTAGAGTCAAAAAACTTAAAGACATTGTGTGAAAAAAATAGAAACTCAATATCAAATATACATAAAGTCATGCCCCTTGGTTTTCTGTCTGTTCCACTTAGGTCCCACTCAGTCTCTCCAAAACTGCAGAAGAAAGACTGAAGCTAAGATGCTGCTGTTTTGGTTACAGTTCAATTGTGTTCTCCAAGGTTTCCTTTATATATGCAGAGTCCTCAATGTGAGATATTAAAGGGGTATAGTCTAAATCTGATCACACCATTTATAGGTGGTGATTAGCTTTGGGGGATAATTAAAGTTATGTAAAGCCAGGAAGAAGACTTTTAATTGAGTCCTGGTTATTTTACAAGAAGAGAGGTACAGAGACCAAAACATATGCCCCCACACATTCGTCTTCCTATTACAACATGATATCACTATATGGGACTCTGCTAACAATAAGACAAATTCTAATTGTGGCCCCTTCAAATTGAACTAAAACTGGAACCAAAATAACCTATATTCCATTATTTAGCCAATTTATGACACCGTATTTTTATAATAGAACATTAGCTAAGGCATATAATACACTGATGACCTTTCCTTTTTTTATCTGGACTTCTGGCTTGGTAAGATATATGTTATACAAACATTTAATACAAGACCAACATATTTACCCACTTAAAAATGCTGTCATAGTCATCCTACCCAAGAGTTTACATGTTTTTCTCTATTGTGAATTTACTATTTTCTGACCAATTTCACTTTTGATAAAATGTTACACGGAAAAAAATTGTGATAGCAGAGAATAAAGATTTAAAGTAATTTCACAAAAGAAAAAATATCAAATGAAGATAATACCAGCCATTAAATTTTTGGTGCTAGGAGAAAAAGACTACTATTATCCCATTTCAGTGGTAGAATACCCTCCATCTAGCTCTCAGAAATCAAGAGTCCACAGATGCTTAATGTGACAACCACAGTAGGAAGAAGTGCATTCTTTTTGTTTGGGACATAAAAGATGGAGGAAAGAGTAGAGTGATTTGAGTAGGGAAAGATTGGCAGATGGTCCTTTGTCTGCTTCAGGCTCCTAGCAGGTGGCCTTCTGTTAGTTTTGTGTGCAGTTGGGGATAGAAGGAGACAGGGAACTTTGTGGCTGTTTATTTTGAAATTAGTATGGTTTTACTTTCTTTAGAAACTTTTAAATATTATAGCCTTAGCAGACAAGAGTGTAATTCTCTGGTACATTTCCATGATCTTTGTTAATGGGTACACACATGACCATTACTAGTCAAGGCATAAGAAACTTAAAGCATCCTAACAACCTATTTTGGGACCAGTTCCAATTTAGAAAGTATATCTTACCACCTTGGGAAAACAATGTTCTGATGTCTGTCTAAAAGTGTTGAGTCTGTTATGGTTTGGGTATGTTCTTCCCACAGGGTATTGGATATAAAACTTTGATTCTAGCTGGTAGTGCTTTTAAGAAATATTTGGACAACAGTTTAGATCATGGGGGATGCTTATGTGATCAATAGGTTAACACACTGACAAATACATAATTTACAATTTCATTATTGAGATGCCATGGAATATAGTCCACGAGGACAACAGTTTGTATAGAGTGAGTCACTGAATATGTCTTGAACGCATTATCTTGTTTCTGGACCCTTCCTGCCTACTTCCGTACTTTCTAGTCATCATGAGATAAACAGTTATTCTCCTCCATGCCCCCTGTCATCATATTCTCCCTCCAGGGACTCAAAAACAATGGAGCCAGGGGATACTGATAGAAACTTCTGAAACCATGGGCTTTAACCAAAGCTGAATCTCTCCTTCTTTAGCTGAAAAACTGTGCTGTCTGCCACAACAAACAAAGTCATGCAGAGACAGATGATGAACCTTTGAACTGAGTAAAATTTAGTAAGAGGTTATATGAGAAGGCACTTTGTTAATTACTCTAAAGAAACCAGCCTAACATCTCATCCCCAGCTGGTGTCTTTATATGGAGGGAAACACAGAAAACTAACTAAATCCTATTCCCTTGGTCAGGTGCTCAACAGATTCCTGGAATTGGTGATGTCCTTGCAGCCCCCATTTTTGCCCTCTTATACTTTTAACTCAGCAGCTTTTGGGTCATCTCTGCTCAGACACTTCTTCCATGCCTGCTGGAGTAAAGGAGTCACAAATCTTTACATTCCTCCAGGCACCATCCAGGGTGGAGTGCTATATCAGAATGAAGAGGACATTGAAAATGTCTATGTGAAAGTTATGATGAGTGTGGACAGGCAAACTTTTTTTTCTGCTGAATGGCACAAAAAATTCCACCTTCTTTTCTTCACGCTTTACTACTCTCACTTGTTTTCCTAAGATGTTTTTTACAGTAACAGAATAACTAACATAAACCGGAAGGTGGTGGCGCACGCCTTTATCCCAGCACTCGGGAGGCAGAGGCAGGCGGATCTCTGTGAGTTCGAGGCCAGCCTGGTCTCATTTTCACCCTAGGGAACATGTATGAGTTCTAATGTAACATTCTAATATGGAAGCTAATAGTTATTGAACAAAAACTGATAAATAGATACCAATCCTAAAGTAAAACCTCAGGAGTTGTAGAGATTGCTCAATTATTAACACAATTGCCTGCTATTGCAGAGGCCCTGATTTCACTCCTAGCACCTATATGGTGGCTAATAACCCTGTAGAAATCCAGTTCGAGGAGAATCAATGCCCTTTTCTGGCATCCGTGGGCACTGCATACATGTATACAGACATATGCAGGTAAAACACTCACACATAAAATAAAATAAATAGATATTTTAAAAAGAAAAAAAAGCTCCTACTTTCCCTAACTAATTACAGTTTTATTTCTTATTTCTTTTTCTTCCTGTGGCTCTGTTGTATAACAAAGAATCTTCCTTGATACTGTTTTTACTTTCATACACTTTATATCTCAAAAAATATTTACAATCAAATTTTATGTCTCAGGCAAATATGCTTCACAGATGTTTACTAGAATGGTCATTGGAATATTAATTGTTCTTTTTTTAATATACAATGGAATTAATCTTAGGAAACACAGTTATACTTGGAAAAATATTATACTACAAGTTGACTACGACAGCTAATTTTATTTCCTTCTAACTTTTGCAACTACCAATGATGATTTTGGAAAAATAATCCTATACTGGAAAACTTCCTTATTCATATAGTCAGGGCTTATAGAAATATGCTAGAGAGCAATTTCTAGGTCAGAATAAATTAGAGTTTGTAATGCATTTGCCTATATTGAGAAAGCATAAAAAAAGAAATGAGGTAATTTTGTCAGGGTTTGATGCTCATTGTTCACTGAAACATAATGCAAGTCATGTCTTTAGCTATAAAATAAAATAATGAGACAATATATCCCAAGTCATTCTCATAGATTATAAGCTTAGTATTCCAATTGTGTATATTTAATGACTCTACACTGCTGATCACTTATTTCCAAATGGTGTTTGGAGATAATAAGCTCAATTCTTTTCAGAGTGCCGTGGAATTTGCTTTTCCAAAATGAAGGGTGCAAACAATTCTGTTCACGTTACCAGGCTCAGCGAATGCCATAACATAAACCATATTTTACATATGCCTATGAGCTTCTACTTATGGCCTTGCAAAATCTATAATTTGAGGAAGCTAAAGAAAAATTCTTAAGTATTTTAGTACGGTCATATCTTCATTAAACATAGAATTTCTCTTTAATTGTTTAATGTAACTGGCTACAGAATTCTGAGACAAAACCCACAGTCAATGATATTTCTCAAAGAAATATAGCAATCATAAGTTCTGTATGCCAAGAACATAGCATGTATGTAATATTACATATTATTTGTAATGAGAAAAAGGGAGGAATTGCATTTTAAGAGCTGAAAGCGAGTGATATCAACTTTAATTGTGAAAACCTTTACCATGCAATTAATTTTCATACTTGTTTATGCTTTCTCTATAACCAAGGTTTACTTGTGTTTGAATGAGACCATTATTAATTGCCAAGGATTATTTGAAGTGTGAAAAATGTAAAAATAGCATTACTAGACTGGATGAACGGTATGTTAAGAATTCAACAATGAAAGACAAAGACTGTATTTGCTCAAACTAGAAAGTGACCTGGAAAGACAGTGTGTATCACCATCACACATCACCATACACTTAACATGCTGGGCTTTATTATATGAGTTGGAGGGACAAAATTGCAGGTAAAGATGATAATGATTCATTGTATATAGGCATATAATTTTCAAGAACCAAGGTGATGTGAGATTCCTTTCTGTATGCTGTGAATACCATTGGTTAATAAAGAAATTGGCTTGGCCTGATAGGGTAAAACAGAGGTAGGTGGGGAAAACTAAAATGAATGCTGGGGAAAAGAAGGCAGAGTCAAGAAGCCATGGAGAAACCATTGGAGACAGACGCGCCAGTGGGCCACGAGCCTAGTGGTAAAATATAAAATAATGGAAATGGGTTAATTATAGATGTAAGAGATAGCTAATAATATGCTTAAGCTATTGGTCAAACAGTACAGCAAATATTATAGTTTCTGTGTGACTATTTCAAGAGTCTGGGCAACCAAGAAAACACAAGAGGCATCCCTACAACACCAAGGTAATACAATTTGTTTTTTAAAAAAATAGTACTTTTGGGAGGGAGAAAGAGTTTCTGTTTTGGGAAAATTAATCTCAATGACCATAAAGAAAACATGAGGAGTCATTGTTTTTTACTGCAGCATAGTACTCTAATGTGTATATATTCTACACTTTCTTCATCCATTCTTCCATTGAAGGGCATCTAGGTTGTTTCCAGGTTCTGGCTATTACAAATAATACTGCTATGAACATACCTGAACAAATGCTTTTGTCATATTATAGGGCATCTCTTGGGTATATTCCCAAGAGTGGTATTGCTGGGTCAAGGGGTAGGTTGATCCCGAATTTCCTGAGAAACCGAAACACTGATTTCCAAAGTGGTTGCACAAGATTACATTCCCACTAGCAATGGATGAGGGTACCCCTTCCTCCACAGCCTCTCCAGCAAAGGCTATCATTGGTGTTTTTGATTTTAGCCATTAAAAATGACTTCTTGAATTTTGCATGCAAATAGATGGAAATAGAAAACACTATCCTGAATGAGGTAACCCAGACCCAAAAAGATGAACATGGGATGTACTCACTCATAATTGGTGTCTAGCCATAAATAAAGGTCACAGAGCGTATACCTGGTGAACCTAAAGAAGCTAAATAAGAAGGTGATCCCAAGGAAAAACATATAGTTATCCTCTTGGCTATGGGAAGTAGACAAAATTGCTGGGGAGAAAATTGGGATCTTCGGGGTGGGGTGGGATGGGGATAAGGGGGGATGGGGAGAGAAAAGTGAGAAGGGGAGGATTGGTGGAACTTGGGGAACAGGAATATTGGGATAAAGGAAGGTTGGATAGGGGAGCAGGGAAGCACATATCTTAGTTAAGGGAGCCACCTTAGGGTTGGCAAGAGACTTGAACCTAGAGTGGCTCCCAGGAGCCCAAGGCGATGTCCCCAGTTAGTTCCTTGGGCGGCTGAGGATAGGGAATCTGAAATGACCCTATCCTATAGCAATACTGACGAATATCTTGCATATCACTATAGAACCTTCATCTGGTGATGGATGGAGATAGAGACAGAGACCCACACTGGAGCACTGGACTGAGCTCCCAAGGTCCCAATGAGGAGCAGAAGGAGGGAGAACATGAGCAAGGATGTCAGGACCACGAGGGGTGCACCCCACCCACTGAGACAGTGGGGCTGATCTATTGGGAGCTCACCAAGGCCAGCTGGACTGTGACTGAAAAAGCATGGGATAAAACCGGACTCTCTGATCATGGCAAACAATGAGGGCTGATGAGAAGCCAGGGAGAATGGCACGGGGTTTTGATCCTACTTCATGTTCTGGCTTGGTGGGAGCCTAGACAGTTTGGATGTTCACCTTCCTAGACATGGACGGAGCGGGGAGGACCTTGGACTTTCCACAGGGCAGGGAACCATGAATGCTCTTTGGACTGGAGAGGGAGGGGGAGAGGAATGGAGGGAGGGGGACAAGGATGGGAGGAGGGGGAGGGAAATGGGAGGCTGGGAGGAGGCGGAAACTTTTTTTTCCTTCTCTCAATAAAAAAAAGAAAAAAGAAAGAAAAAAAGATTAAAAATAAATAAATAAATGAATAAATAAATAAATAAATAATAAGAGAACAAACTAAAAAAAAAAAAAGAAAGAAAGAAAACATGAGGATGCCAGGCGGTGGTGTTACATGTATTTAATGCCAGCACTTCAGGCAGAGGCAGGTGGATCTTTGTGAGTTCAGTGCCAACCTAGTGTACAGAGTGAGTCCTAGGACAACCGAGGTCTCAAAACGAAAAAGAAAGAAAACATGAAGAGATAGCAAATGAGAAATATTGGTGATGCTCCACTATTTAATGATAAAAAGAAAATAAAGTGGTCAGGAACAAAGTGAAAACATAGCATAGTGAAAACAGCACGCTGGAAAATGAATAGGAGATTTTAAAACTGGTTGGTGACAACACATGACCAATAAGTTCTGCTGAGATCATCTACGTGACCGATGTCCTACACCATATGCTGTGGATCAGTACCAGAAGGCACAGTCACACCTTCTCTAGAGATCAAGAACACACCTTTTGTTGACCTTTTGATAACCTTTTGTAGTCATGCTGCTGCATAAAGCAGTTAATAATTTTGTTGTTGTTGTTGTTACCTATAATGAACAGAATAATGACTAGAACAGAAAGTTCTATTTTTATGATTTTGGGCATTAAGTAGATGTTCTATATGGGAAGAATAATTACACATAGTAATTTGATGAATTTCTCACTGGTGAAGACAGGTTATGAGCTTTCAATGTATTCCATACTAGAAGGCTGATCAAAGCAGAGATTTACTGGTAGGTGGAGAGATGGTATTTATAGTCTATCCTTTTGGTATATGTCCATCACAAGAGCCTCACAGATGAGCCATTGCATTATTTAAATTTTATTCTCTGAATAATTTAATCAGATCCAAATATCAGTCTTGTCACTTTCCTTCCTTCTCCAAACCCTACTACTCTCAACCCTGTCATCTATTAAATTCTGAATGACATTTTCTAGTAGAGTAGTTTCTGGTCAATAATTTGCTGACATCAAGTATCCAAGATACAAAATTTTTATATTCTTTGTGGTATTTAAATGACATGTTAATATAAAGTGGGTTATAAAATGAATTTGTCATTTTATTGAGCTTTTGGGACACAAGCCATTACATGATTTATAAGGAAAAAATAACATTGTACCTTACTATGAAATGATAACTGATTTTAAATGTAAGAAAAGATCATAAGACAGCTTATTAAAAGTACCGCTAGTCATCACACATATGATACTGCTCACAGTGACAATACACGTTAAGATAATGTATGGCCATTGAGTGTTGACATCTTTAGATGTCAGAAAGAGGATGGTAAACACTGACATGGTAATAGACTGCTGCCAGGCTTTTTGTGGAGAAAATGTATTGTGTTAGCTTTATTTTATGTGCCTTCCATGGTGTGCGACAAAAGCAACTTAAGTAAGGAAGAAATGCATGTCCTCACAGTTTCTGAGGATTCTGTCCATCATACATGGTGAAGCAAATAAACTCACATGGTGGCAGAAAAGATGCTGTACAGCCTCAATAACCCACTTTCCTGCACAAATCCACTAACATGACCTCAGATTTAGAATCCATTGGGTGGGAAATACCTTGTATTGTATGAAACACTGTAGGGATAAGTCCCACCCCTTAGGGGGCGTGTTCGCCTCCGGCTAAAGTTCTCCTATAAAATTGGTGAGCGTGCTCCCAGCGCTCTCTTCTGCTTTCCTGGTCTCCGCGGGAACAGTGGTTCTGTAAGTCTATTCCTCCATTAAAGCTGTCTATATTTTGACAATCTGTCTGCATTCGCTTACGCCGTTACATTTTGGCGTCCAACGTCGGGCTATTTTGCCCCCGACTCAAGCGCGTAGCCTGCTAGCTAACACAGCACGCTCCCGGGTGTCATTTTCTTAGTTTATGACTCGGGCCCCAGGGCTGAGTCCCAGATACACTCTGCCTTCAGGCCCATAATATCCAGAGAGGCAGGCAGATCTCTGTGAGTTCAAGGCCGGCCAGGCGGTGGTGGCAGACGCCTTTAATCCCAGCACTCCGGAGGCAGAGGCAAGCGGATCTCTGTGAGTTCAAGGCCGGCCAGGCTGTGGTGGCACACGCCTTTAATCCCAGCACTCGGGAGGCAGAGACAAGCGGATCTCTGTGAGTTCGAGGCCAACCTGGTCTACAAGAGCTAGTTCCAAGACAGGCTCCAAAACCACAGAGACCACCACCGGCAGGAACCAGTCGTTGCAGGTAAGAGAAAAAATTTTCTTTTATAATTAAAATGTCTGAACACGTTACCATTCAAGAATTTAACAGTTTTTTTAATTGTACCATGTGGGAGATTTTACAAGAGGTGTCTATCACCCCACCTCTATGGATCTTTCTGGGATTCGTAGTTTTCCTTGGCACTATATGGTTTGATAATAGAAATATGATAAAGTCTTTACGAGCAGAGGTTGCACGCTTAAAAACAATTGAGAATGACAACAATCTTCTCAAGAATCAGTTTGAAGTTCTCCAGGAGGAGAACAGATCTTTGTTTAACATGACTCGATCAACTGAGGAAAATTTAAAAAAGGTACAGACTGATATTAAGGAGAAATTCATTACTATGGAAGAGGGAACAGCTGATTTGGATCGTAAGCTCCAGTCCCTTTCTGTAGGAACTGAAACATTACAGGCTGATATTAAGGAGAAATTCATTACTATGGAAGAGGGAACAGCTGATTTGGATCGTAAGCTCCAGTCCCTTTCTGTAGGAACTGAAACATTAGTGGCTGATATTAAGGAGAAACTCATTACTATGGAAGAGGGAACAGCTGATTTGGGTTGTAAGCTTCAGTCCCTTTCTGTAGGAACTGAAATAGTAACTGAGAGAATCAAAACTGCTGAATGTGACTATCGGATTTTGTCTAAAGCTTATGACAGATTGGCAGAAAGATTGTCAATACAAGAAGGCACGGTTTATGCCATAAAAATTATGTCCAAAGATGAGAACTTATCTCTAATGGACAAACTTCATACTTTAGAATCCTCAATGAAGGCTTTGGAACATAATTCTGGACAGGAGATACAGACATTGCAGAAGGCAATGGTGAATAGAATTGAAAAGATTGAGGAATTTCTAAATTCTGATGAAGAAGAACAAACGGTAGAAAGGCAAATTTTAACTACATCTGTGGGTAAATCCCTCCGGGACAATTTCCACAAATCTCTACCTACAGCTCTACCTGCCTTTCCAGTAATAACAACAGAGAAGGTGATTGGTTCCAGAAACCCTAGGGTCATTAAGGAAGATACATGGGAGCATGTCCGTATGAATGATCTCAAAGAAATTAAACAGGCTGTCATGACTTTCGGGATGCATTCCTCTTTTGTTAAAGAGATGCTAAAGTCTTGGGCATCCACAAGCAGAGCTACGCCATTGGACTGGCTCCAGCTGAGCTCTGCAGTCCTTGAGAGTGGGCCGCACTTAAAATGGAAATGCTTGTTCAGGCAAGAGGCTAGACTTTTAGAACAGCAAGAAAAGGCGAAGGGAAGTGACATCTCCCTAGATAAAATTCTAGGTGAAGGACGCTTTTCTGACCCTCAGGAACAAGCTAATTTGGACGAAAACACACTCTCCATATGCACTACAGCAGCCTTAAGGGCTTGGGACAGGGTACAAGACCCAGGACAGAGAATGGAATCATTTGTCACAATTAAACAAGGTCTGAGAGAACCTTTTAGTGATTTTTTACAAAGACTTACTAAGGCTGTGCAAATAGGGATACCTGACCCTGACGCAAGACGTATAATGATTGAGTCTTTGGCTTATGAAAATGCAAATGTGGAATGCAAAAAGATTTTGGGGCCTTTAAGGTTCAGATCAGCACCCTTGGAAGAATGGGTCTTGCATACACTGGATGTTGATACATTTGATTATGGCACTGAAGCATGGGTAGAAGAAGCAATTTCCAATGGTAAAAGGAGACACCAGAATACCAAATGTTTTAATTGTGGCAAAATGGGTCATATGAAAAGGAATTGTAAACAACGGATCTTCAGAAATAATAATAATGCATCTTCTAGAAATAACAGAAATAGGAGGACTCAGCCTTCAGGTTTATGTAGAAGATGTGGAAAAGGTAGACATTGGACGAATGAATGCAGGTCTACAAGAGATAGACAAGGCAACCTGATACAGACGGGAAACGTGAGAGGGGGGGCCTCACAGGCCCCCATGGCAAACATGGTTCAGTCATTTCCAGTTTCTGCAGAGAACGTGCCTCGTCAGGACAATTAGGAAACCTCATGCCTACTGTTACAAACGATAATGAGCAGAAAGATGAGTTACGTGTGTTTTGGCAAACTTCTATAAATGATCAAAGACCTAAGCTGAGAGTGTGTGTAAATGGCATTTTTATTACTGGCCTGCTGGACACAGGTGCTGATGTAAGTATCATTACCCCAGAATCTTGGCATCCGTATTGGCCTCTTCAGAATGTAAATGTTCAGCTCCTGGGAATTGGAACCCTATCTCGAGTAAGACAGAGCACAAGATGGGTTGAATGTATAGGGCCTGAGGGACAAATAGGAAAATTAAGGCCATATGTAGCCAATATTGCAATGAATTTATGGGGTCGTGACCTATTACAACAATGGAATACCCAAATTAACATTCCTGCTACTTCTAGAGCCTATATTTCTGAGAATAATATTAAAAGATATTACAAACGGAGAAAACCGGCCATTCGGGCCATACAAGAACAAGTAATTGAAGCCCCTTCAGAGATACCAACAGCCTTGCCTCTAAAATGGTTGACTGAGAAACCAATATGGACAAAGCAATGGCCTCTAGCTGAGGAAAAGTTACAGGCTTTAGAACAGCTGGTACAAGAGCAATTAGATGCTGGACATATAGAAGAATCTACCAGCCCTTGGAATTCTCCTGTATTTGTGGTTAAGAAAAAATCAGGTAAATGGAGAATGGTGACAGATCTCAGAGCTATCAACAAGGTTATTCAACCTATGGGTCCTCTGCAATCTGGAATCCCTTTGCCCTCTTTATTACCAAAAGGATGGCCTCTTATAGTTATTGATTTAAAGGATTGTTTTTTCACCATACCTTTACAAAAAGAAGATAGAGAAAAATTTGCCTTCACGGTGCCTACTTACAACAATTCTCAACCTTCCAAGAGGTACCACTGGGCCGTCCTCCCCCAGGGTATGTTAAATAGCCCCTCCTTGTGCCAATATTTTGTGAACCAACCATTGCAAATAATACGCAAGAAATTTCCCAAATCTATAATATACCACTACATGGACGACATCTTGTTATCCGATTCAAACATGGATACCTTGAACAGACTGTTTGAAGAAATAAAGATACTTTTACCTAAATGGGGATTGCAAATTGCTCCTGAGAAGATACAGAAGGGAGATTCTGTTAATTATTTAGGTTATAAAATAGGTTTGCAAAAAATTAAGACACAAAAGGCACAAATTAGGAGAGATCGCCTACAGACTCTTAATGACTTTCAAAGACTGTTAGGAGACATTTCCAGTCTACGACCAGCTGTTGGGATAACACCTGATCTAATAATTCATTTGAACAAAACCTTGGAAGGTGATAAAGACTTAAACAGTCCCAGAGAATTAACAGCTGAAGCAGAAAAGGAACTGACAATAATTGAGGAAAAATTACAACAGGCACATGTGGACAGGGTGAATCCAGAGCTCGATTGTATTCTCGTCATATTACCATCCAAAATTTCTCCTACAGGAATTTTAATGCAGAGAGATGATATTATCTTGGAATGGATCTTTTTACCACATAAACCAAGTAAAAAACTGAAAACTTATGTGGAAAAAGTCTCTGAGTTAATTATAAAAGGCAAGCTGAGACTTCGTCAACTAGCAGGCATAGACCCAGCAGAAATTATAGTGCCTTTCACTGCTGATGAACTAAAGAAATTATGGGAAGATAATGAAACATGGCAAAGAGCTTGTGCTAATTTTTTGGGAGACATTAATAACAACTATCCAAAAAGCAAGAGGCTTAACTTCATAAAGAGAACTTCTTGGATCCTTCCTCGAATCGTCCGTGATGCTCCAATAACTGGAGCCCGTACATTCTATACTGATGCCAATAAAACAGGGAAGGCAGGTTACAAATCGGAAGACTTGGGTAAGGTGGAACAAAGTCCTTATGATTCTGTCCAGAAGGCAGAATTATATGCCATTCTTATGGTGCTAAGGGATTTTAGAGAACCTATTAATATAGTTACTGATTCACAATACGCAGAAAGAGTTATTTTACATATTGAAACTGCTGAATTTATACCTGATGATACAGAACTAACCTCATTGTTTATCCAGGTTCAAGATTTGATCAGGAACAGGCTTTGCCCTATGTACATAACACACATCCGATCCCATACGGGTCTGCCAGGTCCTCTAGCACAAGGTAATGCAGAAATTGATCAATTATTGATTGGTAGTGTGCTACAAGCCTCTGAATTTCATAAAAAACATCATGTTAATAGCAAAGGTTTGAAGAAAGAGTTTTCTATCACATGGCAACAAGCTAAGGAGATTGTAAAGAAATGCCCTACTTGCTCTTTCTATAACCAAACGCCACTGCCTGCAGGGGCTAATCCAAAGGGCACCCAAAGGAATGAAATCTGGCAGATGGATGTGTTTCACTTTGCAGAATTTGGCAAATTGAAGTATGTTCACCACACCATTGACACTTATTCAGGCTTTCAGTGGGCAACTGCTTTAAGTTCAGAAAAAGCTGATTCAGTAATCACTCATTTATTAGAAGTCATGGCTATCATGGGTATACCTACACAAATAAAGACAGATAATGGTCCTGCTTATGCCTCTAGGAAAATGAAACGGTTTTTTGACTATTACAATATCAAGCATGTTACAGGTATACCATACAATCCTACAGGTCAAGCAGTCATAGAAAGATCAAATCGAACTATAAAGGATATGTTGAATAAACAGAAAGGGGTGGAAAACACCCCCAGAAATAGGTTACATAATGCTTTGTTAACCTTGAATTTTCTTAACGCTAATGAGAAGGGGACAACGGCTGCAGAAAGACATTGGATAATGGAAAAGTCTACTGAACTAAATCAACCAGTTTATTTCAAGGATGTGCTGACCTCACAATGGAAGCCAGGAGATGTGCTGCGTTGGGGAAGGGGTTTTGCTCTTATCTCCACAGGTGAGGAACAATTGTGGATACCGTCAAAATTAATAAAGGTTCGGTATGAAGAAGAAAAGCCATTTGGAAAAGATAAATAACAATTCATTCACAAGGATGGCGAGCATACTGATGGTAAGGAATTCAGGTAGGTTGGGGGCAGGGTTTTTTTTTTTTTTTATCTCCACAGGAAAATACTGATCTTCAAAGAATTTAAGGGACCCTGAATATTTAATAACTGATGGATGGAAAATAGTTACGACCCACTAAGACTCAACAGTAACATGAGTAAGTATTGATTATATATATATTTTCTTTTTTCTCTTTGAACGCTTCTTTATAAATATGTAGAGCTGGTTTTGGAGTTGGACTATGGCTCAGTCCCTCTTCAATTCCAAGCCTGTTGATAAGAGATATCTCAGAGTTTCTGTCTCAGATCAGGAGCCATGAAATGGGACAGAATGAGGATAATTATATACTTGATAAACTTTCTTTGCTTTTCCTCATATCTGTGTCTTTCTTTATATGTCAGAATATGTCCTTGTTGTTAATGTTTAAATTTCCCATAACAAGCAACAAATTTCCCTACAGTAATTTTTGAAGTTTCCAGGATGAAGATGGGGCCCCACAACATCAACTCAACCTGGTTTTTATGACGTCATGAATATTTTTTTTCTTTTTCTCTTTTTTACGCGCTAATATGAGACCTGTTTTTTGGTACCAACTGCACAAGACAATTTCGAATGGTGCACATTTTTGACAACACTCTGGCCGGACCTTCTCAAAGTGCTCAGGGACTAGTTATAATTTTCTTAGGTCAAAGGTTAATTTGGGAATTTTACCATCATTTGCTTTCACAGGAGCCCCTAAGGAGAACATCGCCCCCATGTCAGCTTGAAGCAATCTTAGAGGACGACGTCCCCTCTCCCAACAGAGTTTGCCCTCAGGGTTAGGGACATCTTTTAGTGGTTGGTTTGGGGTTGAGGGGATGGGGAGATGTTTTATGGAATTAGGGGTATGTTCGAAAAAAAAAAAAGGGGGGGGGATTAACTGGTTTGATGGGATGATTGGTATTTGTGAGTTACTGTTTTTAGAAAATTGTATTGGTACTGTTTTCTGTATATTGACATATTGAATATTGAATGTGAGTGTTCCTACCTCTATTTTTGTATAAGAATATGCTTATATTGTATTGATACATCTACCATATCACAATGTACATTTCTACCTCTGATACTATTTATGTAATAACATTGTTTACATTTGATATGTAATGACATTGTTTACAGATGAAGATCATTGTCTTCATATATTGCACAGTTGTTTATTGTTTTAGTCTTTAAGTTAGATAGATATTGAGAATTATATAGATTAATAGTCATCTAAGTTTGTCATTTGTAATTAGACTAATCAGGTTCTTTAGATATATAGAGATTATACTCAGTATAGATAGATAATCTTCAACCTCTTTGGAGAGCTGTAGAATATGGCCTTTAATATAACTCAGAGTTTCGTGATAGTGAGACACAATTGCTCCTGGCAACACCGCTCTATTCCCGAGAGAACGTTGAGCACCAAAGACACTCCACTGGGAGCTTGTCTTCTTGGCAGAACTGGCCTTTGGGTTAAGAAAAGCCCATACCTCAACCACTGACAAAGATACAGAGCGTGCATCAATGGATACAACAGGACTGTCATATCCTGCCAAGACAGGGTAAGATAGTTTTGAAAAGTTCCTTGCCTTTAATAATGGTATGTCAGTTATGTTAGGCCTTAGCCAAAGTTGGTTGACTCAACATTGCAAACGAGACTTTGGGTGATTGCTCAGGTAGTCAGTTGTCTTTGTCAATTGTTACACATTTGGATCGTTTGTTAAGTAATATTTATTGCCTTCTCGGATCTTTGATGGAGTTGAAGATTATATAATTGTAGTTACTCTCTACATTATTTAGACTCCTTGAGATAGAATGTTTAGCAAAACTTTTGATTCTCAATATTGTTTGTTATATTTATTTGTTATTATTGTATATAGTTGTATTTGGTTTAGTTCTGTCTTATTTAGACAAAAGGGGGAGATGTAGGGATAAGTCCCACCCCTTAGGGGGCGTGTTCGCCTCCGGCTAAAGTTCTCCTATAAAATTGGTGAGCGTGCTCCCTAAGGGGTGGGACTTATCCCTACAAAACACCTCATGATTTAATAATTTCTATGACCACAACAGACACAGGTACAGGTGTGCTTTGCTGAACTGTGACAGATGTCTCAGCCCAACCCTTTTTTCCCAGTCAGATTGATCATTACAACCTATCCCATGTTCACTCCAGAAACAAACACTTATTAATGTTCTTGTTCATCAATGACCATGAGATCAAGAGCTGTGCTCAGTTAGCCACCCCATACTATAATGTTCTCTCTGCCTTATGTAGTCAGAGTTGGCTACAGACTGAAATCTATAAAACAAGAGGCAAACAAATCTTTCCTCCCAAGTTGATTGCCTTAAATATTTTCTCAGAACCAAAAGTCAGCTTATACAATGGACTACATTATGTTTCTGTCAAGAATCAGTTCTGAAGGCTGTTAACATTCCTATTCTAAGAATCTATTCTCAATCAGTCTTAATTCACCTGCCTGAAAACTTCCAACTCACTCCCCTATTCCATTTTAAGGTGTTTACTGACAGCGAAAGACAGTGCTGCAGGAGAGTAAACTTCTGTAACTGTATATCCTGTGTCCATGTACTCAAGATCTGGTACAACATGATTCAATCATCTGCAGCATCCTTTTACGTTTTGTGCATGTGAAGTTTCATGGGTTAGATGTGTGCCTTGCCTGTACGGCAATGTTTCAATATCTTTATTTATTTTGATATGACTCTAATAGAAAACTTTGTCTACTTTTAGATAAATATAAGACAACCTCTTGGGTTTTTTTTTTTTGAAAATGGCAATGATTTGCCAACCTTATTCTACAGAAGGAAGTGATCCTTTAACTGTGCCTCATTCCTACTGTCAACTACGCTATTTTCCACCTGTTGAACTGAAGATTTCTGGAACTTGTAACATTCAACACTCAGACATGTTAAGAATTCAACATTTCTCTGAAGCACTTTGTTTAATTCTACAACTAATTTAAAAGAGAAGAATCAAAAGCATCTGCAAGTTTCTTAACTAATGGGATATTAACAACTGCAAGTTAATGGATTTTTTTAAAATGTTATATCTATTCATGGAAAATACATGAAGAACTAGATCTAGTTTCCATTAGTCTCTTAATATAATAACCATGATTACTATGTTTTCTTGTGTTAAAACATGCTTTAATTCTTTGACAAAGCCCTACATGGTTATTATGTTATTTCTCATTCATAATCCTAAGCAAAGTGTGCTGAAAGCTGAAATGCTTTTGCAAAAGTAAAACATATCCATTATAATTTTTTTATTCTTCTCTCATATAATACATCCTTACTGCTGTTTCCCTTTCCTCCACTCCTCCAAGCCCCTTAATCCTCTCCCCCAGATTCACTTCTCCTTCACTTTCCTTTAGAAAAAATCAGGCCAGCAGAAAAATGTTTTGAATTAGGAAGGAAAAGGTGGAGGGAAGAGATAAAAATATTTGTTGACTCAGATATGATCTAATTTTATGTCTAAATATATTAAACACTAAAGAGATAGTGTGCTTCTCTGTTGCTTAATTAACCAAAAATAATGTGGAGAAATGGGTCTATTTGCACTAAAGGTGTTGTGTGACAAAACTTTCCCCTGAAGAACACTACACACATTGTCTACTCACCTCAGATGGGGAGCTAATGACAAGCCAAAACATTGGTACTGCCAAAGACCAACTTGGTAAACCAATGTTTGTTGAGATTACTTGCAGAAATGAGAGAGGTAAAGAAGAACAGGAGATACAGACATACAGGAACAGAAACAATTCAAAGACCACTACATCACCAAAGCCCACCCCAGCATGTGTGACACCTCACAAAACCTGGGAAACTGGAGGACTCTGAGAAGCCTTACATGCAGCTCAAATGGTTGAAGCTTAACACAGTCTCTTCCAAGTTCTGTTTCTTCCAGGCAGCTCTTTGGGGCTGACTTGACTGCGAGTTACTCTTGGCAGCTTTACTGCTTACTCTGGAAAGGAGAAGCCCAGTGAATCTGGTCAGTTTCAGGGACTTCCTGAGGCTATTTTGAGTTGTTTATTGTTCTGCTCGATGAGGTTCCCTGAGTGATAGAATGTTTCATGATGTGGGAGTGTCATATATCAATCTGTTGATTTCATTGGTTAAGTAATAAACACACTGCTTGGCCTCATAGGTTAAAGCATAGGTGGGTGGAATAAACAGAATAGAATTCTGGGCGGAAGAGGAAATGAGGTCATACTCTGCTCTGCTCCCGGACAGACCCGATAGCTCTGGTGGAGGAGAGATGCCATGCTCCCATCTCCCGGGCAGATGCATGCAATGAAGCTCCTCTCAGCTCCGAACCCAGAATGGACATAGGCTAGAATCTTCCTGGTAAGCGCACCTTGGGGTGCTTACATGCATTATTAGAAATGGGTTAGTCTAGGTGCGAGAATTAGCCTGTAAGGGCTAGAGTTCATGGGCCAAGCAGTTCTTAAATGAATACAGTTTGTGTGTTGTTATTTCGGGCATAAGCTAGCCAAGCGGCCGGGGTGTTGGGGACGCAGCCCCGCCGCCGCTCCTATTTCAACAGTTTCAGTCTTTGTGAAAACTGCTACACAACAATAGGTTACAGGGAAACCAAGGAAGGACATGGGGATAAAGAATTGAAGTGAGATTAAGGAGGAGTGTTGTTTACTGGATTGCCATGCCTTTCTTTTTTTTAAACCTAATTTTTTTTTCATACATTCCAGATACACCTGCCTAGTGATGGTACTGCCCATAGTGAACTCCAACCTCTTAAGTAAATTAGCAATTGGTAAAATGATTCACAGGTATGTCCAAAGGCCAATTTGATCAATGAAGGAAATTCTTCATTGAGGCACCCTCATCACAGGAATGGAACAAGTTACGATGAAATGTTTCACTTTTGGAAATAGCCCAGATAATAAGCAAATGGATTTGAAACAATAATCCCTCTTAAAATTTTCCTTTAAAATTCCTAATTTACATAGAAATAGCTTCTAATGTGCAGCTCCAAGAACAAAGATGATCGCAGATCCAGAATTATTAAGTTATTTAAGTCTCTCCTATTAAGAGTTAAGGTAAAAACTTTATTGAACTTCAAAGGAAATAAATTCGCCTTTTAACTCACAGCCCTTTCCTGTGTTCTCACTACTGGTTTTCACCAACACATGTAAATATTTGGAGAAAGCATTCTATGTACATTTTATGAATGAAATCATCTGAATATGCCTTACTCATTTACCTGTCAATTTTCTGTTTGGAGAAATATGTCAAGGCAACTACAGAGCTTTGGACTGTAGTCTTAAAAGTGAATATACAACAATGAGGAAAATGTGTAATATCAACTATAACATCAAAGATGTTATAAAGATGATAATTGGGGTAGGAACAATAAAAGCAACTAAAGAGTGTGTAGTTTGCATTGTACTGTGGGGCAGAGGGACTGGATGGATAATGGTTTGTGGCTGGAATATTAAGGGCCACATGCTCTGTGGAGATTCAATTGTTGTCCTTCCACCTCACTTGTGGTGTCACTGATAGTTGATTGATTCCTTATGGCATTAGGCTCATTAGTGAATTAAACCAACTGCATAGATGAATAAACTTTTCAGCGACAAAGTAAACAAGGAGTAGGTCCCTGGTGTCATACCTTTGAAGGATTCATCTTAATTTCTTCTCTACTTCATGGCTGCCATAAGGTGAACCAATCCTGCCTCCACTTTCTCTTTCCATCACGATGCTCTGCTTGGCCACAAGTCACTAACAGTGAAACCCTTCCTTCATCCACGTGCTTATATTCATAAGCTCTTCTATCTTTTAGTTGTTTTTTATACATATAAGTGCTGTAGGGGAATAAAATCAATTAACACATGAGAAAAGACTTAAAAGAGTAGAATTGAGAAGCAGAAAACAGAGAACGGAGATTCTGGTCTTTAAGTTTGTATGTAGGAGGACAACAAAGAAGTTTATAAACCTATGGAAGAGGAAGCTATACTTTTGTTGAGGAAATAGTTTTCAGATACTAAAACAAAGTGTGGAATTGCCAAGACCACCTTCTACAAGTCAATCTAATATAAATGTGTGCGTGTGTGTGTGTATGTGTGTGTGTGTGTACAAATAGATGTGGCTCCATTCCAAGCCAATTCTAATTTTGTATGCTAAAATTGAAACTTCATATATAAAGCAATTTTACCTTATTATTTTGATATTTTTAAAACCACATAAAAATATGAAGATATTATTCTCCTGAGGATCAAATAGAAGTACATTCTTGGGCTAAATCACAAGCCAAGTTTTGTCACCCCCTGACACAGTGAACATAACAATGAGAACTCCAGCTAGGCATCATTTCATAATTCAGAATTATAATTCATAAATTACAGAAACAAAGGGATGGATAGGAATGGTGAACATTCTTTTAAAAAGAGTTTAATTTAGTTTAAAACCATACTCTGATAATTTTATGAGTTTGGCTTTCAGTTAGGAGGGGTGAAAAATACAGGTCTAAGCTGCTGAAAAGTTTGCACTCACATAAACACACAAAGAAAATTGAGCTGTACTTTCAACATCATTGCATGTTTATCCAATAAAGACAACATTGTCTTTTATAGTGGAAGACAGACTAATTGCATGTTAAGGAAACCATGTCACATGCTGGGAACAAATGATGACACAGAACATAAGGATGTGATCAAAGGAAACAAGGGCAGAGGTGAATCTGTCCCTGAGCATGCTCAATTCATTAATTATAACTATAAAGGTGAAAAAACACATGACAGCTTGGTAAGAGTGGGACAAGCTTGTCATGCACAATACCTTTGGCTCCTCTCCAATTTCTGCTAACTTTATGAATTCTTACTTTGAAAGAAAGAATTGTCAAGTGCATGCCAAATTTTCAGAAAGCACATCCTGACAATTCTCATACAGATAAAAAAAACAGTAGGTTTTTTTTTCAAGTTTAAAGCTGTGTTTGAGAATTGAGTTGTATAAAAAGTTGACACTGTTACTCAATTTCTCAAGAAAGGTGCTGTTTTATTATTTCAAAAGGAATTATCAAGCCCTGTTCAGACATCTCCGTCACTGTAAACCAAAGACGTAATTTGATATTTTACGTTGTTACAGTAGAATTTATCCATTCTAGTTCTAAAAGTAACTTTTTCATTTAATTTGTTGGATCACTATAGCACCTATTCATTTTTATTTCAAGATTAAATTTATTAAAATATTATGATGTCTCTTATATCAAACACCATAAAAATGAAGGCTTTTCTTGTCTTGAGTCTGAGACATGATTTCAAAACTTAATTGAGAAATTCATGTTTGATTCATCTCAATTATGCCATTGGAAGATGGCTGAAAAATAATATTCATCAAGGCAAACACAAAGCCAAAGAATTCTGTAAAATAACCATTTAGGATCCCTCAACAAATTAAATATTTTGTGAAATCTCAGAACTACTCTACTTAAATGTATTGTTTTGAAACATTTTTTGTCAAAATAATGTAATTTTAAATTTGAGGGGCATAGAATATTAAAATAAAAACATGTGTAATGGATTGAAGGTTAGAATTACCACTGACCTCTTCATTTTACCCTGTTATTTCTGCATGTTCATTGTTTGATGAAAGTCTTATACTTTCACTTTGGACTGGGTCACGCTATGAGTATTGGAGGGGAGCCTACAGAAGTTAGGGATCCCTATCAGATGAAGAGGAAGAAGAAACTCACAAAAAAAGTGATTTTGTATTGTTTGGAAATAGAACAGAATTTGGTTTTATTGGAGCAGATGTTACAAGTCAGAAAACAGTGCCAGATGGAACTAGAAATAAGAATGTGTTTATGCTCAGAGGTCCTGGGTTCTCGGCCATGTTGTTTAACTGAGTTGTCAGGGTGATGTTATAGACTGTTCAACAGCATGTTCATTATCTATTTTGCTGGCAACTTTAATCCTCCCAATAACAGTTCTAAACCACTTGACACAAAGAGGAATAAAACCTTACAATAACCGAGAGTTTTGCTGGTACTATGTGATATACTCTGTTAACTACTCATGTAACTATGATGGCTATAAGTGACTGGAATCCTTACATTTAATTATGATATGTACAGATGTATTTTTGAACTGTGGAAGATACCAGGTTTCTGATGTATCAAATTGTGTTTTAAAGATTATTGAAAAATTCTGCTTCATTATAATATTCAATCATTCTGGCTAGTATTATGTTAACTTAACACAAACTATATTCATTTGGGAAATGGGAACTTCAATTGAGAAAATCCCCCTAGCACATTGGCTTGTAAGCAAGACCATTATCTTGATTCATTATTGATGTGAGAGGGCCAGGAAGCCTGTGAGAGGTAGAATCACTGGAATGGTGATCCTGAGTGCTATAAAACAGCAGGCAGAACAAGTCTTGAGCAATCCAGTAAGCAATGTTCCTTTGTGACTTCTGCTGTTCCTACTTCAAGGCTTCTGCCCTATGTAAGTTTTTGCCCTGAATTTTCTTAGTGATGGACTGTAATCAGTAAGGAGAAATCACACCTTTCTTCTTTCTCCACATTGTTTTTTATCACCGTACCTTTTATAACGTTAATAACCTTAATGAAAACATCAGCATCCCCCCTCCCTTTTTTGGTTACTCAAGACAGGATTTCTCTGTGTAGCTCTGGCTGTCCTGTAGCTAGCTCTGTAGACCAGACAGGGAATGAATTCATAGAGATCCTCATGCTTCTGCCTCCTGAGTGCTGGTATTGAAGGTATGCACCACTACCACCTGGCAGATTCTGAACTTCTTACTCAATCATTGAGGAAGAAATGGGTTTTGTAGAGAGAAGATAATATAATGTCTTTAATATGATAAAGATGAGAAGCATATGTGGTCATTAAAAGAGAAATGAAAATTAAGGGATGCTGAGTAGATAGAATCATGAATATACAGTGTTACTAAAGGAAGTTATATGTCATGAAAACAGCCTATAACTAACATATGACTATAAATATGAAAGGCAAAGATTAGCATTCTGTCATTAAATGAAACCCAGTATTAATTTGCAATTCCTCTTCTACAACATATTTTGGATATTTGTATTTTAATTCATAAGTATTTGTATATTTCATTACTCCTTGTTTTTTATTTATTTATTTATTTTTGGTTTTTCGAGACAGGGTTTCTCTGTAGCTTTGGTGCCTGTCCCAGAACTAGCTCTTATAGACCAGGCTGGCCTTGAACTCCCAGAGATCTGCCTCCCTCTGTCTCCCGAGTGCTGGGATTAAAGGTGTGTGCCACCACTGTCAGGCTCTCATTACTCTTTGTAAGAAGAAATTCCGTTTCTTACATATGACGCCATCTGGTTGGAAATGTTGATGTATATTGGTGCTTTCATAATGGGCTAACTTTTTATTATCTATCTCTTCTCTATCCTTTTTTAGGAACAAATTTAATGCACCTAGAAGCATCAGCACCTGGGGGTAGGAACAACCCTGCTTACCTGCATAGCAAATAACTATTTAAAAAAAGAAAAGGAAATAGCTACTCTAAACATTTCTATTAGCCATAAATTGCTCTACCTTTAAATTACAACTTTGCTTTAATATTGTCATTGGAAATAGTTGAAAATAGTTGAAGATCTAAGACATTTGTCATTTCAAATACACTAGAGAAAAGATTCACTTAGGTCGAGAACACTCTACTCTGACAAATTTACTAACTTTCTACATGAGGACGGAAAAACATTTAAGAATCTCAGTGGGAAAAAGCTATAGTATCTGGGTCAATTAGTAGGATGGATATATTATTAATACAAGGCTTCCAAATAATGGTGGTTTTCTATAATATCATATTATCAAGTATTGCCATAGAAGTGTGCACACACACCACATACAATGTATAGCTTTAGAAGATCATTGAAAAGAGAGATGATGAAACAAATGTGTTATAGCTTTGCAACTAATTAAATAAAAAGACAGTTGTGGAAGAATGTGAATTCTTCTTATCACACCGGAGCCAGCTCCCAGGTTCTTTAATTTCAGAAATGGAGAAACGCAGCATTCCCTATGATAAACAGTATTTTTACTGAGATAATAAAAACACGGTGTAATTACATACTGTTTTTAAGCTGTGCACTTGGCAGACGTGATCTAGTAGCATAACGCTGGGTTGGCTATGCTTTTGTTTCGCTTGGAAATACTCATTTATATGTGCTGGAAGAATTATATTTTTGGAATATATGATGATCAAGTTGAATACGGGGCGAATCTAAGTCTCACTGGTTATTTTTTAAGCAAGACCAAATGTGCAGTTACACATTTCTTTGTCTAAATAGTGGCTTCTATATTCTCTCATATTCTTTCTCTCTCTCTCTAATTTAATGCTGACTATATGCTGAGGATATTATTGAATTGTGACACAAGATACACCAGCATTGAAATAAACAAAACAAAAGAAAATATAGACACAACCCTTGCAATTTGGTCCAAATAAAACATAAGGTTTTGTTTCATCTTATCTTTTTTTTCCTGTCATGTATTCTACAATATGTTGAGGTTTAGCTGTTTGCTAATCACATGTGTTCATTTCGATAAGAATCACAGAATCACTGACGGCCTCAATTTTCTCATTGCTTCAAGAGAAGTGCTGAAGCCTTGCTTGGCACAACAGTGTGTGGGATTGTCATGATCTGCACCCAGGCCACAGTTGGACAGTTAGAAAAATTTGATTACGGACATAGAAGTTATTGAAGAACAAAGGTACAGTATCCCCCAAAGAAGCTGCCCAAATGAGACAAGTAGTGATCCCTGCGGGAAAAGAACCACTTCTGGTCTGGAGGCTTAGTGCTTGGGTTCAATCCAGGCAGACAGACAAGTATGCAAGTGACATCTTATCAATGGAGAAGGATTCTTCCGGGGCGGGGGAGACTATGAGAAAAAGGGAAGTGCACAGGAAGCATGGCTCTTCGAAGAGCAGAAACAGTGAGCACTCACAGATAAAGAAGAAACCAGTATCATTAATAGGAGAGAGAAGCACAAAGTCTAGAAAAGGTATGACCTCCAGCCTAAGTCACACATTAATCTGTCTGGATAGAAGTAGGAAACCATAGGTGGACGAAAACAACATGTGTATATTCTGTTACAGTTTGGGGACAGAAACTCTGAATTCTGGCCTTGGGAATGAAAGCGGAGTGTTCCAAGGTTATGCTTTTCTTGGATCTCTAGGAGACAGGTGACTCCGTTTGCTGCTGTGATTTCTATGATGTGTAGAGCTATATCCTTAAACTGTGACCGAAATAGTCTCTTTCTTCCTTAACATACTCTCATCCGGGTGCTTTACAGCAGCAATGGAAAAAAAAAAATGAAATCCAGGAAGCTAGTCATACCTGGCTCATATTGTTCAGCCCATGATTTCTCTTCTATATCATCCACAGTGTAGCACCCCCATCTCTGAAGAAGGTAGCATGATATCTACCTTCTGTAGTCGCGTCTACATCCCACAGGACCCTGTGTTTACAGTTCAGTTCTAGCTAGATAATTGAAGACAATATTCAAGTCTATTCTAGTCTTCAGATCTTCAGTGGAAATTACATTGGAAAAAATCCCGGTCTTAGCATCAAGTGTCACCCGTAGTTCCAGGGTTTAGTGCTTAGATAGCTGGAAGATCTTCAGACCATTACACTCCAGAAGGAAGGAAAGAATTCCACTTTATCTCCAAAGAGGATTGAGTAGACTTTTTTTTTCCAAAATAAGAGGAAGGTATCCCATACTTAAACTGTGGATGTACGAACACTGCTCTCACTAGTCATTAGATATGTTAGTAGATGCTAATACAGAGGCAAGCTCCTCAATAACAAAAAAGAATGATAGGGTCTCCACAAATATAATTGTAGAAATGGAAATAATTCAGTAAATGAATGTCTATCAAAGAACCAGCTAACAAATAATTATTAGTGGTGAATAATTTTTCCTTTGCTCTAAAATTGCAAGTACAATAAGCAAAAACAACACCTAAGTCAACTTCCTATGAATTTGTGATGAACCAGGTCAAATCACTGACACTGTCTTCTGTGTCTATTCTCTTACCAACATAATGAAGAAAAACCCTCCAAACTCAATAACCAAGGCAGTATCTCTCTTAAAGAGCTAAAAGATGCAGGGACACACCATATATTCATGTCCTTCCCAAGTTTTGTTCCTAAAAAGCCAGAAATATAATAAGAAAGAAAACAATATCCCCAACTGCACTTCTCACACTTTGCCTGGTGTATATCCTGCATCTTGACTTTCACAAACATGGTCCTAGGTGGATGTAAGTAACGTGACATTTGTTGTTTGAATATTATGAACACTTGAAATGATGGAAACTCAGTCAGAACAACATACAGTCAGGATCTTCCCCAAAAGTTGAACCATTTTAGATTTCTTTTAGTAGTTTATTCCAAAACAATTGGGCCACCAGGATTCCTAAAGGGTATCTCAATTTTATTTTATACGTATGCTAGGTAAGATAAGATAATGAACTCCATCAGTAAGGCACAGAAGGTAGGGGACAAATCCCAAAACTTCCAAAACATATCATCAATATACATTTTAGGTATTTTATGAAAGGTATTCTTGCATACACTTTGAAAACAAAGTTTTATCTTGCACAAGAACTCAAAATCTCAGAAACAGAAGATCTGAAGAAGATTAATTTGGAAGACTACAAAGTCTGGGAATGATAGCTGGCAACTATGAACAAACCCAAAGTCAAACCTAAAAGACATCTTAATATTAAGTATATTATATTATTATAAACTATACGATATATATAATTATTATTATTTTACCCAAGTGTTAATTGTTTGAAAATCTGTATTGATTTAAGACTACCTGCTTAGCTATTGGATCTTTAATCATGGATTATTTAAAATTTGGATATTTCATTTCTTTCATGATTTATTTTTACTTAGCACTCAACAAACTAACACACAGTTAATACTGAATCACGACCTACTGATTCACATGAAAACAAACTGAATTTTCATGAGTGAAAATAATTCTCCTATTTTCTGTTGAAGATAATAAAAATGATTTGGAGCTATTAATAATGGGTAAATCAGTTTGTAATTTCCATGCTTCGTTAATGAAGATAACCTTTCACAGTTTTATTTCATCATTTTTATAGTTGAGGAGAATTTAAGGGAAAATAAAAAGGAGGTATGTGTGATGAAGCAACCTAGAAATCCAAGATCCTCTGGAGTTTGAGGGAGATTAAAGCAAGAGAATTTCAATTAGGTCTAATTAGTATATTGGGTAGATTCAAAGCAAGCGATCCTGTCTCTAAAATCAAAAGTGAAAAGACCTCTGGGGATACTGTTCAGGGCATTTACTTATCAAGTAGAAGGACCCAGGTACAGTCTTTACCAGAAGTTCAAATAAGTTACACGTAAATGAATAAATTGATGTACAAATTTGCTATGGCTGTTCCCTTTTCATTGATGAACTGAATGCATCTGAAGAGAAAGAGTCCTCGCTGATCTACAGCCATGCGTGATTTGTCCTCACAAGATCTTTTAAATCACTCCTCATTTACCTGTGCAAGACCATGATATTTCTCAGGTGGCAGAAGGGAGTGGTTTGCTTTGGTGAATTGCTTTTTCATTAGGATGTCCTGGTTTAGGAAGCCCCATGATGACCAGGGTTGGGGCATTCTAAATGCTTTGTCTTGCTCATTGAGCTTGAAGCTTGGACAGCCTCAGTAATTAAAAAGCTCAATCCACCTGAGTCAAGATGGTTGCCTGTAGCCAGTGCTGCTGGTGCTGCTGGCCAGACTGCTCTAAGTAGTAGGGAGATTTCCACCTGAGCTAGGTTTTTAAAGTTTAACTTGAAAACATGCTAGCAACCTCAGATCCCATCAGGTGGCCCCGCCTCAAATAGGTTCTACTACCATTAGCTGAACTGGGAATAATTTGTCTCCTTTAGAAATACTGAATGAGAATGTAGGCCTTCTAGGGCAAGGAAAAGCAGCCTGCTGGATAAGTTGGACATATAACTAACTGGACCATGAAAAGAAAATTAACACCTGGCACAGTAATTGCACGTCTTTCTCTTACATCCAAGAAAAGAATATCCTTACAATTCTGTCAAATAAGAATTTTTATTCTGAACTGCAGAATAGAAGTTGAATCTGCTTAGATATTTTTTAATTCTTAATTTTATCTTACATGTTCATTAGAAAAGAAACGGATGCTTGGTTTATTTTTTAAAAACTCGTTTCCATGTCTTTAAAGATGTATATACACTATGATTAATTTTCAGAGTTGATCAGGCTTAGGAGATGGTTCAGTCAGTAAAGTGCTTTCCATGAAAGCATGGGGACCTGAGTTTGGGCTTTAAAAATCATATGAAAAAAAAGCCAGAAATGATTTCCACATTGGAAAGGGGATAAGAGAATCCCTGGGACTCAATGGCCAACCAGACTGGACTAAATGATGAGCTCCAAGCTGTTAAAGACTCTATGTTATAGAACAAGGAACATTAATGATACCTAATGATGTCTTCTGGCCTCTACATGCATGTGCAAATGTGCCCAAAGGCATGTGCTCACACATACATCTACACACACACACACACACACACACACACTATCCTGTTCTGCTTACTTTTCTATCCTAGAATGTTGCTTATTTCAAAAAATTAGCACATTCAAAATAATATCCTTATATCTTTACCAAATAATTAATCCAAGAATTACTACAAAAATATCCTTATTTGTAAAATATTTAAATGTGGATTTTAAAGTGTGATAGTATGTGTATAAATATAAACCAATGAAATATGACATATGACTATTAAGTAATTAATAATTATTGTTTTATTTTATATACAACTAGAGAAAAGCTTATGTGTAAGTTCACTCTAAAACATTCTTAAAAACCAAAAAGCAAAGACAAATATATGAATACGAGGCTAAACATGTAAGAAGTTCTAGGTTACTCTAAGCATGACTTTCCAGGTACCCTAAGACTTATAAATTGGTATAATGGTAGAGTTAGGATTTTCCCACATGGTGGGAAAGTTTCAGGATTTCCCTAGAGAACCTATGGATATTTCCTGTGTTCAGTTTAGGATTTTCCAGAACTGACTATTGGGTTTCATTGCCTAGTGTCACTGAATAGTTGAGCTGAGGATGACTGTAATCAGAGTTCTACTCCTAGCAAAGATCAACACAAACAAAGCAGAAGAATCATAAACCTGAAAATAGAGTAAGGTGAAAGAAGTCAATCAATAATTCTTCTCAATGAACTTCTTCATAGTGAATCCAGGACTGCCAAGACTTTGCAGAGAGACCATGTATATCATAAAATGCCCCAGAAGAAATCCAAAGACCAGTAACAATCACACTCTTCACCAATAGTCTTTAGAAGAAGATCCTGTATATAATATATCATGTGATAAAAATCAGATAACCCATAACTTAAAAATTGAAATTACTTGTCAGTGTGTGTTTGCCATATAACAGATGACTACATATCCCTGGGGGGCATTACTTAGGAATCATTAAATATGTTAGTTGGAGGTATGGGAGGTTCAGACAGGGCTCTCAGGTCCATGCCTCTCACTGAGAGATAGTCAGACTGTTTCTCATTCGTGAGGGAAACAATCCCTGGCAACCTATTTCACTTTCCTGTTGCTGTGAAAAAAAAAAAAAAGATTTTAATGCAAAGTTGTGTGGGAAAGAAAGGCTTGAATCTGACACTTCGAGAATGCGATCTAGAGGGAGGGACCAGAGCAAAAGCTGGTTGGTGGTTTGTTTTCAAGTTCACACTGAACTACCTTTCTTAACTAGCCCAGCACACCTGTAATGTTCTGTCCTGTTCTTTTAAAAGACAAGCCACGCCCACTCCACCCCCCCAAGGCAAACTGATCTTCAGCCTGAGTCCCAGCCCCTCCTTTTCTGTAGTCTGTATTCTCTCTCTCTCTCTCTCTCTCTCTCTCTCTCTCTCTCTCTCTCTCTCTCTCTCTCTCTCTCTTTCAGCTTGTGTCTCTCCCTTCTCCCCTCCCCCTCTCTTTCCCTCTCCCTCTGCTCTTCCCCCTTCTTCCCTTCTTTTCCATAATCCACTAAATAAATACCCAACTTCACTCTGCGTGGCATTCTTATAGTCTCGGGACCTGCTGCCGCTCTGGGACCTGCAGTGTGGTCTCATGACCCGCTGCTCACTTTGGCCACTCGGGACCTGTAACGTTTTACTTAAACCATTACATTTATCTAGGGATGACACTGCCACACTGGGCTGTGCCCTCCCACACCAGTCAAAACTTAAGACAATTTCTCACAGATACGGCCACAGGCCAATGTGATCTGGGAAAAATTCCCAATGGAAATGTCCTAAAATGACACTGGGGTGTATCAAGTTGATAGCTACAGCTAAGCAGGACAGATTTTTTTTTTTTTTTTTCAAAGACATAGAGTTCTTGATCTTATTGTTCCACTACTTGTTCTGCTAATATTGCCAGGGTATAGAGAGAAAGATGGTTATCACAGTCAGTTTTATGTCAACTTGACCCAGGATAGAGTTATTTGTGAGGCGAGAACCTCAATTGAGAAAATGTACCAAAAAGATTAACCTGTGGGCAAGACTGCAGGAGACTTTTTTGAACAAAGATTGATATGGTAGGACCCAACGCACTGTGGCTGGGTCACCTGGGCAGCTGGGTATTATAAAAAAGCATGCCGAGGGAAGTGTGGAGAAGCCATCCAGTAAGCATCAATCCTCCATGCATTCCACTTCAGTTGCTACCTCCAGGTCCCTACTTTGAGGTCCTACTCTGACCTCACTGAGTGATGATAGACTATGAACTTGGAGTTGTATGACAAAATAAAACCTTTCCTCTCCACGCTGATTTTAGTCATAGCATTTTATCACAGTGATAGGAATCCCAGGTAAGACAATGGTGTTTCCTGAAGTTGAGAACTGGGAAGCGTTTGTCAAAGCAGACTGTGGCTATGCTGTTGGCCAAAACTGGTGATATCATGGAGAAAAGCAGTACCACAAAATTAGAGATGATTATCCCCAACTTTTTAACTTTTAAAATTAAATTTAAAGTGTATAATGGCAGGGAAGTCATCACATTCTGAAAGAGCAAGATCTGATTCCCAATATCGTTCTCTGAAGAAGTAGTTACAAGGAGTGTCAGCATTTCAAAGGAAAGGTGTTCTGATCTCAAACTCTTATTTGAGTGACGATGAATGGTCTTAATTAAGCTAATCTGCATTTCCACATTTCAATGCCTTTATTAATGACGAGATTAGAAACTCCTTCATTTCCTTAAAACCTGTTCAACTATCCAGGTGATGGTGGTGCACGCCTGCCTTTAATTCCAACACTCAGAGGCAGAGGCAGGTAAATCTTTGTGAGTTCAAGGCCAGTCTGGTCTACAAAAGCTAGTTCCAGTTCCAGGACAGACATCCTTTCCCAGTTACAGCATTGCTTAATTCAAGAAGAAATCCAGGCAGCACAAAGTATCCGCTGATGGTAGAAAGCTGGTGACAGTGGAATGCCGAATTCATCAGGCAGATACGATAGCCTGGACATTAAAGTAAAATAGATGTGTGGGCTAGAGAGTTGACATAGAGGGTAAAGAACTAGCTACAAATGCTGAGGCTTGAATTTTGTATGCCCAGCCCTAGCATACGGTGCAGAAGTACATAGAAGCCCATCAGCAATAGCAGCTCTGCATGCTGCCCTTTTAGACTAACCAAACTGGCCAGCTCTACAGTCAAATAAAAAAGAAAAAGAAGAAGAAGAAGGAAGAGGAGGAGGAGGAGGAGAAGAAGAAGAAGAAGAAGAAGAAGAAGAAGAAGAAGAAGAAGAAGAAGAAGAAGAAGAAGAAGAAGAAGAAAATCTCCTGCTTCATTATATAACATGGAGATCATAGGAAGATGCCTCATGCCAATTACGTACATAAATGCACCCCCCACACTCACAACAACATGTACATATGTTAGAAGAATCTTTTAGATGATATACTTGTTATCAAATGCACTTTGGAAAGAATCGAAATTAGAAATAAACTCAGTGGTATTCATCAACAGTGCCAATATCAGCATTTTGAAGAACGTCCTTCCTAAGTATGGAGAATTCGGTGAACTTTGAGTTCAAAGAAATACACAAGAGAAAAAAAATGTAACTCACCCCTGAGGCATTTTCCTGGACGTAAAGAAGACTTAAAGACTTCTTCAAGTGAAGACTTACAGCAAGTAGGCTCTGTCAGTCCTTACATATATAGCCACCGGTAGGGTGAAATATGGGCTTTATCAATAAGAGCATAAGATTAGAGAATCTGGACATGAGTTTAGAATTGATTTACATAATTTAAGTAAGACAATCTAGAAGACCTTTCAAAGGGCTTTAAGTAAAAGACATACTTTACTTTCTCAAAAGAAATAAAAAGTATACTGTCTAATTAAATAGTACCCAAAAGCTCAGGACATTTTGTTTTTCTTAGTTTGATTGTTTTGTGTTCCAACTCAGTATCTTACTTTTCTGGTAGTATGGAAGATTGAAACGAGGACATCATACATACAAGGACAGCACTCTACCCTGAGCTAATGTCCCAGCAACTTTTTTTGAAAATGCAAGCATCAGACATAGAGGAATTCCAAGCAATGCTGGATTTGATGTCCTAAAGCAACACAGTATAAACCATATGAATTTATTTACATATGAATTTATAAAACAATAAAGATGGACATCCTATTGTTCTTGAATGCATTATGCTCTTTATAATTTTTTAGATTTTCTTCCATTCTTATGCCATTCAACCATTTAAAAATTGGCCCATTAAAGCCTTTTTGAAGGAAGCGTGTCACTGTAGGGGGTGGGCTTTGAGGACTCATATATGCTCAAGCCACAACTAGTATCTCAGACCACTTCCTGTTGCCTGTGGGTCAAGATGTAGGACTCTCAGCTCCTTCTCCAGCACCAAGTCTGCCTGCATGCCACCTGCCACGATGGTAATGTACTGAACCTCTGAACTGTAAGTGAGCCACCTCAAATAAATGTTTTCCTGTTGCTGTGGTCAAAAAAAAAAATAAATAAAAATAAATAAATAAAAATTGGCCCAGACCCAAAACAAAATTGTTTTCATTACTCTGGGGCAAGACCATCGTAAATACGGAGATTTTATATGAAAATGTTCAACTTTTTCTTCAAAATACACTATCTTCCTTTTCAAGAAACTGCATCTCATAATTTCCTTTCTGCATGCATTTATTTAGTTTGTGTGCACGTATTCATGAGTGGTATAGGGTCATGTTCAAAGGAAACCCTGCAAGAGTTGATTCTCTCATTCTGTTTTGTAGTTGATGGGCAATGAACTCGAGTTAATCAGGCCTGGTGGCAAGAGTTTTTTTTTTTTTCCCATGAGCCATCTTGCTGGCCCTAATTATTTGCTAACAATCAAAATCATTCCTCAAGCAAAAATGAAAAACTTTACAAAAGCGTTAAGCATACCCCTTAGACATGTAGAGTCTAATAGAGGTATCACAATTATACACTCTTGCACAAGAATTTTTAAATAATCTTTTGGATTTGGATACATTTACCTGGAAGGTATAGGAAGCATCGTGCTGAAATATAAATCAATATCATACCACAATCTCATCTCCATATTTTCAAACCTTTCTCCCAAAAAGCATTTTAAGTACTTTCACTTCATGAAATTTTTCAATAGATTGGTTTAGCGACTCCTGACAGTTGAAAGCATGCCATCCATAATTACAGTTGCTACTGTGATATGTATTTTCTAGGTGGCATTGTTGGTTCTGTTACATTCATTTATTTACTTTTTTTCGAAAAAAAATTGATTTTTATTGAGCTCTACATTTTTCTCTGCTTCCTTCCCTGCCTCTCCCCTCCCTTAAATCCTCTCCCAAGGTTCCCATGCTCCAAATTTACTCAGAAGATCTTGTCCTTTTCTACTTCCCATGTAGATTAGACCCATATTGATGCAAAAATTTATTTACTATTTATCATAGCACAACTATCTAATTCCTTGATTAAAAATAAAGTTCGTGTGCATTTCAGTGAACACTTTGTTTTATTGTGGAGCGGTTGCACAAGCTCTTAGTGCTTTCAGTTAATTGGTATTAATATCGACATGTATCACCAGCTGTACTAAGAGAGCAGCTTTGTTTTTATTGATAGTGTTGTGATAGTGACTTTTGGAGCTTCTATATATCCAAGAATGATTCTGTATTTGTTCCCATCTGTTGCAGGAGGAAGCTTCTATAACAAAGGCTGATCAAGGAAATGATGTATTAACACAACAGGATGTCATTAGGAGTCATTATTTTGCTACCTGTTTTTCATAACTTCATCTCTATTTATTCTTTGTATTTTTCACACCATGCATCCCAATCCCACCCATTTCACCCCCCTCATATCCACCCTCAGCCCCTGCAACCTCCGTCCCACCCAAAACAAAACAAATAAAATTTAAGATAAAAAAGGGAAAAAAAAGAAATTAAAAAAGGAAGAATGGGAAATCTCATCATGGAAGCTGCAGTGTGAAGCAGTGAGTTACTCACTAAACCTCTTTATCCATGCATTTTTATATGCAGGCATTTATTGCAAAGAATCATTGGTTTGGTTTGAGAGTCCTCATCTCTGCTACACTATCAACCTTGGACACTCACTGGGACTCATCTGTTACTGCCCTGTGTCATGGAGATCCCATTGCCCTGTGTCTGCAACACCTCACCCCCAACCTTTGCTCCAGCGGATCACAGAGGTGGATATTAGGGTGAGCCAATACTTTTTTAAATTTTTTTTAAATTACCGCCTCCTCCCCGTTTCCCATTTCTCTCCCCCTCCTCCCACAATCTCCCCCTCCCCCCCCACTCCATTCCCCCTCCCTCTCGCGAATGATGAGCAGTCCAGGTTCCCTGCCCTGCAGGAAGTCCAAGGTCCTCCCACTTCTATCCAGGACCAGGAAGGTGAGCATCCAAACAGGCTAGGCTCCCACACAGCCAGTTCATGTATTAGGATCGAAACCTAGTGCCATTGTCCTTGGCTTCTCATCAGCCTTCATTGTCCGCCACGTTCAGGGAGTTTGGTTTCATCCCATGCTTATTCAGTCCCAGTTTCGCTGGCCTTGATGAGCTCCTAATAGATCAGTTCCACTGTCACAGCGGGTGGGTGCACTTCTCGTGGACCTGACTTCCTTGCTCATGTTCTCCCTCCTTCTGCTCCTTATTTGGGTCGTAAGAGCTTAGTCCGGTGCTCCAGTTTGGGTCTCTGTCTCTATCTCGATCCATCGCCAGATGAAGGTTCTAAGGTGATATGTAAGATATTTATCAGTATGGCTATAGGATAGGGTCATTTCAGATTCCCCCTGCTCAGTTGCTCAAGGTACTCACTGGGGACATCTCCCTGGACACCTGTGAGCCCTTCTAGAGTCAAGTCTCTTGCCAACCTTAAGATGGCTCCCATAATTAGGCTATATATTTCTCTGCTCCCGTGTCCACCCTTTCTTTATCCCAACCATCCCATTCCACCAAGCTCCCCCAATCTCCCCTTCTCACGTTTCTCACCCCATTTCCCCTTGGCCCCATGCCACCTCATCCCAAGTTCCCAGTTTTTGCCCATCAATCTTGTCTACTTCCCATATCCAGGCGAGTGACTATATGTTTTTCTTTGGGTTCACCTTCTTATTTAGCTTCTCTAAAATCACAAATTATATGCTCGATGTCCTTTATTTATGACTAGAAACCAATTATGAGTGAGTACATCCCATGTTCATCTTTTTGGGTCTGGGTTACCTCACTCAGGATAGTGTTTTCTATTTCCATCCATTTGCAAAATTCGAGAAGTCATTGTTTTTTACCGCTGAGTAGTACTCTAATGTGTATATATTCCACACTTTCTTCATCCATTCTTCCATTGAAGGGCATCTAGGTTGCTTCCAGGTTCTGGCTATTACAAATAGTGCTGCTATGAACATAGTTGAACAGATACATTTGTCATATATGAAAGGGCATCTCTTGGGTATATTTTCAAGAGTGGTATTACTGGATCTTGGAGTAGGTTGATCCCAAATTTCCTGAGAAATCGCCACACTAATTTCCAAAGTGGTTGTCCAAGTTTGCATTCCCACCAGCAATGGATGAGTGTGCCCCTTTCTCCACAGCCTCTCCAGCAAAGGCTATCATTGGTGTTTTTGATTTTAGCCATTCTGACAGGTGTAAGATGGTATCTCAAAGTTGTTTTAATTTGCATTTCCCTGGTCACCAAGGAGGATGAGCATGACCTTAAGTGTCTTTTGGCCATTTGAATTTCTTCTGTTGAGAATTCTCTGTTCAGTTCAGTGCCCCAATACTTAATCCTGGTCCTGTGCCTGGGAGTTGCAGGACTGGTTTGCCCATCTACTCTCTCTCCCTTGTCTTCATCACCAGGCTGAATTCCCCAGCCCTGGCTAGTTCACCCCTTGCAGCTAAAAGCAAGAGGCGGGGCCAGTTCTCCTGCTTTCGCATCCTCGGGGTAAGTTGTCCCACACTTACACCTTCAAAGTCAGCTCTACTGTTTTGCCCAGTAGAGGAGTAGGGGTCACTCTTTCCAGAGCTGCAGCAGATACAGAGCAGGGACAGTTCTTTTATGACCTCAGGGTCAACTCTCCCACCTGAGTCCGGAGCGGGGAATCTCTCCCGACCTGTGCCTCCATAAGACAGAACTGGGGACAGTTCTTCTGGCTGCCCCAGGTATTGATGGAGGGCAAGATCTCTCTCCTGCCATGTCACCCCCCTGACAAATAATGGGTCCAGCATTCCCATGCTCACAACTTCGAAGATGGTTCACCCACACCTCTGCCAACAGGGTCAGGTCTGCTCTGCTGCCCAAGTGAGGTGCATGGCCCACTTTCCCTAGTGCTGCAGCCGGTATCAGCGTGTGGTGAGGGTGATGGGAAAGAGAGGAGCTTCTCCCCCTGCCCACACCACCACCTGACAGTGGAGTAGTGGTGACAACTTTTTCACACTCACACTTTTGCTCTCTCGCACCTCCGACAACAGGGTTTGACTCTGTTGTGCTGCCCAAGAGAGGGCAAATTGTGCGTTTGTCAGACAGAAACATACCTGTAGCAAAACATGAAAATTTAACTAACTGGCCCTAATAGAGTAAAAAAGGGACTTAAATATTCACTTTCATTTATATAACGACAAGTTTCATATGTGTTTTGAATACGATCCGTGCAATTTGATCATTATTCAGAGTCTCTACAATTTCTATGCTAATTATGCGTATGTCATAACCTGCCAAGCAATTTATCAAGCAATAGAAGAAATTACAAAACACTAGTGGGGAATTGGGGAAGGTCAGACTGCTTGCAATTGGAAATTCTGAGGTCAGGATTTCAAAGTAGCAAATACATTAAAATCAGGTAAATCAGGAACCCATAATTTCTAATTGGGATGTCAAGACAAGTTTCAGATCAGATGTCAGAATCCTGAAAATCTGATCTGAGCATTAAAGTTTCTGTATTTCAAAATGGCAGAGCAAAGCAATTATGGACCAAGGCTCTGGTTGAAGCAGGTAGAGACCTGGCTTTGACATCTCCAAAATCTTTGCTTGAATTCTGGTTACTGCTTCCTGCAAGTCTGTTAACCAATAGATTACCTCTGCATCCTATCTTTAGTATTTTGAGAAAGCATTATTAAATATAAAATATTAAATATAAAAGTCAGAATTTTTAAATAAATGGAAGTATAATATTGCAAGTGGTCTTATTTTAAATCAAGTCACAATATTAAAATAGAAAATCAACAAAGATTTTGAGAGACCTGTCAAATTCCTCACAATGCCCTCACCAGGTCCCTTTAACTATGTCCATATGTCCGTCTTTCAAGCACAACTGAGCTTTCCTTCTTTAGAGAATGTGCTCTCATATAGAAACAACTTTATACAATTTACTTAGGAGATTAACTGAAACATGAATCAATTATTTTTCTCAACTCCTAGAGTTCCATAAAAATGTATTGTGTGAGGAAATTAGTTTATTTTTAATCATGAAAACAGACGTTCCAACTCAGTGAACGTAATGGGAAAAACTAACAATTTATTTTTGGAGCGTTTTTCTCCAGATTTTAATATCAATATATTTATCCTCAATTTACCTCTGAATCTGAAAATTACTTAATATTTGACTTGTTCTTCATGAGCTGCTTTTTTTTTGGAAAAATAAAGTTTTTTGACATTTTTCATAGCCTTGCTCTGGCTATTGAATCCTATATGGCCTATTATTTTATAAGTTTACATTGATTACAAATAAGTATTTTAGGAGATAATCATAACTGCTGTCTATTTCTGTTCTCCTTGGTCCACACGTTAGTCAATGTCATCGTGATTATCATAGTCATTCTTCTCTATACTCCCATTTAGTAGCTGTGGAATTTGAAGCACGGATGTGAACATTGTTAACAAAGATGGTTTTGCAACAGTTCACATCTTCACAAAGTCTAGAACCAGATTGCTGGCTTTTCATCACCATGCTACGTGGCCCTATCTACAGTGGAGTGAGCAGGCATTCTGAATGGCACACTAAGTACTCCTTGAGAAGGCTAACTGCAAAGCATAATTTCACCCTAACTTTCAGATAATTAATATAATTGTCGAGTGCTTTAAAGACAAATATTTGATTCATTTGTATGTATGCATTTGTGTGTGTGTGTGTGTGTGTGTGTGTGTTTAAACATTTTAGGAGAAAACCCACTAAAATTACTCTGCTAGACAGACATGAGAGTATATCAATTCCCAATGACTGATCATATTATTGTAGTATGATAAGACATTTTTCAACCCTCAACACAGCAGCTTCTGTTTGCAGTAGATACTGATCAAAACAGACCCAAAACTCGTCAAGGTGCAGAGAATAAGAGGCCACAAACCATCTTCCTTCCTCCACATATCAGGGATAATAGAACAAGAGGGGAAGAAATAGTGTAAGAGCTAGTGCCTAAAAATACCTATGAAGAAACAGTGAGTTCTGAACACAGCAGGGAATTGTCTCATATGAACTTACAGTAGTTGTAATATCAATTTACAAGATTCAACCAGGCTAAATCCAAGCAGGGAGAATAGAGTTTTCCAGAAGGCTCTACCCATAGTGTAGGAGCTATTGAAACTTCTTAGCTGTAGAGGGAAGGTTCAGTTTTTTCAAAGTATAGTTCAACCACACATCCGAACTATTTGTATAACACAGATAATACAAATTAGCCTTAGTGAACAGAAAAGAACATAATGTTGGATGAGAAGGAAAGTGTGTGGTTCCTAGATGAGTTGAATTGGAAGACTGAGGGGAATAAGGTCAAAACACATATACAATTCACCAAGAATTGTGTGTGTGTGTGTGCAAGATTGTGTGTGTGTGCAAGATTGAATTCAGCTCATTTAAAAACAGAACTCAGATTTCTGAGCATAGTTTGAATGCTGCATGTCACTTCTCTCCAACTTCCTAGGCCATGTGAACAAGATCTGCTCCACTTAGAAGGTATTCACGTCCCTCTAATATGACCTGCCTATGTGAGCATTGCCACATATAGTTTTGTTGTGTTTGAATAAGATTTTTCTTCTTTGATTATTGTATTCTGTAAGAAAACTTAATTATTGTCAATGAAATAGCCCAAAATTCTGATCAGAAGAAAAATATTCAATAAAGCGAGGAGGTAGAAATTAAAATATTATCAAAGACATTTACTTTCTCAGGTTCCAGTTATTTAAATGTTAAAATGTTAAAGACCCAAGACAATCTTATTATGATTTCCAAGACCAAAAAAGCATAAGTTGAAATTATTTTATTAAACAAATACAGTCTTAATTTAATAAATTGGTAAAGGAAAATTTACTATAAATAATATACCACTTAACATAAGAAAATGTCACAACTATTATTAGATTAGACAACTGAAAATGTTGCGTATTTTATAAAGTAAAATCTGTTTCCTAGGAAACTCATAATATAAGAAATATTATCAATAACCAATAGTAGAAAGCCCTACAAGCATTTATAAAGATTGATGAAAGTGAATATTAAAATTTATTTGTATAGAGATTTAATTAAAGTAATGATGGGAAGAACTTAATGTGGGTTAAAGAGTGAAGATGGTTTAAAGGGTATCATTATGACTAGGATACTCAAAAGGTGGGAAGGGGGCTTCCTGCCTCAGGGCATTTCATGAAGAAAACATGTCATTTAAGAAGAAAGAAGAACAAATGTGTATGGTGTCACAGAAATTATAATTTGAAGTAATTCTTTTGTACTTCTTTGAGGTATTTGTTTTTTTTTTTTGAACTGGACTCGTTTTTTGTTTATTTGTTTGTTTGTTATTTCTGAGACAAGATTTCTCTATATAACAGTCCAGGCTATCCTGGAACTTGCTTTGTAGACCAGACTGGCCTCGAACTCATAGAGACCCACCTCTGCTTCTCAAGTGCTAGGATTAAAGGCTTCCCCATTACCATCTGGCTTTCAACTGCAATCACCCTGATAGTACACAGTATATATTGGTTATTTTTTTATGCCCTGTAGTTTGTTAATTTGAATCTGAGAGCACCTAGAAGCAGTTGCAGAGATTTGGTTTTCTAACAGGAGTGAATTTGGAAGAATGGCTTCAGTCTAAAACTATTTAGAAGCTGCTCTTTGAAACTCACTCCAGAAAGTGCCAGGAAATTTGACGACCATTTCTTGGTGAGTTGCTTGCTAGGAATATGGCTTAAGAATGCAGTTGAGGTATTTGTTTTAATACCTTCAATTTGTTGATTATATCTTGGTTAGTGTTTCTATTGTTGTGATGAAACACCATGACAAAATATTTAGGGAGTAAAGGATTTCTTTGCCTTACATTTCTGTATCACCGTTTTTCATTGTAGGAAGTTGGGACTGGAATTCAAACAGGACAGGAACCTGGAGGCAGGAGCTGATGCAGAGACCATGGAGGTCTGCTACTCACTGACTTGCTCCTCATAGCTTGTTCAACCTGATTTCTTATAGAACCCAGGATTACCAGCTCAGAAAGAGCAATACCAACAACGAGCTGGGCCCTCCCATATGAATAATTAATTAAGAAAATGCCCTGTAGGATTGCCTACAACCCCATTTTATGAAAACATTTTCTTAATTGAGATTCCCTCCTCTCAGGTGACTTTAGCTGGAGTCAAATTAACATAATAAAACTATTGAACACAGTTTGTTTCTTTCCTATTGAGCTGTTGAAAGCATTCACATGCTGTGGAAAATCCTTTTATATATTTACATACTATGAAGATTTGTCTCTTGAACTGGTTTAATAAAATGCTGATTGGCCTGTAGCCAGGCAGGAAGTATAGGTTAAAATACAGACAGAAAAAAAAATAAATAAATAAAAACTAAAGATGATGGGAGGGAGAAGGGCAGAGTCAGACATTGCCAGCAGACTCAGAGGGAGCAAGATGAGAATGCCATGCTGAGTAAATGTACCAAACCACATGCCTAAGGATAGATAAGAATTATGTTGATGTGGGATGTCCTTCTGTATATGTATTACTTTTACTTGTTGATGAATAAAGCTGTTTTGGCCAATGGCTTAGCAGAATAAAGCCTGGCAGGAAATCCAAAGAGAGATATAGAGAGAGTAGGTGAAATGAAGCAGATGACAGCCAGATGCCACTGAAACAAGACATGTAGAAAATGAGGTAACACTTTGGCCACGTGGCAATACATAGACTAATGATATGAGTTAATTTTAAATGTAAGAGCTATCTAGAAATATGCATGTGACATTGGCCAAACAATGTTATGATTAATATAGTTTCTGTGTGATTATTCAGGTCTGAACAGACAGGAAATGAAAGTGCAGTCTCTGTTTACATTATTTAAGAATTAACTTAAGTGTAAGAGTTGGCTAGTAATAAGCCTGAGCTATCAGCCAATCATTTGAGTCAATTTCTTTTTTTTGTGGAGCAGCTGCTAGGTGTTTAAAAACAGGTAGATGGGAACAAATGTAACATTTGCATTCAAATATGGGGGATACTATCATTTCATCAGATTTGTTGTAGCTAAATATTTTCTAACAGTTTACAGGATGTTTTTTCATTGTTTATTTATTTGTTTGTTTGTTTATTGTTATACTCCCAGCATTTTATTTGAAGGATTTATGGCCTATTCATTTTTGGCAAAGGTATCAAGAGTCTATAGTGAGGAAAAGAATGTTTCATCAACAAACAGTAGGAGAAACACTAGGTTGGTATCTGTACACAGAAAAATGAAATTGGATCTTCACTATCACACAAAACAACAACAACAAAAACTATCAAAAATGTATAAGAAAGGCATGTAAGCCTTGAGTGACTAAAGAAAAACTAAAGGAGAATTAGAGTAACATTATCTGTGTATTGATTTTATGGTTACAAACTATGTTGGAGTGGTTGAACTATAGCTAATTTATCTGATAAAAATCACAAAGTGCTGGGTTATACAAAAGTACAGTATGCTATACAAAAGTACAGAAAAATAAATATATTTTTCTGGATAGATTTAAAAACCGTATTCAAAGAAGAAAATTTCTGGTCTGTGTTAGGAGTAGAAGACAATTTAAATAAAAAAAATGGGCACATGGAATATTAATAAAAAAAACAAAATTAATGGACAGAGTTTTTATTATGATTAACATAACATTATTATTGTTTTGCTTATAATGCCTGGGTTAAAATTTTCTGAATTAGTGTTTTATTTCCTTGTTAAAATGTTGATTAAGCTCATATGGCAAGTCTATCAATATTTTAAGCTGTTATGTGAATGCTGATAAAATTATATCTTTACTCTTATACATGCATAAAATGAATAAATTACATTCTAAAGGCCAATTAATCAATATTATTATCCCTCATCTTTATCTGTTAGGAATCTGAAATAGCAGAGAAGACATCCCAATTTATCTAGTAAGCTAGAGGAACATCAATGCAAATAAGACTTAAGAAACACTGAGGGAATGAAGTTTAAAGATTATGGTTGTAATCAAGAGACTCTCAGAGCCAGTGTATAAAAGAAACAAGTCAAACATAGAGGAGTAAACCATTCTTCATCTCCACCAGTACTAAACTTTTGATATTTTTTTTTAAATATTTTTTTTATTTAAAAATCATTTTAATTTTACATATTAGCCCCAGTTTCTCCTCCTTCCCATTCTCTCACCCTCCCACCTCTGCCCATCCATTTCTCAGAGCTGGTAAGGACTCCCTTGGGAAGTCAAAAAAGTCTGGCATAGCAAGTATCAAGGCTGAGCAAGGTATCCCATCATAGGGAATAGGCTACAAGAAGTCAGTTCATGCCCCCGGGATAAGTCCTGCCAGATCCCCCTCAACAGATCAAGTCACACAACTGTCACACACATTCAAAGGGCTTAGATCGGTCCCATGCAGGGTCCCCACTGTCAGGTCAGACTCCATGAACTCCTACTAGCTTAGATCAGCTGTCTCTCTAGTTTTCCCAATCATGATCTTGACTGCCCCCCCCCCTTGCTTGTTTTATCCCTCCTCCCTCTCTTCAACTAAGCTCCAGGAGCTCAGCCCAGTGCTTGGCTGTGGATCACTGCATCTGTTTCCATCAGTAACTGGATATAGGTTCTTTGATGACAATTGGATTAGTCACTTGTTGGGGACTGTGGACCCCCCAGACCCTGAATTTCCTGTAACCTTCTGCCTGCCAGAGTAGTAAACAACTTGTTTTCCTATGCTTGCAGCTGCTCTGAGCAAACAACTTGTTTTGCAGCTGCTCTAAACACGAGACCCTGAGGAGTTCCTGATGGCAGGGGAGTGGTTTCTGGTGGGCTTACAGCTGAGAGTTAGGGTGTGGCCATTAGACAAGGAGACCCTATAACCTTCCCTGGAACAAAATAAAGGGGCATTTTGGGGGCATTCGTAGCATTACCCGTGTGTGTGTGTGTGTGTGTGTGTGTGTGTGTGTGTGTGTGTGTGTTTCAATGTCCAGGCCCTTGCCCGACTTGTGAACCAACCATACGCATGTAGCGCATAGAGCAGGCATTGTGCCACAGTCACTAATCTGATTATAGGGGAAGGCCAATTCAGGCACCCTTGCCATTATTGCTAGTAGTCTTAGCATCCTTGTGTTTTCCTGAGAATTTCCCTAGCACCTGGTTTTTCCCTAACCCCATAATGACTCCCTCTATCAAGATACCACTTTCATTGCTCCCTGTCTCCATCTCTCTCCCAACATGGCCATCTCTCGTGCACCCTCATGTTCCCATCCCCCATCCTCTCCCTTCTACTCCCCTTCCCAGTTTACCCAGGAGATCTTAAAAATTTCCCTTTTTGGGGGGCCCTCCATGTGTGTCTCTCTTAGGATCCTCCTTTTTACCTAGCTTCTCTATGGTTGTGTATTGTAGACTGGCAATACTTTGCTTTATATCTAATGCCCACTTATGAGTTAACACATACCATGTTTGTCTCTCTGGGTCTGGGTTCCCTCACTCAGGATGGTTTTTCCTAGATACATCCATTTGCCTGAATATTTCAACAGCCAGAACCTGCAAACAATCTAGATAAATTTTTGACTTCTTATTTGCAGCTGACTTGACATCTTCCCCAAAACTCTTGTAATTGCCTAGGTTTACACAATGCATTGCCCAGAAGATAATCCCACCCTCCAAACCATGTTGCTTTAATGCTTTTTGCTAGAAGATTGTGCCACAAACTATAAGAACATTAGGTTTATATGTTTACACTAAAAAAGAAAACAGTTGTGAAATTGGTGAATGGATATTTGGAAACAAAATCAACAAATACCCACTAAAATGACCTACCAATTTTGGGTTTTGTTACATATTTTTTTCTGGAATTCCTAGGGTAATATTCCATGAAACTCATCATTATTCTTGTTTCAGAAAAGAATTAAGATTCAAGGACATGAGTAAATTTGCTCAAAGGGATACACACACAGTCTACAGCAGAATTAAGATTCAAACCAAGAACAGCCAAAACTGCAAGCAGTGTTTTGGTATCCACCCAGTTCAATATAATGATGGTTTGTCATTTCCCCTTATTAATTTAAAGTCAAACTGCTCTTTCCTAGAAGTAGAAACTGAATTGTGGGATTGTCCCTCACTTAACATTCACAGACAGGTTTGTGTCTTCGAATATTATGTACTGAAGGCTTGTAGCTATTTGCAGACAAAAGACCAAGAATTAATTTATTCTTCAAGGATTGATTTTTTTCCTTTGTTCATGTGCCCTATTGTTCTCTCTGCACCTGTAGGCACTTTCTTTGAATTCTCAGGAGCATTGCTTTTTAAGTTACTTGAGCTGACATCCTTCATGACCTGCCAAAGGCAAGAAAAGTAAACACAATTTTATGATAGAAGAGTTCCCACAATATGCTCTTTGAGGAAAAGCAAAGCTTTTCATTGTATTAAAGTACAAGTAAATCACATTTTGTATAAAGAAATTTCCTTGGGATAAAAGAGGAAAAATGCGATGCTAACAGCTTCATTTTACAAGTTTCAAACTTGACCCTCTTAACCATTATTTAGAAAAGGGACATGATAAAGAGGCACATTTGAAGGTAGTGCCTACCATTCAGTGTATTTTCTTATGCAGATGCCTTGAAGCAACATGTCTTTAGGACCAAAAGGCAAACATTAAGGTTTTTGGCAACCATAATAATATTAATGGGTTATTAGAAACAATAGTGATTCCACCTGGAATACAATAGAATATGCTTTAAAATATTTATACAATGAAACAATGGTAAATGAGTTAACAGAATATAACATCAAACAGAAGAAACAGATGTAAAGATGAGTCGTAGATTTTAAGAACAAAAAGTATAAAAATGACATCATCCCATGTAATATAAATCCAAGTAGAATAATTAATGAAATTAGATGAGAGTACAGTATTCAGGATGGTGCTTAAAGGCATGTGGTATTGCCAATCTCTCAGAGTCCCAGATATGATTTGTAATATTACACATTCTCTCTCTCTCTCTCTCTCTCTCTCTCTCTCTCTCTCTCTCTCTCTCTCTCCCCCTCTGTTTCTCTCTCTCTGGGTGTATGCATAGAAATACTTACACATTTACCTGTTTATAATCCAATTTAGCTGAGTTTGTAAGATTTGTCTTTCTTATTATAAACCATTTTAAGAATAAAATTACCAAAAATAGATAAAATATACTAACAATGTAAAAATAAATGTGACTCATTTTTAAATTACATGTTCTTAGTGTTAGTAATCAATTTCATTTATTAGAAACAAATTTTTGGATTGGTAAGTATATAAAATAGGAGAGTACAAGAAAGACACGTTTTTAGGTTTTGAAATTCACATTTCAAACATTAAATATAAGTATACATTATTTTCTATAAATGAATTATTATAAAATATTGAGAATGCAGTTTTACCTGCTCTGATTAAAAAATATGGTAGCTTATTTGCACACTGGTTAATATTATTTCTTTGGAAGTGTATGTATGCAAAAAAATGACATAATAGAAGTACATATTCAGTAAAATTAAAAGGCAGAAAATCCACAAATCTGCAGTTGTAAATGTATCTCATAACTAACGTAATATGTGCAGCGAATCATGCTTGGGAGGAAACTGAAAACCGTGTAGGACTAGTTGAATCTTATAAAGCATTATAAAGTTATTTTCCCCCAAATGAGTTGATATGACAGCTTTATCAGGAAAAAGGGGAAAGATTCCAAGAAAAAAGTGGAAATAAAAAGAATGAAATTTCAAATACATCACCTACTCATGAAGGTGTCATAAAAAAGACTCACAAGGAGAACCCATGGTTGGAGTTACACCCCTGTAAATCAGATGTTCTTCGTCAAAGCAAAGACTCAGAGGAGTCCAGTTACAGACCTCTGTCATACTTTCAAAATGCAGATACCTAAAGCCTGTGCTTGAGACCTTTGGAAATTTATTATGCTATCCCTGTTATATGAATATTTATCAGAGCTAATCTAGGATAATAACCACAACTTACATGTCAATATCACAGCAAAAGTAAATAAATATAACTTCTATTAAAATGCCACTGGGCAGTGCCCAGTGGAGTATTGGTTCCTAACACATTAAGAAATTATAAAAGCAATTTCACAGAGTATATGAAAATCTTAATCCAGCCCTCACAGGTCATGAAAGGTATAATTTTATACCAATAAAATATAATAAAAACTGTAACATAGTGTTAAAATACAAGATTTTAGAAAACAAACAGTTCAACAATAGACAACAAGGGTGTGATCTTTTGGTTGAAAATGGCCCTCATAGGCACATAGGGAGTGGCACTATGAGGAAGTGATGTCTTATTGGAAGAAGAATGTCACTGGGGGCGGGATTTAAAGTTTCAGATGCTCAAGCCCGGCCTACTGTCACCCTCTCTTGTTCCCTGCCAGTACAGATACAGAACTTTTGGCTAATTCTCCAGCACTCTGCCTGCCTGTGTGTCACCATGCTTCCTGGCCTGACAAGAATGGACTAAACCCGAACTGTAAGCCAACCTCAGTTAAATGTTTTCCAGTATAAGAGTTGCTGTGATCAGGTGTTAACAGCAATAAAAACCCTAAGTCAAAAGATTTGTAAAATGTGGGCTGGGAACCTCAGCTTGGTGCTAAATGCTGTTGTTCCCAGCATTCAGGAAGCAGAGAAAGGTGGATGCCTATGGTTTTGAGACCAGTCCAATATACATAATGAATTTCAGGTCATACAGAGCTACATAGTAAGACCTTGTTTTAAAAACAAACAAAACTAAGAATATAGACTGGAAGATAGTAGGGTGATGTGGAATAGCTCTGTGTGCTGTGATTACCATTAGTGAATAAAGAAATTGCTTGGCCTGTTGATAGAGCAAAACTTAGATAGGCGGGGAGGACTGGACTGAATGCCTGGAGAAAGAAGAGTGGAGTCAGGAGTCAGGAGGCGCCATGGATCCACAGCTGGAGATAGATGTGTTGAAACTTTACTGGTAGGCCACGACCTCATGGTGATATACAGATTAATAAAAATGGGTTAAATTAAGAATAAGAGTTAGCCAATAAGAAGCCAGAGCTAATGGGCCAAGCAGTGATTTAATTAATAGTTTCTGTGTGATTACTTTGGTTCTGGGCAGCAGGAGAAACAAATGGCTCCAGGCAACAGTAGGGTGTAGAAATGAAAGTGTAAATAAAGCTAATCTCATCTGAACTTCAAGTACCGCAAGTGAAATACTCGTCAACAACACCTTTACATGGGCTGGACATGAAGAAAACTAACAACGCCCCCCCCAAAGCAGTCATAGACTATAGTAGATGCAGAAAATTTACATAAAGATACAGTTGGCAATGGCTGTTTAATTCCCCAAAGAAGGAAGTAGAATCACTTCTATGTGCGATATCCATCAGTGCGATATCATGAATTCTGATTGTTCTTAATAATAAAACCTTGGAGTCAGCTATCAGGGGGTGAAAACATCAACCTGCTGCTTTATACTCCTTTGCAGACTACTTCGGACTGCTGCCTCAGACTGCTCCTCAAACAGACTTTTCCTCAGACTGACTGCTTCAGTTGCTGCCTCACACTGCTCCTCAAACTGAGTGCTTCAGACTGCTGCCTCAAACATTACTGAGCTTCTGTTTCCTCCCGTCTCTCTCTGCTGAGCCCTAACACTCATGTCTCCATCTTCCTAGTGCTGGGATTAAAGGCCTATGATCCCAAGTGCTGGAATAAGCTTTGTGTAAGCTTTGTTTCTCTTTTAGATTGAATCAATTTTGTGTAGCTCAGGGTGGCCTTGAACTAACAGTGATCCTTCTGCCTCTGTCTCCTAAGTCCTGGGATTAATGGTATGTGCCACCACTGTCTGACCTCCAGTGGCTTAGCTTTGCACTTTGGTCTTCAGGCAAGTTTTATCTGTTAAAACACAAATAAAATATTGCTGTACTTGCATGTTGAGCAGTTGGGAACAGTCATTAGAATTAGAAGACCTTTTAGCTGGGTATTAGGTACTTAACTCAAACATTCTTTCTTTAACATTGTGTGTGTTTTTGCTATAGTGGATCAGTAGAAGAACATTCAAGTTAACCTTCAAGAAAATCTCCTTAATTGAAAGATATAGACCTTCCCACAGAAAGAGCATACTGTGCTATTTCAGGTTTAGCTAAAATGAACATTACAATGGATTTCATTGGATAATGTAGCTTTTGGCCAGTATAATAATTAATCAAGAGAATCAACTTATAAAATAAAGTAATCAATAAGGTTTACTTTGCACAACGGTTTGTGAGGTTCTAAACCTTGACTGGTTAATGTGCTTGTTTTTACATGTAAGATAATCCAGTGCATAAAGGCAAACCCAGTCAAATAGCCCATTTTACCACATGCAAAGTTAAGATCAACAGTAGGGGGTTGGGGACACTATATAAATTAAGAGTATGCTTGAAATAACTCGAGGACATGTTATTGGGTCCTGTCTTTTAAAGATTTCAACTTTTTTAAGTAGCAACATAGGATATTAGTCAAGCCTTTAGGGACATTCTTGGTACAAAATGCAACAATCATTAATGTACAGAAAAAAATCATGTGATATTTCTAAGAAAAACCTCAGGTAAGAGGAGAATAGAAAGGTCAAATCAATTTTAAGGGAAAGAAAAGCAAGTCTTATACTGACTCTTGACAACAACATCCAGTCACAGAAACAACGAAAAAGTTAGCATTGTAGAAAGACCACTGGAGTCAAGGATCTTATACACAACTAAAGTGTCTTCTGGTTCTGAAAGCTGAGTGCCTAGAGGGCTCAACAAATCAGAGTGCTGAGAAGGGTTCTCATACAAGCCCTTCTGAGAATTAGCTCACAAGGACTTCACACCCTACTTCCACCCCCCACCTCTAGACAAGAACACCACAGCCAAGAGAGGTCACAGAGAATGCCAGCAGCAAACTTTGAACAAAGCTAATATTTTTCAGCACACAGCCTGTGAATTTGCAGTTCTTGTGATGGAGTAGTGATAATATTATTAAGAACGGACGACAAATCCTGTGCAAGAAAATAAAATTAGGATTTTCATAATAAATACGAGTACTAAAATATGAGCAGATAGAGTCTTGTATTAAATTAAAGGTATAATACATCATAAGCAAGTGAGATTTCTTCTAATGAAAGATAATTTCATATTAATAAATCTTCTCAGATTAATAGAACTAAGGAGAGAAATGTGTGATACTAAGAATATATTTAAAATCTAGTGACTATATTTTAAGCACTCAAAATTCTGTTGGGAGTCTGGTACGATGGCTCAATGGTTAAGAGTGCATTTTGCTATTGAAGCAGAACTAGCACCCATTTTGGGTGGTTCACAAATACTGTAACTCCAGCTTCAAAGGATCCAAGGTCTCTGGCCTCTGTAGGCACTGCACTTATGTGTATGGACTCACATAATTAAAAATAAAATACGCTTTAAATATGAGTCTGTTGATGGAGTTGGAAACTCATGTATCTAGCACTATGCAATCACTTGATTCTGCTCATCAGAAGCATGCATGCAAAGATGTAAACCACTCGAAAGATGTGAAAGGTTATTTATCACTGTGTCCTATTAATTTACCAAGACTAGAAACCGCTTAATGTCTGACAATATTATTCTGCATAATGAACATGTTGTACACTGTATAATGGCAAAGCATGTGCAGGATATGTCCCTCAGCCACTCATCAGTTAATATTGGCCTGAGGAAGAGCAAAAATCAGACTGTGACTTCAGATGACTATGCTGTAACTCTGGAAATCTATGAGGTTGGAGAGTTCTAGCAACAACATCTGTTCTGGATTTCTCTAGTACTGCTGAAGACAACTTCTGGATCCAGAAGGACTCAGTGTTTCCTTTGCTCAGGAGTAGCCCTCCATCAGGAGGTACTAAAAGACTGGTGATCAGCTAATGGTGATTTGAGGTCATTGAACAACATGCTACAAAGGTTTGTACATGGAGCTCTTAGGATTGATTTCTTCTGTCTACTAACATCAATGAGTTCAATAATTGCTCTTACTGGTGTCATCCTTTGCTGTCTTCTCTAGCATTTTCTTATTATCTCTTGAAGATACACTCTTGGAGGCTTGTATTAGCTAGTACTTCACTTTCAGTACAAACCAAAGAAGACCTTGTACAAAAATTAAAAAATAAAGATTTTATTTACACATTGAGATGATCCATTTTTAAGTGAAAAAGAACAAGAATACACCAGCATGTTATTTCAGTAGAATATGCATTAATATATACTTCTGTAGTCTTAGAATTGCTTGTGGAAACATGGGTAGTATGTCTTTGAAATATATTGGAAGAAGGGCAATATAGGTAGTTATGTTTGTATATTATGGCTATTGTAAGAAAACTCAAAATATTAGGAGTTTCAAACTACACAAATATATTATTTCACAATTCTGGAGACTGATAGGTTCATCAAGAAGTCAGAGGTGTGGCCTATACTTTAATGTATAGTTGGCTGACTTCTTTAAGTTTTTTTAAAGAGCATTTTTCCTCTGCCCCAATGCCTTCAGATATCTCCACTTTGTGAGACAGCAGGTATACTTGGATTGGCCTGCCAAAGGCATACTTTGGAGCCCCATTTTGAAGTCATGAGCTTAGGACTTTAATACCTGAATTGGGGATGTGGCAGAGTTATGCCTACTTTTGTCTACCACAGTGGAGACAGATTAGAGATATATGAGTTAGCAATTTTTATCTTTCTGTGTTTGGATTTACAGTCCTATTTACACAAACTTCTTATTAATTATTAAATTTAATACACTATAAACATAAATATAATAATTACAGTTTCATAAGTTCTAAAAGAATAATAATAATGGCAAGAAGTCATTCACTGGCTAGATTTTCGGATGATGACTAGTTATGAGAAATGGAAAGAACACTGTGGTCGTCACCTGTTTTCCCAAAGCTATTTTGTCCAGCAGTGTCTGTCATCTCCTATAATTCTTAGCTGTAACACTTGTAATATCTCAGTAGGGAAAATACACAAAGTGTTTTGTAGATGTTTCTGTTTAGTTCTAAGAATAACAGGGCAGGGGTTTGAAGCCTGTGTTCTCTTGTTTGCATTTCTTGCTACTCAACATCCAAAGACCAAAGGGTTTCCTCAAACTACGAAAAAACCCTGTTGATAAAAAGAGTTTCCTGTACTACTGAGGAAGATTTAGCCTGATAGCCAGGTGCTGGTAATTTTACTGCTACACAGTGGACACAGAAGTGCACTTATTGGGAAGCCATAGGGCTTCTCGCATCCTCACTCTGGTTCTATACACATGTAGAGGTTTCTCAGCAGGCAGTCATTTGGATCTGACCTAAGTCCTGCAGTCGTGACACTCAGGAATGAAATCAGAAAGCCTATTGCCATAGAGTAAGAGGAATCTAGACTTGTGTGGGAGGAGATGATGAATACAGGCAGCAAGCAGACAGAATCAAATGTGATCATGAAATTAATCATTTGATTTTATCACTCTAATTTCTTTGTCTTTCAGTAATTGCAGCTTTCTATTTTTTAAAGAAATGCTCACTAACAAGACAGAATTAATACTGTGCAGGAAGAATGGGTCCTGGCAGAGAGGTGCATGGCTGAAAATTTTGTTTTGATGATTTCTCTATGTATCTTGAAAGATCATAGATATAAGTTGACTGTTAGCTTCCAAATTGACCCAAATCTCCACAATACTGACTGAGTAATTCCTGTGAAAACAGGAAGTTTTTGTCTTGCATAAAAACTAGACAAGGTAAACCCTGGCAAGAAAGCTCAGCAAATGACAGATGGAACTGAATTATATGTTACTTGTGCTTTATATTCGGACAGTGGGTCATCTCTGTGGACTACAAAACTAAGAGAAGGGAGAATAGGGATCCTGATGCTCTGGAATAATCTGTGACAGAATCTGGTTGGTAGTTCCTTCTTCCTTTAGAAGATATACCACATTTCACCACATTTCATAATTAAATTAATCCTTTCAATATGTATATTCTACTTACTTAACAGTGCTATATTTTAATAGGTATGATTTCGATAGACTTCAGAAATGTCTCAGTGGTACAGAGCACTGACTGCTCTTGCAAAGGATCTGGTTCAATTTCCCGCACCCACACAGTGGTTCATAGCTGCCAGCAACTCCTGTTCTACAGGTATTTGATGCCCTCCTCTGACCTCCAATGGGGACCAATCACAAACACAGCAAACAAACATACACTTAAGGCAATCCATTAATAAAACAAAAGTATATAGTGGTATAGAATTTAAAAATAAATAAAAATAGATATTATTTCTATTTCTGACTGACTAAACCCAAAGATTTCCTTTAAAAAATTTAAAAATCGTTAAAATCGATTTTTGAAAAAAGGCCGCAGGGAAGTAAGGCACAGATTTAAACAACATGCAGAAGTGGAGTTCAAATAAACTTTTCAACGGCCTTTTGGCAGGGAAGGGTTATTTCAGACTAAGGGATGAAATAACTGCACAGAAATGTCATAAGGCATGTTCAAAGATTTCTTAGTGGAAGGAGTTACCAAGACATTTATAAAATCCACGATAAATGTGTGAAAGACATTAGCAAGTCAAGAGAGCTTCTGCAACGCAAAGGTAGGTGACATGTCACCTATACATTGTTTGCAGCTTTGTATGCCAAATTGCCATTTTTGAATGTAGATTTACTCATATACTGTGTTTCTATTAGAAGTTATATCATTTTATTCCCCAAATTGCAAGACTGTGAAGTTATCATCAGTTGGTGATAGCTGTAAATGAAGAAAATCAAAACATTAGTAATTTTAACCTATTGTAAGGTAAAATTTTATTATCCCCAAAAATCGCATAATTATCTATTAAAGATAAATTATTGTCAAAATATTAGAAGAAAAAACATTACTATGATTATTAATTTTACTATCATTATTATATTACATTGTAATGAGACTATAATGACATTACAAAAAGTTAAAATTTTATGTCAAAATTAGTAAAGAATATTATTCACACATTGATTTTCTGAAACATTTTGTGATTCTCATTACTACGATTTTTAGCAATAACTGAACAATCTTCATTTACTTTAAGATACCCCCATATCTAAAAATGTTTCTAGATAATTAGGCCCAATTCAAATGATCTATCAGAGTCTGGTGGTTACAGTTAATAATAATGTGTGTTTTAAAGTTTATGAAACAGGGTAGCTATCTTAGCCAGGGTGACTAGCTGTGATGAAAGAGTATGGCTAAAGCAAACCGGTGAATAAAGGGTTTATTTGGATTTTCCTTCCACATTGCTGAAGGAAGTCAGGGCAGGAATTCAAATAGGGCAGGAAATTAGAAGTAGGAGCTGATGGAAGGGGAGCTGCTTACTTACTTAGTTTCTCTGGGTCTGTGGATTGCAGCAATGTTATCCTTTACTTTATTGCTAATGACATTTATAAGTGTGTACCCACCGTATTTGTCTTTCTGAGTCCTTGGTTACTCACTCAGTATGATCTTTGCTAGTCCCCCACATTTGACAGCAAATTTCATGGTGTTATTGCCTTTAATGTTACTCCATTGTATAAATGTACAGATAATATAAAATGTATTGGTATAACTCTAATCAGGAAAGTGAACGACCTGTATGACAAGGACTTCAAGTCTTTGAAGAAAGAAATTGAAGAAGATATCAAAAGAGGGAAAGATCTCCTATGCACATAGGTTGGTAAGAATAATAGAGTAAAAATTGCTAGTTACCAAAAGCAATCTATAGATTCAATTCAGTCCCCCATAAAATTCCAATACAATTCTTTACAAAACTTGAAAGAACAATACTCTGCTTTAGGGCAGGGCACTAGTACAAGCACAAACAAGTGCATGCAAACTCACAATGAATAAGCAAAATTAGCCAAAACAACCTGTCAGAGGACCAAAAGCATGATAACTAATGACATGCACTCCTAGACAATCACACCAGCAATGACCACCAGTTTCAAAAGGACCAACCAAAAATGTTCCGCAGTAGCTTAATTTCCCTAATAACATAAAAAAGACCTTTTTTTTTTTTTAAACAATAAAGAGCTTCTACATTGGAATCTCTCAGAGTTTGTGTTGTTGCCTCCTTGATATTGACTCACAGAATGGGCCCATTTCCACCCTTACAGCTTCCACCAATGCCTTGGTCAATGCCAAACTTGACAAGGATGATAATTTTGTCCCATCAGACCGTGTTTTCTGGGTATATGGACAGCCTGACCACTTACATAGGGATTGGCACAGGGCTAGTCCAAAGACCTACTGCCCTAAATGCCAAAAGAGCTATCATTGGGCACTAGACTGTAGAAACTCCCAGAGGTTCCTAATATAAATAATAGACTGGACAATTGCTTCACATTCCTGGTGCATAAAGGTAAGTAATGTGCCTTGGTTTTTAATGGTTAAGGTAGCTAGTTTTCATCGACTAGGCAGATCTTTTCAATTTCAGAAGCATAGTAGGTATCATTTAAAAAGAAGGATTGTCCCAATACTTTTGTTCTTTCTGCTGAGGTTACTTAAACAGCAGTAGGACCAAACTTAATAGAGATTTTGGTGTCTGTGTGAAGTATCTTGAGAGCACTGGTGGAACACCATTAGGTCCTCTTCCAGAGCCAAGGTGGCAGCAGGGAGTTCCTGTTGCTCATGTTCTATGTGCTCAACCAGCTTTCTAGGACAGTCTATGAAAATAAGACATGTACTGCCCTTCAGGCCAATCAGCTGCTGCTTATGGTACTTGGTGTACTTCCTGACCCAGGAGTTACAGTTGTAGTTAGAGATTGTAGAGACATTGTCATAAGCAAAGTCAGGAGAAAACAAAACAAAAAAACAAACAAACACTTAGAGAGGAAGTCTGTTTTAAAGTGGTTGCTATGTCCAATATGGACACGCTAGATAAACATTTCCCTCAGGACAGACGACTTTCTTCCCTCTGCCTTTTAAAATTGAAGATAAAAAGTTATGCCACACCATCAAATATGTCATCCTCCAGGCCACTATAACCTTTACAGATGCTAATGAAACTAATTTTGGGATAATAATAATGGGAGTTAATCATAAGGAAAGGGCCTATACCCAACTAAATCCTGGATCAATACAATTAGGGGAGTTATTGGTAGTCCTTAAGGCATTGGAAATGACCCAATCAGAACTTGTAAACATTTTCTCTGATATCCACTATGCTTTACAAGCTTGCAAAATACTATCTTTTGCAAAATTAAAGTCCCTAAAGGATTCCATCTCCAAAACAATGAAAATTGTTCAAGACTAATTACAGCCCAGAGGACACCCTGGCACATATACCACATCAGGTCTCATATGGGCCTGCCAGGAATGCTATCAACAGACAACTTCAGATTAGACTGCCTAATTAAGACTATGACAGTAACTTTGCCTTTTCTGGAACAAGCTATGCTCATCTATCAGCAATTTCATTTGTCCCCTCAAAATTGCACAAACCTTTACCTGGTTTTGCCTTGCCCAGCTGTAAACATTTAATCAGAACCTATACAACTTGTGACAGGAGTTGAGTCATTGGATTTGTCTACCTCATTTTTAGACTAAGTAAGGGATCACATAAAATCCCTGCTATATCCCTCCGAACTTATTTCATGGTGCCTTATGGGAGGGGTGGTGGTGGATCTAATACTTTGCTTAAGTATCTCCTACAGCTATGATCCTTACAACAGCAGGTGAACAAGGTAACACTGCAGGTGTTAAAGGCTATAGAGTGTGATGAACCAAAACCTCCAAGAGAGGTGGTCCATGCTTGGAACACAAGTACAGGAGGCCATTTAAAGCTCCTAAAGGTCTCCTCTTGCTTCTGAATTCTTGGAACCTTCCAGGGACTCAATCCTTCGAATATTGGTAGTCAAAGATGGTAAAAGTCTGTTTGGCAGGTCAACCTAAGGCAGGCACAACCCAAAATACTGGGGTATCCCCAAGGTTGGGTTATAAAAGTCCATAACTCCCACTGGGTAGGCCAATAAAAATAAAATAAGAAGGATGAGAGTAGGTAGGGTAATAGTGCAAACACAAACAAGTGCATGCAAACTCACAATGAATAAGCAAAATTAGCCAGAAAATCCTATCAGCAGACCCAAAGCATGATAACTAGTTATGTGCAGTTCTAGCCCATCACAACACACCAGCAGCAACCACCAGTTTCAAAAGGACCAACCAAAACATACCTACAGAAGCTTAATTTCCTTAATCCCATTAAAATACTGACTTTTTTTTTTAACAATAAAGAGCTTCTGCATGGTAATCTCTTGGAGTCCCTGTATTTGCCTCTGTGTCTTCTCACCGCCTCTCTCCTGGGAAATGAGGATTACACAACAGGCAGCAGCAACAAGCCCACAACAACTATACTGCTTCATATGGAAAAGCAAAAATCCAAGAACAGCTGAAAACAGTCTTGTACAATAAAAGAACTTCCAGAAGTGTCACCATTTCTTATTTCAAGTTTACTACATAGAAATTATAATGAAAAAAACACATTATTTTGGCATAATAACAGACAGGTTGATCTGTGGGAACCTAACACAAGAACTAGAAGTAAATTCACACAACTATGAACACTTGATGTTTGGCAAAGAAGGCAGAATTATACAATGAAAAAAAGACACCATCTCCAACAAATGGTGCTGGTCTAACTGGATGCTGACATGTAAAAGAATGCAAATAGATCACTATCTATCACACTGCCCCAAACTCAAGTCCAAGGAAATAAAGACATCAACATAAAACCAGATACACTGATCCTGATAGAAGAGAAATTGGGGAATAGCCTCGAACACATTGGTACAGAAGACAACTTTCTGAAGAGAATACCAATCCCACAAGCACTAAGATCAACAACTAATAAATGGGACTCCATGAAACTGAAAACTAAGAAGGCCGAGGACAATGTCAAAAGACCAAAATCGTAGCCTATAAAAAAAAGATTTTCACCAGGCTCACATCTGACAGAGGGCTGATATCATCCTACTTTCTTATAGAAACCAGGAATACCAGTGCAACTGTGGCCCCAGACACAATGGGTTGAGCCTTCCCCATCAATAACTAGTTAAGAAAATGCCCTAGAGGGGTCATTCTCACCCTTCCTAATGCTATTACACTTACGTACAGTTCCTCAGGTTGTGGTGACCCCAAATCACAAAGTTATTTTTGTTGCAACTTTATATTGCTACTGTTATGAATAATAACATAAGTATATATTTTCTGATGGTTTGAGGAGTTGAGACGTACATGTTAAAAACCTCTCTAAAAGTAGCCACCAGACCTATCTTATGGAAGCATTGTCTCAATTAAGGATCTCTCCTCTCTGACGGCTCTAGTCTATGTCAAATTGACATAAAACTTACTTAGGTCAATAAGTGTTTGAGGAATGAATATTTTAGTTACTTCTATTATTGTTCTTACAATGAGAAAATATCTGCCACAAACAATATAAGGAAGGAAGGCTTCCTTTAGCTAATGTATTCAGATGGTTACAGTCCACCTTGGTAAGGAAGGCATGGCAGCAGGAACATGTGGGAAGGATTTCTTATGTGGCAGTTAGCCAGAAGACAGAAAGTTAGATCAGAACTAGCATGATGCCAGGCTTTTAAAGGCCCACTCCTCCCAGACATGCCCTACGTCTGAAGGGTGTTTCAGCTCACAGAATAGTGTTTCCTACTGGAGAGAGCATCAAAACACATTAGCCTATGGAAAACATTTCAGATTCAAGCATGACCACAAGTTCCAGCCTAGTTTTACTGCATGGACATATTCATTGCATTGTACAAGGTGTGCACACATATTAAATACAGAACTATTACCAATAAGAATGATTTACTTAAGCCCTAGAGCATGCACCTCACAGACATAATAAATACAAGTATAAAGGCAACTTTCAGATGAACTATGTCTATGTATATGCTCTGTGTGTATGTATTTATATACATTTTTTTGCTTTTTTAAATCTAAAACTAATTACACTGATTTATTGAAGTAAAATGTCTTTTCTATCAATGTAAGAAACCAACTAATTTAAGTTACCTGGACATCTCATTAAAGTAAATGTAAAGGTAATATTGCTCACATCAATTAAACAAAAAGAAAAATTGAGAAGGGGAACACTTAATTTCAGTATGGACTTAATGTCTACTAAAACAAACCAAAATAAGCACTCTATATTAATCTATAGATTTGATTTGAATAATGGCTACTAATATATATTACAGAAAGATGAGTGATCAGAATGCAGATATATGTAGATGCTACAGGCTTGAGTATTTATTCTATTCTGGATAGTTATTTTAAAAATTCTTAAAATATATTTCTAGAATGAAGAGGAAAATAATTTCATTTTTGTTCATTTTGAAAACTTTTAAAAGAAGACATTCACTCTCTATCCAGTTACCATGAAAGCTAATTTGAAAATAAGTTGAAATCACCATTTTTACCCAAATTATACTTAAGGATATAAAGCATAGATGACAAAGACAATATTTTCTTAAAGGCAAACAAGCACCTTACTGCAAAACACAGAAGAATGGTCACAAAATCATGACTATTTGATCCTTATGAGGTAAAAGCCACACATGATTACACGATAGTACGCCAAGGAATCGTGATATGGGGAGGTGTGGTTAATGAGCACAGAATTGCTCCCTTTGGGAGCCTCATGTGCCAAATGTATTTATCAGACATCAGCCAACAGTGAACAAAGCTAATTATTCTCTCAACAGCACCTGGCCCTGGATTCATCGTTATGGCCAAAGCTCATATAACTGTAATATAGAAATAATCTCTAAATGGACAATGGGTGGAGAGATTGGCTGGCTTAAAAGACTTTAATAATTTCCCCCACCTCTTGACATAATTGCAATACTACCATCTACACCTTCATAGTAAATTAATTGCCACATTTGTATTGCTCCTCCTACCCAAGCCCAATGAGGCATTTTATCTCCTCTAATGTAGCGCCATTACCGTTATGCACACAGAAAATATGCTGCTTCAGATTCAGAGACATCATGATAGAGCCAATCACATCAATAGGAACCCAAATAACAGAGAAATATATTTTATAAGTGATACCTTGTAGTATTGGATCACATATATGAGTACAAGAGAATGAAACATCAGAAAATAAGTATCTGAATAAGAAAAAAATGTTAGTTTTGTCATTTGCTCAGATGTGTAGTGAAACAATAATTCTGATAGTTTGGCATCAGGAACATAAGGAGATTAATTGAAGTTTTAAAAACTTATCTTGAATTATATGCCTTTATATATCTGTGCATGAGTATATGCACACACTATATAAGGTCAGAGGTTTCTGGTTCCCAGAGCTGGAGTTACAAGTCACTGTGAGCCACTTGATATGGGTTCCAGAAACTGAATTGAGGTCTTTTGGAAGAGTTTGTACTCTTGATCACTGAACATGCTCTCTTGTCCTTAAACTGGAATTTAAATAATGTAACAATTTCTCTTGTTCCCTCCTTATACTCCCAATGTTGGAGGATCCCTCTGAGATACCAAATCCAATATAAATCCTCATCAGGGACCTATACACATCTTCAAAGAACTGGGTTCTTGCCTTTCAAAGCTTCCACTTACTCTCTAGAGGGAAAAGGTATTGTGTGCACACTGCAACCTGTAATTTTCAGGATAATGTATTAAATACATTTGGAATATGTGGTTATGGTTAAAAACAGTCTAACTACTGTAAAAGTTTATGACCTTGCATCCTACAAAGCCATTTACTCAGACACACACACTGTGGGAAGCTAATTAGAAATGAAGGGTCAGCATTATCTGCCTTCACGAGGAAAAGGAAAGTGGTTTAGACTCTGTAACAGTTACAGCAGGACCGAAGTGTTGTAGAAAAGAGTGGTACTCAGCAGAAAGTAATTTTTCCAGGAGTCAAAATTTGAACCCTATGACATCAAGAGTTTTGTTTCTTCGTAACAGCGACAAGAGGATGATGGGGAGTTAGTGTCAGCACAGTCTTTCTAACCCATCTGAGAATAAACTGAGCTGGAAACACATTACGGTGCCTTCAAGGGAACTTAATAGAAGACAGGTTTCATTAATGAAGAACTCCAAGAAGACAAAGTGCCAAGATGGGAGCCACAGTTTTCAGCTGCCAAACCAGAATTTAGACGAGAAAGGACATCAAAAGAAGTAATGGGCGGATGTTTAAAAAAAAATAACAGGTGATAAGAAAATGTAGGAGACAGAATAACAAATGCTATATAGATAGTAAGCTAGCAAGAAATGTTGCCATAGAAACGCAATTTAAGACAAGAAAAGGTCGAAAGTTCCCCTTAAAAGCTATAGGATGATTAGGCTGGAAAGTGTAGAGGTCACTGGATGCAGCCATCTCCATTTCATTAAAGAGAATCTGCTGCTGCTGGGATCCACAAGGCCCTCCTCTGCAAATGCAATAACAAGTCTGAACCCAGAAAACAAAGCAGAGGGAGACAAGAAAAAGCCTGCAAGACAAATGGAAATAGGAACAAAGAAACTTCTCTATTAACTGAGGGATGGGTACTTAGTAAAAACTCATACCTTGTTCTAAATCAAATAGGAATTTTATAATATCAAATGGCCTAAACTTACCATAAGTGGTAGATAAACAAGAAAGTCATTGATAACACACCATACGGTATTATAGCATGTTTACAGTACTTTGTTTATTTATTACTAATTTTGAAGGGTAGGCAAATAAGTATTGATCAATAGAGTAGTAGGACCCAATAGTAGGAAGGGGTCCTGAAAATGAGTTGCTCGAGTAGTTTTTTTTTAACACCAGGGTTTCAACTCTAGTCGCAAACAGATTATTAGGCAAGATTAGCTGTGCAGCTAAGCTATATCACCATTTTCACCTCTAATTTTGAGATAAAGTGTCTTTAAGCTAACCACATTGGCCTTGAGCTTGCTACACTCCAACTCAACTCTCCTAAGTACAGTACTTTGGGAGGTATTATCATACCTTATTTCAATAAAATCATTCCTAATGATATTCTGTTATACTAATAGATTGGTGCCTAGCCCAGTTGTCTTCAGAGAAGCTTCATGTAGCAACCGATGGGAAAAAAATGTAGACCCATAACAAAACATTAGCCAGAGCTCGGGGAATCCTGGGGAAGAAGGGTAGGAGAGATTGTGGGATCAGAGAGGTCAAGGATACCACAAGAAAACCCAAAGAATCAACCAACCTTGATTCATAGGGGCTCACAGACTGAACCAACAACCAGAAAGCTTGCATGGCTCTGACCTAGGCAAAATGCATATATGTTACAGTTATGTAGCTTTTTGTGGAACTTTTAACAGTGGGAGCAGTGGCTGTCTCTGACTCTGTTACCTGCTTTGGGAATCCTTCCTTACTACTTGGTTGCCGTGTCCAGCCTTAGTAAGAAAGGAGCTGCCTAGTCTTAGAGCAACTTGATATGCCTTGGCAGGCTGATATACATGTTTGTCTTGACCTTTTCTGAAGAGAATGGAGGAGAATAGATGAAGATAAAAGAACTTGGGAGAAGGGACTGGGAGAAGAGGACAGAGGGAGGGGAAACAGTGATTGGCCTGGAAAAATAATTTAATAAAAAGGGAAGCATATTTATTCATGACTTTTATTTTAATTGCCAGTAATGTTTGGTTATATCCTATGTCTCTAGAGTGTCCAGCCCCTGGGTCCTAGCCATCCAGGAAATATCACAGATGGGCACCCTCTCATGATATGGCTCTCAAGCTGGACCAGTCACTGATCGGCTATTCCCCTAATTTTTGTTTCACCTTTACCCCAGCACATCTTGTAGGCAGGGCAAATTGTTTTAAAGACAAATAAGAAGGTTTTGAATGTCCACTGTGTGGGAAGACAATGCTGCTTCCAAAAGATATGAGTAATCAAGTTAAAATTTCACTTCTGAGCGTCAGATTCTTCCCTATGAATTATGTAAGAGAGGCTATAGCGGTTTTCAAAACATAAAGGCGATTGCCATCATCCTTGGTTACTCACTATAACTATATGATTTGACTATTTTTAAGATTCTACACATTTGGCTAAGGACATAGAGAAATTAAAATTTCCAGGAACGTTCTTCTCAGCTAGCTTTTACGGAACCAAATGGTGCTATGTTGGCCCTGATAGAGAAAACAAAAACAAAAACAAAAAAAAAAAAAAAACTCAAAGGTCTTATCCAGTGGTGACTCCTGCATACTAAGCTCCTGCCTGCCAGGTAAGACAGGCTCATAGAAACATTGGTTACCATGCTTTGTGATAGTAACCAACCACTCCTTTCTATTCTTTGAATGTTTTTTAAGTTAAGATAAAATGTGACAGGTTTCGTTTTGGCATTTTCTTACATTTGTCATTATGCTTTGGTAATTTTTTTCCACTTCCACCCCTGCCATCCTCTCCTGTTGTTTCCTCCCCTCCTGATGAGTCTTTTCCTCTCCTGAAATAACCATCTTTCTGTTTTCATGTCACATGTATTCCACTACTTGCTGTTTCCACCCACCCCCAACCTAAGCTCCTTCCTTCCCCTCCCATGAAATGTCCTCAATTGCATTAGTTCATTTTTAAAACTGTTTTTATTTGCATTTTTCAGGTTCTTTCAGCAAAATGGATAGTTTACTATACTCTAACCTACAAAACCATTTTGTCCCCATAGTGCTCTTAATTCATAGTTATCATTTCCATCCACCAAATAAAGAACAAATTGTATGTCACATAACTTACTTAACGACACTAATGTGAGAAGCAGTAAAAATACAGCCTGGATTCTATTTTGTTCTGAAGCTTGTGAAATTCTCTACAACACTAAATAATTCTCTTTGGAAAGGAACTTTGAATATATGATGCTTTATAAAATACATAGAAACAATTTTAGTGGATGTAATAAACCTGTTTATTCCTCAGGTAATGAGGTCTTCTGTTAACTGAATATGAAAACTCATGATACATATATAATAATAACAATGGTGTCTCCTTTTCAAAAAATAATTCTAACTATAAATAATTCTATAGTCACATAAGTCAAATTTATAACTGAAGTAATGATCACCTATATAATTAAAATGAAGTCGGCTGAACACATTTCACAAAAGACAAGAAAGAGATTTAGTTGCAATACAAAATTATCTAGTAAAGTAGTATTTTCCTAAATTCCTCCAAAAGTAGGTTGAAATCTATAACTTTAAACTATCAGAAAGAAACCCTTCATATTTCATGTTGTCTTTGATTTAGTATGCACAAGGCCTAGCTTCATCTTTATAAAAACAAAGAGTGTCTTTTAGCTATTGTCAGTTTGTTTTCAATTGTGATAAAACACTATGACCAAAACCGGTTGGGGCTGCAAGGGCTTATTTCAGCTAACAGCTCCCAGGTCAAAGTTCAAAACTGAGAAAACTCAAGGGAGGAGCTCAAGACAGAAAACTGGAAGCAGAAATTGTAGCAGAGACCATGGAGAAACACTGCTTATTAGCTTGCTCCTAGTACCCCATAGTCTCATGTCTTGAACTCTTGGGCCACCATTGGTGGAACTGTTTTAAAAGGCTTAAAACCTTTAGGAGGTGAAGCCTCACTGAAGAAAGTCAGTCACGTGGAACATGCTTTATAGTTTACTTGTCGATTCCCACTTCCCATCAGCTCTCTGCTTCCCGATCTTCTGAGTTGTAAGCAAGCAGTCATACATGTCCCTGCAGCCAAAGTCAAAAGCCAACTTCCACGCCTTCCTTCCCATTAAGGAATATAATCCTAAACCACTAGGAGAACAAAAACATCCATTCCTTAACTTTATTTCAGCTAAGATAAATTTGCTTTAGTTAAGATGAATATCAGAACAATGATAAATGTAAACAACCCCCAGAACAAGTAAACAGAACCAACCTGGAAATGGAAGGAGATACTCATATTAAAAGGACTTGGAAGACTAATAAAACAGAAAAGTTGTTAAGAACACACATGTGTTCCAGGACAAGGGTTTATTTACCAGCATTGGTAATGCAGTTCCTATTTTCTTGTAACTCCATTTCCTGGGGATCCAATACTCCATCTTGCCTATGCAGTCACAAGCAATACATTTGGTTCACAAACATGTGCACATACATATACACAAACTAAAAATAAATAAATCTTAAACTGTCCCTTCCAAAAGAAACAAAAATACATGCAGACATGATGTCACTCATTATGAGTGTCTTGATAACTGATCTCCATCATATGATTATGACATTATCTATTCACTTTCTTTGGCATACAGATACACTCTGAAGGCCTTCAGAGACCTTATTCAAATGCTGCATCATACTTCAAACCAAAGACTGTCAGGTCTTCTTTACCCAGAAAAAAATGTGCTTATAAATGTTAAACACTGAACCTTCTTTGAACAACCTTGAACTTTAGCAAGTTTATTAGTGTATCCACTGTCACCAATCTCATGACAGCAGTAACATGACCTTCATAGTACAGTTTGGGACACCATATTCACTACCCTACACACATCTTGAACACTGTGATATGATAATAAATATGCCCACAATAAATATGCCCAAGTGGACAGAGTTGAAGAATTAAAGAATGTGATGCATAAAACACAAATTGCTCCTTAGGAGACTCTGAGATCTGCTAGTCAAATACTCTAAAAGGGAAGAACATGCATCCATTAGACAACTCTTTTCCTGTCAAAGGAACACCAATGGAAAGGTCTGTCTCTTCCTTTTTAGTATTCTTTCCTCTCCATCACCCTATGTCATTCTATATGGCACTTTAGAAGAAACAGACCACAGTAGCTGAGAAAATTTCTGTTTTTCTGACAAAAGGAATCTGGAAGTTCTTGGAGTACTTCTAATTTTTCTTTATTTTTTTCTTTTTCTCTCATCTCTACTCTTTTATTTGTTTGTTTGTTGCTTCATTCTTTCTTCCATCTTTCTTTCCTTCCTTTCTTCTTTCTTTCTTTCTTTCTTTCTTTCTTTCTTTCTTTCTTTTTTTCTTATATTTCATGCAATTTCATTCCCTTTCCAATTATGTCATTGGCTTTGAGCCTCTGCAATTCCAATGAAAGCCTTAAGACTTCTTTATATTTGATTCAGTTTCCATCCATTTAGAGAAATATAAACATTCAACGTTTTTTCCAGGCAAACTTCTGCCTCTAGTTTTGATTTATACATTTTTGAATACAAGTGACTGCTGTGGAAATGGTCTTTGAAGTCCTTTTTGTTTAGTTCTATCTGCCAATTAGTTATGGCCTCAAATCTGACAGTGATTATTACAAAGGTTTTTTCTGGTATACAATGATTTGGCTTGGGTCTTCAGGCTATATATTATTTTGGGAGACTTTTATTGGTTGAGCAGAGATGAAAGATTAGGAGTGGCTTAAATTTCTAATCTCACAAGACCAGGCCTTTGTATATCCCTGTAAATTCTGTATTCAAACTGGTCATTAAAAAAAATCCATTCATCTTTTACTTTAAAATACTATAAACAACTGAAATCAAGCAATTGAATTTTTAATATTGTGACGGGAAATGGTGTTAGCTACCCCATCTAGAAGTTTATTGATATGTTTTTCAAGTCAATGAAGATAACAGAATACAGAATTCTATTTATTTTTCTTGTGCAATACTAGTCATTATTTTTAAATTCTAATGTAAATTTTTATGATTTTTGCCCTTGATCATCTCAATAATTATTTTTGTTAAATTAGTTTCTTAGCAATGATTCTATGTAGGTGTGAACCATTATATACATATTAGAAGTTCAAATTTCTCATAAGTCTAGATGTTGACCATGCAAATCTGCCATTCTGAGCCTAAACTGATATTGAAGATCAGGTTTTATTTTGAGATTTTAAAAAAAACTTGAGGTTTTGGAATCTGATTTTAAGATATAGATTACCAATAAATTTGTGAATTTTGCATTACAAGCTCTGCCTTAGTTCCTTCTCCTCCTATTGCAAATATGGTTACCCAACCCTGAGATCATAGTTTTCAAACACCACATGTTCTACACATGCAGGGATCCTTATATATTCTCTTACTGCTCTCCTTTTGTGTAGAGCAACTTTGGTTTATGCAAAATTTTGAGAGGCACAAGGAACACAGAGGGAATGAGAACATCATTGATTATTAGCAGTAGTTAATTGTTAATAAGCTGGATGGCAATTGACCACCAGATAATTCATGCTCAAATCCAACTCTTTGTTGCCCTGAAATTGAAAATATTTAAATATTGAGAAGAGTGTCTTTATAATACATAAGAAAAATCGAGCCATATGAAGGTGCTACAAGAAGGAGAGATTAGAATACTGCCATAACAGAGAAATGGGAAAAAGAGAACTCTGGGGAAAGATGCTGTCTTCTTTTTAAAATGAGGAGAAAAGAGCTCAGATAAAATTCATCCCCATGCTGTACCAAAGAACCATACCTCATGTCTTAAGAGCCTTTAGTTGCTCCAATTACTTACTTTCCAAATTTTAAATTTGAAATGCTGGGGTTGCGTTCAATACTTGAGGTCAAGGGCATTTCCAGCCCTTAATCATCTTGAGTCGCTCTTACATGGGAGAAGACACAAGATAAAAGTAAGGAGAGAAAAGAGTATAGAGAAAGAAACAGTGGTGCTCCAGGTTATTGCAGAGGAAATGCACAGTGACAGAAACTGGACATCCAGACTTGATACTGGTGAAGAACAATGAGTTTCAGGCACAGCCCCTCACTTACTGCCTTTGCATGCTGGCACCTGCAACACAACCATTTAATATTGGGTTAATTTTGAATGGATTTGCTTCTTTTGGAACTGAGCATATGTTATTGGGCTCTCCAATATGTTGAGCCATTCTTAGATGTTAGCACTAAAATGTGCCTTCTTCCAGGCATTTTTATTAAAATTGAAATAGATTTTTCTATGTGACAAAACTACATGATCATATTTTTATTTAATCTGTCAGGTAATGACATTATAATTCTTATTTCACCAAGAAGCACAAAATCCAGATTTTTGTGAAGCTTAAGCAGAGTAGTAGAGAATGTTACTAAGGGTGGGGTTCAGCCTTAAGAGTTTTAATTCTATATGTTTTGACACAAGAAGTTCATTTCTTTCTGGGAAGAATTATATAGCACAGGACAATTTGAGATATTGGGGACAGAGAAGAAAGAGTATTTTATATGCAGACAATAATAGAATTGTGCTAAAAAGGAAAAGTTGGGGGTCTGTTCTGTGCTGAATGTGAGAAGCAATGAAGCTGGCAGAAACAGCGTGATTTCAAAAATGTATGCTAAATGCTAATTTGTGTCATGGATATTTTATCTCTTCCTCCTTCCCCTCCCCTTAATCTTTTCTCGCAGCATGCTCAAGCAGAAGAAGATAATAATTAAGCTCGTATGCGTTGTCTTTCACTGTCTTTGGCAATTTATGAAATGAGACAGAAGAATAGGCCTCCAAAAAGCTCCTTTAAATTGTGATATGATATTATGTCTTGTGAATTTACATAAAGCTGCCAGCAGTTCTGTCCCCATGTAGCTTTCTTTAATTGTGATCCAGCAGAGGTTGCGAACTCTGGACAGGAAGGATGAAGATGGACAGGAGATGTGGCTCAGTCCTGTGACTTTAACTCAGCACTGGTGGTATGAACCTCTAAACAAAAGAAAAGATCTGTTTTCAGTCCCAGTATTTTCAGAAAACTCTTCTTGAGAAAAAATTAGGAACTTTGAAAAGTTCTGAAACTCTAAGCATTATATCAAGGATAATCTTCTGAAAATGAATCATCAAATAGTCAATCTGCATCAGGATGAGCTTGATGGAAATCTGGGGAGGGGGATGAATTATGACATTCAGGGTTTGGGAGCTAGCACCATTTATATAGTACTTTTGTGAACTTGGACACCTGAATCCAATCTCCAGAACTCACATAAGCAAACCCAGAACCCAGGCGTGTTCTTACAAGTAGAAACAGAGGAATCCTGGCAGATCACTGGCCAGCCAGCCAAGCCTAAGCCTGCAGAAGACAATGCTGTAAAAAACAAATTTGATGGATTCAAGGAGCAACATCCAGTGTTGGCTCCTGATCTCTACATCCCCATACACCCACACACTCATATGCACATAACAGAAAAACACACATCAAAACAAAAAGGACTATTCCCATGCAGACCAGCTCTGTATTCCTCATCCTGTGCTAGAAAATGAATGTTCTATCAGGAACTCACCAAGGCCAGCTGGCCTGAGTCTGAAAAAGCCTGGGTCAAAACTGGTCTCGCTGAACATAGCGGACAAGGAGGACTACTGAGACCTCAAGAACAATGGCAACGGGTTTTTGATTCTACTGGACCTATTGGTTTCGTGGGAGCCTAGGCAGTTTCGTGGATGCTCACCTTACTAGACCTGGATGGAGGTGGGTGGTCCTTGGACTTCCCAC